>NC_053394.1:235484856-235829287 GCF_905171765.1 Bufo bufo
ACTTGAAAAATGGCAAAAAATCATATTTAGCATGGCTGGATCTTAACATGGGGGCCTTCATCTGGCTGTTCTCGGAACTGCCTCCTCTCGGTGACTACATTTGATTTCAGACCGGCTCCCGGCACCTGTGCATCGCCGGACGGGTAGTCTACCTTACTAAAGATGGCAGCCCGCATGTGTTCGCTGCCAAACACTGCGAACTGACCATCACTGTTCATGAATATGAGATAAGAAGCAGAGGTAGATTGTTTACTTTGTCAAGTGGAAAGGCCTTAGTCCTGAAAAGAGAATTTGGGAACCTGTGCAGAGCGTTTATAGGATTATTTGCTTAGAATGTTCAGTAACAGAAATATCTGAGCAGTGCCAAAGGGTTTGAAGGCTTGATAAATCCCTGTTTAGATGAGGCATGAGATCAAAGACCTTTATCTTGACCTCACATGTATTAGGCCTCATGCACACGGCCATTGCCCAGCTTTACTGTGCATTGGGGACCGAGACGGATCCAGACCCATTCAACTTGAATGGGTCTGTGATCCGTCCGCACTGCAAAAAAATAGAACATGTTCTATTTTTTTGCGGTGCGGAGCCACAGAGAGAAACCCCACGGAAGAACTCCATAGTTTGTGCCTCCGTTCCGCACTTTCCGGATTGCAGACCCATTCAAGTAAATGGGACAGGGTTGCCAACCGTACAGAAATTTGTAGACAGTCCGAAAAAAAATGGGCAACTTTTTTCTTGTGTCCGTGAAAAAAGAATTATACGTCCGTGATTTTTTTTTATGCCAGAGGTTTTTACTGAAATATTTTAGCAGTAATTATCATAATTTTACAGCTCACAGTAAATACTGATAATGAGTTCTTACCATGATATTGAGCGATAGACATGTGTTACTTATAATATTTATTATAGTGACGAATACCACACCTCGTGCCCGCTTGACGTCAACTACGTCGAGCTCACAAGACGCGGTATTGTCCCTGGTTACCAAAAACGTGACGTTACGCTCTCCGGGAGGAGCAGGTAAGGTCAGGTTGGTACAGTTTACACACACACCTCCTGTCCACACGGGCACAGAGAGGCAACAAGCTGAGAGAGCCTTTTTACTGCTGCAGTGAAAACAGCGCTGTCTCCGCCTGGGAAATCTGCCACCAGCTTCTCGTTTGATATAGGCCAGGTCCGCTAACGGGATTATATAGGGTGAGAAACCAGCCCGCGGTATCTTATAACTAGGCCAAAACACGGATGTGGGGATTCGTGATCGAGATACAAGATAGCACAAGATTAAATTATATATTTAATCGCCGTAAGGGCACACTAGATTTAACACAATATACCCAGAGAATATATAAAGTGGTCTGAGGTGGTCTGAGGTTACAGATTATATGGGTACAACAGGGTTAAGCAGTGTAAAAGTCAGTTACCGGGTAGATGAAAGTTCCTTTTGGTGGTGAGGTGTTCTTTGCTGAAGTCCACATGAAGGGCCGTGATCTCAGCTAGTCCTGGGTCCCTCTAAACACATTACACAATGTGACCCTTCTTCAGAGAAAAGCCACGCCCGCTTGCTGGCACCAACCTTTTAACCTGTAGCCGGCCCCACCCCTCCCGGCCTCAGGGAGGGTTCCACTCCTTCTCTTCTGGGCTGGCAGCAACTGACCCACAAAACCCTTTAGGGTTCATAGCTCCAGACCAGAGGGTCACAGGGAGATGGTTCATGCCTGGCTTCCGGCTACAAGTAGAGTCCAAACCTGGTACCGTTATGTGGTTTCTGTGGGGAGATATGGATATCTCCTTTCCCTGGCATGCCCCCATCGTGGCCACCGGGACACAAATATGTCTCCGGTTTGCGCCTGCAATGGCCAGGCGATTCATAATCCTTTATAACTCGTCGGCCCCAATATGTCTGCTAATCTGATTGAACTCGGGAAGGTTTGGGACCCCATACTGAGAGATCCTTCCTGTTACCTTGGCCTGGCTCCTAGCTGCTGGAAGAGGTGTGAGTCTATCCACCTGGGGCATCCTTGAAGCCTGGACCCCTGGGGCTTTCTTCCTTGCCAGCTGACACTCAGTTGGCTGGGGGGGGCGTGGAAACTTATTTTGCATGTACACTGATGAACATGCCAAGAGGTGAATCAAATGACAATCAAGGCTGGGGCTTTGAAGCAGGGCCCTCCTGTGGAGTTTACTACCTCTGCTATCTGTCAGCAAATGGGGGTGTGAGGACATGGCTGACAGTAAATATTAATCCATATTCCTCACAATTATTCATTACGTTTTCCAGTATGTCCGTAAAAAATGTTGGCTGTCCGTGATTTTGGCATAAGTTGTCCAGAAAAATTCTGGTTGGAAACCCTAGAATGAGTCCATATCCGTGATGCGGTGCCCGTATATTGCAGACCTGCCTTAAGCCTCATGCAGACGTCCGTGGAACACGGTCCGTGAGATACCGGACTGGCATTGCAGGAGCGCATGGCGTCATTGGTTGCTATGACGCAGTGCACTCCTTGCAATGCCAGTCTGGTATCTCACGGATAGAGATGTCGCGAACATAAAATTTTCCGTTCGCGAACGGCAAACTTCCGCAAATGTTCGCAAACCGCCATAGACTTCAATAGGCAGGCGAATTTCAAATCCCACAGGGACTCTTTCTGGCCACAATAGTGATGGAAAAGTTGTTTCAAGGGGACTAACACCTGGACTGTGGCATGCCAGAGTGGGATCCATGGCAAAACTCCCATGGAAAATGACGTAGTTGACGCAGAGTCGGGTTTTAATCCATAAAGGGCATAAATCACCTAACATTCCTAAATTGTTTGGAATAACGTGCTTTAAAACATTAGGTATGATGTTGTATCGATCAGGTAGTGTAAGGGTTACGCCCGCTTCACAGTGACAGACCAAACTATGACAGACCAAACTCCCAGTTTAACGCACCGCAAACAACCCATTTGCACAACCGCAAACTCCCCATTTGCACAAGGTTGGATACCAAGCTAGCCATGTCCCGTTCCTTGTCCTCACTGACGTCATTGAAGGTCTCTTCCTCCACCCAGCCACGTACAACACCAAGGGTCCCCGAAAGGTGACAACAAGCCCCCTGGGACGCCTGCTGTGGTTGGTCTTTCACCTCCTCAAAGCCACCTTCCTCCTCTGACTCCTCTTCTTCAGACTCCTCTCTCTGCATTGCCGCAGGTCCAGCAATCGACGACGACAAGGCTGCTTCTGGTGTTGATGGTGACCACAACTCTTCCTCTTCATGCTCATCTACGGCCTGATCCAGCACTCTTCGCAGGGCACGCTCCAGAAAAAAACGCATATGGGATGAGGTCGATGATGTTGCCTTGGGTTTGACTGACCAGGTTTGTCACCTCCACAAAAGGACGCATGAGCCTACAGCCATTGTGCATGAGCGTTCAGTAACGCGGCCAAAAAATACCCAGCTCCGCAGAGGCTGTCCTCCTATCAGGGGCCGGTGTGGTGTATGGAATAGATTTTAGGAACCGGGAGATGGAAAAAGATGCTTGGTCGGTCCTCTTACTTCCAATTTGGGGCACTGTGTGTGCACCGTGCAATGTACTGTGCTACCTGATATGAGTGGTATGTTAAGTAGTACTATTCCTATCAGTTTAATCCCTGTTACGTCCCCTATCAGGGGCCGGTGTATGGAATAGACTTGAGGAACCGGGAGATGGAAAAGGATGCTTGGTTGGTCCTCTTACTTCCAATTTGGGGCACTGCGCGTGCGCCGTGCAATGTACTGTGCTACCCGATATGAGTGGTATGTTAAGTAGTACTATTCCTATCAGTTTAATCCCTGTTACGTCCCCTATCAGGGGCCGGTGTATGGAATAGATTTTAGGAACCGGGAGATGGAAAAAGATGCTTGGTTGGTCCTCTTACTTCCAATTTGGGGCATTGCGCATGCGCCGTGCAATGTACTGTGCTACCCGATATGAGTGGTATGTTAAGTAGTACTATTCCTATCAGTTTAATCCCTGTTATGTCCCCTATCAGGGGACGTGTATGGAATAGAGTTTATACAACCGGAAAGAGTTGTCAATAGTTGACATACTCATGACAAAAATTTTATTCCTCTATGCGTCAATCTTGGTGTAGTGATGACTGTGCTCGTGCGTACGTTTGGGAAATTGCAGGTGATAGCGGTTTTTCAAAGCCTATGGTCGTGCTGAGGTAGTTCAGTGACAGTTAAGTGACCCAGAAAACAATGATTCTGCAGTGTGGGCCCATTGTTGGTCTAGTAGGCTTCAATGATCACCTTAGATGATCACAAAGAAAAAAAAATTCTATGCAAAATTATCCAATTATCCAGCTTTTGGTCTGTTCACAATGAAGCAACAACCTTATCTCATCTGGGGTGTGCCAACATTGCCATTGCCAACACACTCATAGAGGTGATCGCTTCATTGTGATACACAAGCCCCTTCACCACAACAAGGTAACGATCACAAAGGGGAATTGACACATGTATGTGCCTTTTTTTTTTGTTTTGTTTTTGCAGCCACAGTGCAGCACCAGAGGCCAGAAAAATTAGGCATGTACACATGCCTGTAAAATTAGGTATTGTTGCAGCCGCTGTAGCAGCAGCTCGAAAAAATTATGTTTTCCAGGCAGAAAGTGCACTAAAACATTGCGGCTTGAACCCTAGTTGGTGGCGGAGAAGTCACGCAAGTCATCCGGCATGCAGAGATTAAATACAGCAGCGTGTGGACCATTTTATAGCCCAAGGCATCTCATCAGGCCTTTTTTAGTCAAATGCATCCCCCACTGTCAGTCCCTTCAGGATCCATGTCTCATTCATCTTAATAAAGGTGAGGTAGACTTTTTTGACCTAGGCGACTTCTCTTCTCAGTGACAATACCTCCTGCTGCGCTGAAGGTCCTTTCTGACAGGACACTTGAAGCGGGGCAGGCCAGAAGTTCTATCGCAAATTGGGATAGCTCAGGCCACAGGTCAAGCCTGCACATCCAGTAGTCAAGGGGTTCATCGCTCCTCAGAGTGTCGATATCTGCAGTTAAGGCGAGGTAGTCTGCTACCTGTCGGTTGAGTCGTTCTCTGAGGGTGGACCCCGAAGGGCTGTGGCGATGCGTAGGACTTAAAAAGCTCTGCATGTCCTCCATCAACAACACGTCTGTAAAGCGTCCTGTCCTTGCCGGCGTGGTCGTGGTAGGAGGAGGATTACTTTTACCTCTTCCCCTGTTAGATTCCCATTGTGCTGTGACATCACCCTTATACGCTGTGTAAAACATTTTTTAACTTGTTTTGGAACTACTGCATCCTTTCCGACTTCCGGTAATTCGGTAACATTTCAGGCACTTTCTGCTTATACCGGGGGTCTAGTAGCGTGGCCACCCAGTACAGGTCGTTCTCCTTCAGCCTTTTTATACGAGGGTCCCTCAACAGGTATGACAGCATGAAAGACCCCATTTGCACAAGGTTGGATGCCGAGCTACTCATGTCCCGTTCCTCGTCCTCACTGCCACGTACAACACCACGGGTACCAGATAGGTGACAACGAGCACCCTGGGATGCCTGCTGTGGTTGGTCTTCCTCCTCCTCAAAGCCACATTCCTCCTCTGACTCCTCTTCCAGCGTTGCCGCAGGTCCAGCAAGCGATGATGATAAGGTGGTGTTGATGGTGACCACAACTCTTCCTATTCACGCTCATCTACGGCCTGATCCAGCACTCTTTGCAGGGCACGCTCCAGGAAGAAAACAAATGGGATGATGTCGCTGATGATGCCTTCGGTGAAACTGACTAGGTTTGTCACCTCCTCAAAAGGACGCATGAGCCTACAGGCATTGCGCATGAGCTTCCAGTAACGTGGCAAAAAAATACCCAGCTCCGCAGAGGCTGTCCTAGCACCTCGGTCATACAAATACTCGTTGTCGGCTTTTTCTTGTTGGAGCAGGCGGTCGAACAACGTGTCGGGCTGTCGCAAATCAAGCGCCTCACTGGCATATTGTTTCACTGCTGAATATCTGAAAAGTGCGCCATGGCCGTGTAGGAACGCCTGAAATGGCCACACACCTTCCTGGCCTGCTTGAGGACGTCCTGTAAGCCTGGGTACTTATGCACAAAGCGTTGTACGATCAGATTCAACACATGTGTCATGCACGGCACGTGTCAACTAGCCCAAATTCAATGCCGCCAACAAATTGCTTCCGTTGTCACACACCAGTTTGCCGATCTCCAGTTGGTGCGGAGTCAGCCACTGATCCACCTGTGCGTTCAGGGCGGACAGGAGTGCTGGTCCGGTGTGACTCTCTGCTTTCAGGCAAGTCAACCCCAAGACGACGTGACACTGTCGTATCCGGAATGTGGAATAGCCTGCCCCTTAGTGTTTCAGTCCTTCTCATATATCGGCCCTGCGCTTACATATTCCTTTTGCTCTGCTACCACCAGCCTTTCTCCTGCGACGGACATCTGGAACGCACTTCCGGTGATGCGTTCCACACACCGGAAGTTCCTCTGGCTGAGCTCGTTCTCAGCCACAGTGTTTCTTTCAGCCGTCCATATCCATAACAGGAATTAGTTAGACTACTCTAGCTAGGCATTCTCAGTTTAATACATATGTCGCTCCATGCCTTTATTATTTGTATTATTATTATTTTGTGTATGCACTATGATTGATGTCACTTCCGGAAATGACACCAACCACTGTTTTGGCGCCAAACACGCCTCCTTTTTCACTTTGATTCTGCTATATATGGTTGTATGTTTCTCTAATTCTTTGTATAAACCTATTACTGACTCTGCTCCTGAGGAAGGGGTTTGTGTATCCCCGAAACGCGTTGAGCCTACCTGATTTATTCACCTATTAAAAGGATTATACCTGAAGACCCTTGGTGTGGACTGACGTATTTTCCTACTACTCTACATACGAACCAGGCGAGGGAGGCGGTTGTATTGGGTGTCTTGAGCTTTATCCCATTACACCCCTCCCTGGTGAAGTGAGTTTCGGTGTTAATCACCTTTTACTCTATATTCTTTTATACCAATTGCTCCTCGTGACCCCATAGGGGGTTTTTATTAATATATCTGACTGCGTTTCTTTTCCCGTATTTTGGGATACTTTACACCATAGCATTTACTGCATGTTATTAGCGGTTGGCACCATTTGGTGATTTTTCTTTCTCTTTACTTCTCTCCAATTTTACTATACTGCTTTCTTGCAGATAGTTTATCACCTAGGCTGCCCTGCTTTTTGGACTCTAAACTCCGATTCAAAAGTACCTACACTATACCATTTTATATATATATATACATTTTTTTATTTTTTTATTTTTTTTATTCTCCCCACTCCACTGTGTCCTCTACCTCTGGCGCCCTGTCTGTTCATCCCATACCTCCTATTTTTGGAGTACAGGATTAACCCTCTTTTTTCTTCTCTCCCTACCCCAACACTGTGTGCCAGACATGCCATGACTTCCTTTTCCACAATAGAGTACAGGTTGGGGATTGCCTTTTGTGAAAAAAAAATTCGGCCAGGTACACTGCAGTGTTCCAATAGCTAAAAATTTTTTTGAAGGCCTCAGACTTCACCAGCTTGTATGGTAAAAGCTAGCGGGCTAAGAGTTCCGACAAGCCAGCTGTCAGACGCCGGGCAGGGGGATGACTCTGTGACATTGGCTTCTTACGCTCAAACATTTCCTTGACAGACACCTGACTGTGGGCAGATGAGCAGGAACTGCTGAAGGTGAGAGGCGGAGTGGCGGATGGTTGAGAGGGGGCAAGGAGGACAGCAGTGGTTGATGTGGCTGAAGATGCTGGACCAGGAGGAGGATGGTGGCTTTGAGTTTGTGTGCTGCTTGTACTCATCATGTGTTGATCCCATAGGCGTTTGTGATGTGAGATCATGTGCCTTCGCAAAGCAGTTGTACCTAGGTGGGTGTTGGACTTCCCATGACTCAGTTTCTTTTGGCACAGGTTGCAAATGGCATCGCTGTTATCAGAGGCAGACACACAAAATAAATGCCACACTGCTGAGCTTTGCAATGACGGCATTCTGGTGGTGGCAACAGCATGCGTTGATTGGCGTGCTGTCTGGCTGACCCCAGGTGCCGATACATGCTGTCTGACTGTGCCACTAGCTCCTTGCGATGACCTCCCCCTGCTTCCAACTCGTCTCCTCCTCCTCTCTGTCTCCCCATCTGAACTTTCCCCCTGTTCTTCTTCTCTTCGAGCGGGCACCCACGTGACATCCACAGACACATCGTCATCATCAACCGCTTCACTTGTATCTGACAACTCAGCAAAGGAAGCAGCAGCGGGTACAACATCATCATCATCACACCGTACGTCCATGTGTGTAATGCTGCCTGACTAAGACATATCCCTGTTATCTACATCCTCTAGCAATAATGGTTGCGCATCACTCATTTCTTCCAACTGATGTGTAAATAACTCCTCTGACAGATCAAATGAAGCAGCTGTGGTGCTAGTGTTGGTGGTGGCGGCAGGTGGCGAGTGGTAACTTGAGAGGTGCCCGAAGCTGAGCTGGAGGTGGATGGTGCGCCAAGGTTCCGAGCGGAAGCTGTAGAAGATTGGGTGTCCTGTGTTAGCCAGTCAACTATGTCCTCAGAACTTTTCGAGTTCAGGGTACGTGGCCTCTGAACACTGGGCATTATTCTAGGGCCAAAGGAAATCACAGCACCACGACGGCCCCTGCGGGGTGGCCTGCCTCTGCTTGTAATATTTTTTTCAATTAGTTGTACTATGCGTGCAAGCTACTGTGACACCAGATATGAGTGGTGGCACTGGCATTAGTGGGCACAGTACACGCTGTGGGCCTAAAACACACGCTTGCAAGCAACTGCAATTATATTACAGTGAAAAAATTGTTTTATTTTTTTAAATGCAAGCTACTGTGACATCAGATATGAGTGGTGCAACTGGGCACTGGCAGTAGTGGGCACAGTACACGCTGTGGGCCTGACACACACGCTTGCAGGCAACTGCAATTATATTACAGTGAAATTATTTTATTTATTTTTTTAAATGCAAGCTACTGTGACACCAGATATGAGTGGTGGCACTGGCAGTAGTGAGCACAGTACACGCTGTGGGCCTGACACACACGCTTGCAGGCAACTGCAATTATATTACAGTGAAAAAATAGTTTTTTTTTTTTTTTTAAATGCAAGCTACTGTGACACCAGATATGAGTGGTGGCACTGGCAGTAGTGGGCACAGTACACGCTGTGGGCCTGACACACACGCTTGCAGGCAACTGCAATTATATTACAGTGAAATTATTTTATTTATTTTTTTAAATGCAAGCTACTGTGACACCAGATATAAGTGGTGGCACTGGCAGTAGTGGGCACAGGACACGCTGTGGGCCTGACACACACGCTTGCAGGCAACTGCAATTATATTACAGTGATTTTTTTAAAAATTTGTTTAAATGCAAGCTACTGTGACACCAGATATGAGTGGTGGCACTGGCAGTAGTGGGCACTGTACATGCTGTGGGCCTGACACACACGCTTGCAGGCAACTGCAATTATATTACAGTAAAATTTTTATTTTTTTAAATGCAAGCTACTGTGACACCAGATATGAGTGGTGGCACTGGCAGTAGTGGGCACAGTACACGCTGTGGGCCTGACACACATGCTTGCAGGCAACTGCAATTATATTACAGTGAAAAAATTGTTTTATTTTTTTAAATGCAAGCTACTGTGACACCAGATATGAGTGGTGGCACTGGCAGTAGTGGGCACAGTACAAGCTGTGGGCCTGACACACCTGCTTGCAGGTAACTGCAATTATATTATAGTGAAAAAAGTTTTTTTTTAATGCAAGCTACTGTGACACCAGATATGAGTGGTGCAACTGGGCACTTGCAGTAGTGAGCACAGTACACGCTGTGGCCCTGACACACACGCTTGCAGGCAAATGCAATTATATTACAGTGAAAAAATTGTTGTTTTTTTTAAAATGCAAGCTACTGTGACACCAGATATGAGTGGTGGCACTGGCAGTAGTGGGCACAGTATACGCTGTGGGCCTGACACACACGCTGGCAGGCAACTGCAATTTGCAGAGGAAAAAAAAGCAGACTGATGTACTAGCCCTAAAAAGGGCTTTTTGGGGTGCTGTCAGGATGCTGTCCTTACAGCAGATCAGATGAGTCTTTGAGGACTGGAGTGGACACAGAACACTGGCCTAGCTAACGATTTCCCTATTAAATCAGCAGCAGCTGCACTCTCCCTGCTCTCACTAACACTGCAGCTTCCGAATGAATCTAAGATGGATGCTGGCTTTTTGATAGGAGGGTCTGGGAGGGAGGGTATGCTGCTGATTGGCTGGAATGTGTCTGCTGACTGTGAGGTACAGGGTCAAAGTTTGCTCAATGATGACGTATAGGGGACGGACCGAACATCGCATATGTTCGCCCGCCGCGGCGAACGCGAACAAGCGATGTTCGCCGGCGAATAGTTCGGGACATCTCTACTCACGGACGTCTGCATGAGGCTTTAGAAGAATAATTGTTTTTACATAGCCATTTTATTACTCAGTCTGTATGGCTAAGAGCTTTTTTAGGTGAGTATTATTATTTATTTATTTTAAAGCGCCATTAACCCCTTCAGTACAGAGCCACTTTTTACCTTAAAGAGGACCTTTCACAACTGTACAAAATAAAAACTAACTAGATCAGTGGGCAGAGCGGCGCCCAGGGGTCCCCCTGCACTTACTAGTATGTCTGGGCGCCGCTCCGTTCGCCCGGTATAGGCTCCGGTGTCTGCGCTCCCTCTGACTGATTTCTTGTATGAGGTGTGTCTTGCTGCAGCGCTGGCCAATCGCAGCGCACAGCTCATAGCCTGGCTTTAGCCCCAAATTTTTCATTTTCACAAGGGGTAACAGGAGAAAAAGCACCCCATAATGTGTTACCCATTTTCTCTTGAATATGGCAACACCCCAAATGTGGTGGTGAACTGCTGTGGGGGCACATGGCAGGAGCATCATATGGCTTTTGCAGTGCAGATTGTGATGGATAGGTTTATGGGTGCCATTGGTTTTTATTTTTTAAGTGATTGTCTTAAAAAGTTTAATACCAAACGGGATGAGGTGGCGGTTTGTTTGGTACCATTTTGGAGTACATAAGACTTTTTGATCGCTTGGTATCAAACATTTTGTGAGGCAAGATGAAAAAAATGTCTGTTTTGGCATAGTTAAAAAAAACATTTTCTTACAGCATTCAGCTGAGGGGGCATATAATGTGATATTTTATAGAGCAGGTTGTTACGGACGCGGCGATACCTAATATGTCTATCATTTTTACTTTTGTTACGTTTTACACAGTGAAATCATTTTTGAACAGAATAAAATCTTTTTTTGTGTTGCCTTTTTTTTGAGAGACGTATTTTTTTATATTTTTTGGTTGATTGTCTTAGGTAGGGGTTCATTTTTTGTGGGATGAGATGATGGTTTGATTGGTACTATTTTGGGGTGCATATGCCTTTTTGATTGCTTGCTATTACACTTCTTGTGATGTAAGGTGACCAAAAAATTGCTTTTTTGACACCGTTTTTATTTTTTTACGGTGTTCACCTGAGGGGTTAGGTCATGTGATATTTTTATAGAGCAGGTCCTTACGGACGTGGCAATATCTAATATGCATATATATATATTTTTTTTAAGTTTTACACAATATTATCATTTTTGAACCAAAAAAAAAATATCATGTTTTAGTGTCTCCATATATAGAGAGCCATAGTTTGTTTTTTGGGCGATTGTCTTAGGTAGGGTCTCATTTTTTGCAGGATGAGATGACGGTATAATTTTGGGGTGCATATGACTTTTTGATAGCTTGGTATTAGGGGTGGGCGATATAGACGATATAGGCGATATAAATTTGTGCCACGATATGGATTTTGAGCATATCGCCTATATCGCCGGACCGCGATATGATCTCCCTCCCCACTGTGCGCGGCTGCCGCTGACCACCAATGACAAAAGAGGAGGAGGGGAGGGACTGACAGTAAATCATTGAGTTTTCACGATCTCAGTGAGCGCGTGAAAACTCAAATCCGATGGTATATTCTAACCCCCAGGCGTTCCCATGGTGACAGGGACGCTTGCCTGGGGGTTAGAATATACAGGGCCACGCCGCTGACAGTAGAACATTTAAAAACTAATCAGTAACTTTATTCATTGGTGATCTCTTTACTGTATACCTTACTAGGTCTTAGCTCCGGTAACAGCAGGCAGTGCGGGCGGGCGGCGCTCACTTACTGACGTCACGCGCCTGCTCCTCCCACTAGGCGGCGTAGGCGCGTGACGTCAGTGAGTGAGCGCCGCCCCCCGTACTGCCTGCTGTTATCGGAGCTAAGACCTAGTAAGGTATCTCCTGTGAGCGTCGGGGGGGGGGGGGGGGGGGGGGGTGTCTGTGGATGGCACCGTTTAGGGGAGGGGGGGATCTGTGGATGGCACCGTTTAGAGGGGGGGATCTGTGGATGGCACCGTTTAGGGGAGGGGGGGATCTGTGGATGGCACCGTTTAGAGGGGGGGATCTGTGGATGGCACCGTTTAGGGGAGGGGGGGGATCTGTGGATGGCACCGTTTAGGGGAGGGGGGGATCTGGGGATGGCACCGTTTAGGGGAGGGGGGGGATCTGTGGATGGCACCGTTTAGGGGAGGGGGGGGATCTGTGGATGGCACCGTTTAGGGGAGGGGGGGATCTGTGGATGGCACCGTTTAGGGGAGGGGGGGGGATCTGTGGATGGCACCGTTTAGGGGAGGGGGGATCTGGGGATGGCACCGTTTAGGGGAGGGGGGGATCTGGGGATGGCACCGTTTAGGGGAGGGGGGGATCTGGGGATGGCACCGTTTAGGGGAGGGGGGGATCTGTGGATGGCACCGTTTAGGGGGGGGGATCTGTGGATGGCACCGTTTAGGGGAGGGGGGGATCTGGGGATGGCACCGTTTAGGGGAGGGGGGATCTGGGGATGGCACCGTTTAGGGGAGGGGGGGATCTGGGGATGGCACCGTTTAGGGGAGGGGGGGATCTGTGGATGGCACCATTTAGGGGAGGGGGATCAGCTCCCTGCTGCTGTGTGCACAAAGCACAGGGCAGCAGGGAGAGTGTAAAGTCCTATTCACCCTAATAGAGCTCTATTAGGGTGAATATGACAAGGGTTCTACGTTCTAGCCCTTAAGGAGACTAATAGTTATTAAATAAAAAGTAAAAAACAGTTTAAACACGCCCCCCCCCAAATATAGAAAACAATATATCGCAATATATATCGCATATCGCACATGCTTAAAATTATATCGCAATATAGATTTTAGGCCATATCGCCCACCCCTACTTGGTATTACACTTTTTGTAATGTAAGGTGACAAAAAAATGGCTTTTTTGACACAGCTTTTATTTTATTTAGTGTTCACCTGAGGGGTTAGGTCATGTGATATTTTTATAGAGCAGGTCGTTAAGGATGTCGCAATACCTAATATGTATAAATTTTTTATTTAAGTTTTACACAATAATATCATTTTTGAAACAAACAAAAATCATGTTTTAGTGTCTCGATAGTCTGGGAGCCATAGTTTTTTTTATTTTTTGGGCAATTGTCTTAGGTAAGGTATCATTTTTGCGGGATGAAATAATGGTTTGTTTAGTACTATTTTGGGGTGCATATGACTTTTTAATTGCTTGGCATTACACTTTTTGTGATGTAAGGTGACAAAAAATGTATTTTTTGACACCGTTTTTTATTTTTTTTATTTTATTTTTACGGTGTTCACCTAAGGGGTTAGGTCATGTGGTATATTTTTAGAGCAGGTTGTTACGGACACGGCGATACCTAAAATGTATAATTTTTTTTTTTACATTAACAAAATAAAAGCATTTTTGAAACAAACAAAAAAATATCATGTTTTAGTGTCTCCATAGTCTGACAGCTATAGTTTATTTTTATTTTTTGGGCGATTGTCTTAGGTTGGGGCTCATTTTTTGTGGGATGAGGTGACAGTTAGAATGGTACTATTTTGGGGGGGAATACACCTTTTTGATCGCTTGGGCCTCTTTCACACGGGCGTTGCGGGAAAAGGTGCGGGTGCGTTACGGGAACACCCGCGATTTTTCCGGACCTGTGGTGAGCATTAATTACAGGAAAAGGACCTGTGATGACGTCACTCCGGTCATCACATGATCCATCACCATGGTAAAAGATCATGTGATGACCGGAGTGACGTCATGACAGGTCCTGTTCCTGTAATTAATGCTCACCACAGGTCCTGTTCAACAAAGGAGACAGACGAGAAGCCGGGCTTCGCGATCAAGTGGATTAAGGTGAGTTAAATTATTATTATTATTTTTTTAACCCATCCAGCGCTATTTTACTATGCATTCTGTATTCAGAATGCTATTATTTTCCCTTATAACCATGTTATAAGGGAAAATAATAATGATCGGGTCTCCATCCCGATCGTTTCCTAGCAACCGTGCGGGAAAATCGCACCGCATCCGCACTTGCTTGCGGATGCTCGCGATTTTCACGCAACCCCATTCACTTCTATGGGGCCTGCTTTGCGTGAAAAAGCAGAATATAGACCATGCTGCGATTTTCACGCAACACACAAGTGATGCGTGAAAATCACCGCTCATGTGAACAGCCCCATAGAAATGAATGGGTCGGTATTCAGTGCGGGTGCAATGCGTTCAACTCACGCATCGCATCCGCGCAGAATACTCGCCCGTGTGAAAGGGGCCTTGGTGTTGCACTTTTAGTGATGTAAGGTGACAAAAAAATGATTTTTTTTATAGCACAGTTTTTATTTTATTTTTTTGACGATGTTCATCTGAGGGGTTAGGTCATGTGATATTTTTATAGAGCCAGTCAATACGGACGCGGCGATACCTAATATGTCTACTTTTTTTTTTTTCCCTTCCTTTTTTTTTTACTTTAAACTTTGAATTTTTTTTGGTAAAACTATATTTTTTTACTTCTGTATTGTGATGCATTGGCTGTAAGGCCCCTTGCAGACAAGCGTGAGCGAGTTAGGTCTGAATGCAGGATTCAGCTGCGGGATCGGAGTGCCACCAGTGCAGAGCTTGCTCAGGAATGGCAGCAGGCAGGTGTGAGCGCATCTGCATGCACAGTGAGGCGAAGACTTTTGGAAGATGGCCTGGTTGTCAAGAAGGGCAGCAAAGAAGCCACTTCTCTACAAAAAAAACACCAGGGACAGATTGATCTTCTGCAGAAAGTATGGTGAATGGACTGCTGAGGACTGGGGCAAAGTCATATTCTCCGATGAAGCCTCTTTCCGATTGTTTGGGGCATCTGGAAAAAGGCTTGTCCGGAGAAGAAAAGGTGAGCGCTACCATCAGTCCTGTGTCATGCCAACAGTAAAGCATCCTGAGACCATTCCTGTGTGGGGTTGCTTCTCATCCAAGGGAGTGGGCTCACTCACAATTTTGCCCAAAAACACAGCCATGAATAAAGAATGGTATCAAAACACCCTCCAACAGCAACTTCTTCCAACAATCCAACAACAGTTTGGTGAAGAACAGTGCATTTTCCAGCACGATGGAGCACCGTGCCATAAGGCAAAAGTGATAACTAAGTTGCTCGGGGACCAAAACGTTGACATTTTGGGTCCATGGCCTGGAAACTCCCCAGATCTTAATCCCATTGTGAACTTGTGGTCAATCCTCAAGAGGCGGGTGGACAAACAAAAACCCACTAATTCTGACAAACTCCAAGAAGCGATTATGAAAGAATGGGTTGCTATCAGTCAGGAATTGGCCCAGAAGTTGATTGAGAGCATGCCCAGTCGAATTGCAGAGGTCCTGAAAAAGAAGGGCCAACACTGCAAATACTGACTCTTTGCATAAATGTCATGTAATTGTCGATAAAAGCCTTTGAAACGTATGAAGTGCGTGTAATTATATTTCACTACATCACAGAAACAACTGAAACAAAGATCTAAAAGCAGTTTAGCAGCAAACTTTGTGAAAACTAATATTTGTGTCATTCTCAAAACTTTTGGCCACGACTGTACACAGACCTATTAAAATGAATGGGTCAGGATTTAGTGAGGGTGCTATGCGTTCACGTCACGCATTGCACCCGCGCGGAAATCTCGCCCGTGTGAAAGGGGCATTAGTGCATTACACACTGTAATACAATTACAGCCTGCTTCCTGTGAGATCCAGGGGGCTGATCTCACAGGCTGTTACGGAAGGTAGCCATGATGCCTAAGGAAGGCATCGGGCTGCCTTCCCTGCCACTAGGTCCCCGTCACAGCAGCGCAAGGACCCAATGGCCACCCAGCACAATCCTGTACGTGCCGCAGTCAGCACTGACCGCAGCAGTGCAAGGGTTAGCGTGCCGGTATTTTCTGGCATTTATTTTCATACAGCAGGGGTCCGGCTATCAGTGACAGCCGGACCCTTGCCGCTGATCGGGCGCAGCTCCTGAACCCGCCTGATCAGAGCACCGTAGCTGTACGACGCTGGGATTTCTGTCCCGGATATCAGCGCCGTAGATGTACAGCACTGGTATCCTACGGGTTAATTCCATGGCGCTGTACATCCAGCTGGGGTTACACAGAAATAAAGCACATTAAACAAGAAACTATTAACAGACTGGTACAGAGGGGTAGAGGACCCTGCCCGCAAGAGCTTACAATCTATAAGGGAAGGGGGGAACGCAGTAGGTGAGGGTATAGGCTGCTCTTCTGGCGGTGTGGTGGCAGCATGCTCAATGCAGATGGTCGGCTTTCCTGAAAATGTAGGTTTTCAGGTTACTCTTGAAGCTTTGGATGTTGGGGGAGAGCCTGATGTGTTGGGGTAGTGAGTTCCAGAGTAGGGGCTCAATCAGACAGCTGTATGTGTTTTGCGGTATGCAATACACGGATACCGGCCCATGTGTGTACCGCAATTTGCGGAGAGCATATGGGCGTCACCCTCATAGAAAATGCCTATTCTTGTCCCATGTTCTATATTTTTTACGTTCTTCTGATCCAGAACAGAAAAATTAAGAAGAAAAAAACAGATCCTGTAAAAAAAAAATGGATCCTGTCGCACATTTGGCATGTTTGAGCCACTTCCGTCTGAGATCTGTTTTCCTAGACGGAAAAAAATGTACTGCATGCAGGACTTTATTTTTACCGTCTCCTTTTTTACTTTATTTTTCTGACGGATCAGAAGAACGGAAAAATAACGGTGATGTAAACCGCCTTTAAAGGTTTGTTCACTGGGTTTTTCTGACGTGGATTTTGGTGCAGATTCCACATCCAAAAACATTTGCAAATCATCTCTATTGATTTAAATGGGAAAAAGGCTTGTTAATTTAGGGTACTTTCACACTTGCGTTGTTTGATTCCGGCAGGCAGTTCCGTTGCCTGAACCACCTGCCGGATCGGGCAAACTGTATGCAAACGCATGTCATTTTTCCTGACTGATCAGGCCTTTTTCAGACTGATCAGGATCCTGATCAGTCAGAAAAATGCCTGATCAGTCAGAAAAATGCATTGCAATACCGGATCCGTTTTTCCGGTGTCATTAGGCAAAACGGATCAGGTAATTTTTTTCTTTCTCATTTTTAAAGGTCTGCGCATGCGCAGACCGGAAGGACGGATCTGGCACTAATACATTCCTATGGAAAGTCTAATACACTAATACATTCAGGCAAGTCTTTTTCGCCAGAGATAAAACCGTAGCATGCTACGGTTTTCTCTTTTGCCTGATCAGTCAAAACTACTGAACTGAAGACATCCTGAACGGATTGCTCTACATTCAGAATGCATGGGGATATGCCTGATCAGTTCTTTTCCGGTATAGAGCCCCTGTGACGGAACTCTATGCCGGAAAAGAAAAACGCTAATGTGAAAGTAGCCTTAGGGCTCTTTCACACCTGCGTTATTGTCTTCCGGCATAGAGTTCCGTCGTCGGGGCTCTATGCCGGAAGAATCCTGATCAAGATTATCCTAATGCATTCTGAATGGAGAGTAATCCGTTCAGGATGCATCAGGATGTCTTCAGTTCCGGTACGGAACGTTTGTTGGCCGGAGAAAATACCGCAGCATGCTGCGCTTTTTGCTCCGGCCAAAAATCCGGAACACTTGCCGCAAGGCCGGATCCGGAATTAATGCCCATTGGAAGGCATTGATCCGGATCCGGCCTTAAAGAGGACCTTTCATCTGAATCAAGTAAGTAAACTGAATATACAGACATGTAGAGCGGCGCCCAGGGATCCCCCTGCACTTACTGTTATCCCCGGGCGCCGCTCCGTTCTCCTGTTATAGGCTCCGGTAAAGTCACAGTTAGGCTCCACCCATTTGAACCTGCAATCTCTTTCTCCTATGTTGTAGCGCTGGCCAATCGCAGCGCTCAGCTCATAGCATGGCTAAGAGCTGAGCGCTGCGATTGGCCAGCGCTACAGCATAGGAGAAGGAGACCGCGGCAGGCTCAAATGGGTGGAGCCTAACTGTGACTTTACCGGAGCCTATAACAGGAGAACGGAGCGGCGCCCGGGGATAACAGTAAGTGCAGGGGGATCCCTGGGCGCCGCTCTACATGTCTGTATATTCAGTTTACTTACTTGATTCAGATGAAAGGTCCTCTTTAAGCGTCGTTTCGGCGCATTGCCGGAGCCGACATTTAGCTTTTTCAGAGTGGTTACCATGGCTGCCGGGACGCTAAAGTCCTGGCAGCCATGGTAAAGTGTAGTGGGGAGCAGCATACTTACCGTCCGTGCGGCTCCCGGGGCGCTCCAGAGTGACGTCAGGGCGCCCCAAGCGCATGGATCACGTGATCGCATGGATCACGTGATCCATGCGCATGGGGCACTCTGACGTCATTCTGGAGCGCCCCGGGAGCCGCACGGACTAAGTATACCGCTCCCCACTCCTACTATGGCAACCAGGACTTTAATAGCGTCCTGGGTGCCATAGTAACACTGAAAGCATTTGGAAGACGGTTCCGTCTTCAAATGCTTTCAGTACACTTGCGTTTTTCCGGATCCGGCAGGCACCTCCGGCAACGGAAGTGCATGCCGGATCCCAACAACTCAAGTGTGAAAGAGGCCTTACACAGCCTTGTCAGACTAGAAACCACATGAAAAAACAGGGGAATCCTGAAGCAGATTCCGCATGTTTTTTGTTTTTTAACACACAAATATGTGTGAACTCAAGAAAGGAAGAAGCTGGCAGAAAGGACTGTGCTCTGCTCAGGTACTAAAATGGTGGCGGTAGAAAGCTACAGAGAACTATTGCTGTGAGGAGACATGAGGCAGTTGCTCAGCAGCACATACATGTGTCTCTGTCACGGGTCGCCCTTTGCTTCCGGCTTGTAGCGGCGCTGGAAAACAAGCAGCTCGTGAGCGCGCTTTTCCCGCCTTCCGCGTTCGTCTGCGGCCGTGACCGCGCATGTCTGTAGTGACCGTTCTCCACACGCCCCTCGGCGCCGCGCTCGGGGTGTCCCTTATATAGGCGGCTGCTCGGCGCTGCAGTTCCCACCCCAGCTCCTGTCCTGTGCCAGCTCCGCAGCCATGTATCGCTATCTAGGGGAACTCGTGTCCCGAAGCAGCGGGGTCCTGGCTACCGCAGCCGACACCGCTCTGCCGGCCGCCGCTACCCCTCTCCTCCGCCGCTACAGCCAGGCCGTGGACCAGGAGGACGACCCCAACTTCTTCAAGATGGTGGAGGGGTTCTTCGACCGGGGCGCCGGCATTGTGGAGGACAAGCTGGTGGAGGACTTGCGCACCCGGGAGACGGAGGAGCAGAAGCGGAAGCGGGTGAAGGGCATCCTGCGGATCATCAAGCCCTGCAACCACGTCCTGAGCGTCAGCTTCCCCATCAAGAGGGATAACGGGGACTGGGAGGTGGTGGAGGGCTACAGGGCCCAGCACAGCCAGCACCGCACGCCCTGCAAGGGAGGTGAGTGTGGCGGGCGGCGCAGCTGCTGCAGTCTTCTTATTCCACCCCCTGTCAGTCCTATTACCGGCCACAATTCCTCAGCTGTCCCTATGATAACACTTCCGGAGATGCTCTCACATGGCAGTCACCTTGGTGTTGCCTTTGTTTGAAGGGTCTCGTCTTTGCCCCTGGGCTATTCATTGATGGCTGCTCTCCTGGGGTGGGGGGTATTTCTCTTTTGCTGAGGTTTGGCTACCAATGGGATTATTTCGGACAGATCACATGACTGACCTGCAGGGTGTATATCAATCAATGAGAGACAGCTGGTGTATTGTGTCGGGGGCATAGCCTGTAGGTTGGGAAGCGATAGTCATTGGTATAGATGGCAGACGTCAACGTGGCTCTAAATGTCACTACTGTTGAGCGAACTTGTGTTTTTAAGTTCGGCGTCTAAAGTTCGGAATTTAGAATCCATAACGCGATTCTTCGATAACCTGAACTTAAAACACTAAATGTCACCAAAAGGTTATCTACCAGATAGTATCTAATCAGTTTTTATTTCCTGATTGCAGATTATTTTAGGGTACTTTCACGCTAGCGTTTTTCTTTTCCGGCACTGAGTTCCGTCCTAGGGGCTCTATACTGGAAAAGAACTGATCAGGCATATCCCCATGCATTTTGAATGGAGAGCAATACATTCAGGATGTCTTCAGTTCAGTCACTGTACTGTTTTTGGATGGAGGGAAAATACCGCAGCGTGCTGCAGTATTTTCTCTGTCCAAAATTCTGGAACACTCGCTTAATGCATTGAAATGCATTAATGCCGGATCCGGCCCTAAGTGTTCTGGAAAAACGCATCCGGTTTTGCGGTCTACACATGTGCAGACCTTTTAAAAATGTGAAAAAAGATAAATACTGGATCAGTTTTTCTGGATGACACGGATCCAGTATTGCAATACATGTGAGACTGATCTGCATCCAGATTGATGGAACTGCCTGCCAGAATCCAGCGACGCTAGTATCAAAGTACCCTTATTCTGTTTCTGTTGTCCTATCTTTTTGTGAAACGGACGGAGTGCGGACCCTATTCAAGTAAATGGGGTCGTGGTCCGCATGCGACTGCCACACGGTTGGTGCCCGTGCATTCGTGTGCAAGAGGCCTTAGGGCGATGATCTATCACTAAAGTGTAAATCAACTTGCTTATCAAACCAGTATTGCCTCTTTCTTAAAAGGTTGTCCGATTGTAATATAAAAAATACAAATTACAGGCAGCAGTGCGTTAAATAAAGACACCTCCTGTCCAGCGCAGGAGTAATGGGGACCCATTCTTGGTCATGAGACTGTTGCAGCCGCATGTCACAAGCGGTGAAGAGACGATGGAATAATGGTGGCGGTATGGATAGGAGCAAAGGTGACTGGTTAATGAGGCTCTAGACTTCTAATAGTAAAACTCCAGATGTTGCTCCTGTGTCCTGTTCACATCTCGGCAGATTCCAAGAAAATAAGCCAACATGCCAACAACACCTTTTTGTAGCCGTTTTGCCTTGGTGTAGTTCCAGCCCAAGACTTTTGGGGTCTAGCAATGGTCCGCCTTGGGTGTCCACACCTCCTCTGGTTGCCATATGAGCCCTGTTCTTGTGACTACTGGAAGGACCCCCAGCCATCACACTTATCCTGTGGGTTCTGAAGCAGCGCAATGGGCCAGTGAATTCAGAGGCGCATGTGACCTGTCTGGAAATCCACAGGCCAGGGTCAGTGCTGGAATGGAGCGATGGCCAACAGGTGTTTATTTAGGTATAGCTTTAAAAAATCACGGAAAACAATGCACTAACACAATAGATGCAAACGTAATATACTGACTAAGGCTATTTTCACACTGGCGTTTGTGTGATCCGGCAGGCAGTTCCGTCGTTGGAGCTGCCTGCCGGATCTGCCGATCAGTGTGACAACTGACAGCATTTGCAGACGGATCCGGGTGCGGCTCCATCTACAAATGCATTGCAAGAACGGTTCCGTCTCTCTGCTTGTCATGTGGATGGATGGATCCGTCTTGCAGTCTTTTTTTACAGTTTTTCCGACCTGCACATGCGCAGACCAGAAGGACGGATCCGTCCTTCAGTTGTTTTGCAACTAAATACAAGTCAATGGGAATTTTCGGCACTAAATACAAGTCAATGGGAATTAATGCCGGATCCGGCATTCTGGCGACTAATCGGGCATTTTGGCCGGACATAATACCGCAGCAATGTCCGGCCAAAACTCCTGACAGTGACTGAACGGAAGGCAAACTGAACGGATTTCTATCCATTCAGAATGCATTGGGATATGCCTGATCAGTTCTTTTCCGGCATAGAGCCCTTTTTACGGAACGCAATGCCGGAAAAGAATAATTCTAATGTGAAAGTACCCTAAGCCCTCACTCTGAGATGATAAAATCTGACACTTTCAGCCAATATATTTTGATGAAAATACATCTGTGCCCGCCTACCTGCGCCAAGGTAGTCTTAGTCAGGCACGACCTACTCTAAACTTATCTATGCCGTTGGGCATCTATATTCAGGAGAGCAGACTCTTGCCCAAACTTAAAATGGGCATTCTGCTGCATAAGAACTTGTAAGTCCTTTTTAAAGTGGTTGTGCAGTGACATAATGGTGATATATTCAGGACAGGCCATTAGTATCAGATGGTGAGGGTCGGTTTCCTAACACCCTTGCCAATTCTGTATAAAAATGTCAGTCATAATAGTGTCCTCCATATATACCCCCTGCAGTATAATATCTTCCCTTCTACCTGTAGATACACAGCCCTCCCCTATTACTGGATGCTACATGGGGCTTTCTGCAGTAATCGGATAGCAGTGTCCTCTGCCCATCTGTGCCGGCGGATGGGGCTGAATGCTGCCCGTTCCTGCCCCGGCTCCATATATCCCATCTTCCCTTCTACCTGTAGATGCACAGCCCTCCCTTATTACTGGATGCTACATGGGGCTTTCTGCAGTAATCGGATAGCAGTGTCCTCTGCCCATCTCTGTGCCGGCGGATGGGGCTGAATGCTGCCCGTTCCTGCCCTGGCTCCATATATTGTGCTGACGTTTGTGGGCTGAAGGCATACAGGGCTTTATGAATTGCGTTGCTAGTTGCCATGTTGAATCTGTTACTGCTTTAAGTGCTGTTTAATGGCAGGAAAGCTCGGTTTGCATTCCCTACGTCAGGGAGTGGTGAGTTTTCATCCAACGACTTTCTTGGTGTTTATTCAGTGGAAAATGTGAGTGAGTTTGTAGTGAGTCATCCAGTGATTCATAGGCTCTCCGTCTTCTGAAGTGGAGGGTTAGTCTTGGTAACACTGTGCACTTCACATTGAGCGGTACAAGTTTATTTACTAAATGTACGCACGGTATTAAAGGGTGTCCCCCACTAGCAATAGTTAACCTCACTCCACAGACTACTGGATAAGTGTCTGTTCACTGGGGTCCTGATGGGACCTTTTTGATCTCAAGGTTAGTGCCCCATAAGAATGCAGTAGTGGTGCACATGAGTGACTACCATTCCCTTTACTCCTATGGCACCCCTGGAGATTCAAAGTAAATGGAGCTGTGGTCACATGTGCAACTCTCCCCTCATGGGACACTCTGGCATCTGTTCTCGTGATTGCTGAGGGTGGCAGCAGCGGGACACCAGTGATCACTTATCCAGTATTCTATGGATGGGGTTAAATATTGCCAGTGGGGAAACCCCTTTAACATTGGATTAATTAATGTATGGTGTGTGTGTATATAGGGTGTACAGTCCATAGCCTCGGTCTGTCATACTGCCCATGTTTTTATGCCGACTGGCACACAGCATGAGAGCAGGGACATACAATCCCTGGCTGTTCTGAGAGATGCCCAGGCTTTGTCTTGTCTGGTATCCCCAGTCTTCCACCGACTCCCCTGCCCAGGTGTATTGTCTCCCTCTGTTCCTGCACCAGTTCCTGGTAGTTTTGGGACATGAAATTACATAATTGTCACTTGTTTCTCTTGCAGGTATTCGTTATAGCACGGATGTCAGTGTTGATGAAGTGAAAGCTTTGGCATCTTTAATGACCTATAAGTGTGCTGTTGTAGGTAAGATGTATTCCTTTACTTAAAGGGGTTCCCACTTCAGCAAATGGCATTTATTATGTGAGCTACTTATGTAATGTGATTGTCCATATTGCCTCATTTGCTGGCTGGATTAATTTTTCCATCACATTATACACTGCCCGTTTCCATGGTTACGACCTCCCTGCAATCCATCAGTGGTGCTTGTGCTTGCACACTATATGAAAGAGCGCCGGCCTATTTGGTGGCCAGGACTGTGGGGGTGCACAAAGGCTGGTGCTTTTTCCTACAGTGTGCAAGCACGACCACCACTGATGGATTGCAGGCCGTTGTAGCCATGGAAACGAGCAATGTATAATGTGATGGGGAAAAATGAATCTAGCCAGCAAAGCAGGCAATATGGACAATAACAACAATACATTAGTAAGTGCCTTGGATTAACTTCCACTACGTAGTAAATGTAGTAACAACCTCTTTTAAGTTAATCAACTAAAGAGGACTTGATACCAATCCAAAAAAGTGAGATACTGTATTACTTTCACTTCTGACTATGCTGCCCCCCAGGGCTCCAGATGGCGACCAAAATGGTCGCCAATGCGACTTAGAATTTACAAATGGCGACAAGACTTTTTAGTCTTGTCGCCATTTGCGACTAGACCCGCCGCCGCAGCTCTGCCGTTGAATACAGCGGCGGGGCACAGGAGCTGATTCTCTGCCCCACCGCCGATGTTCTTTTCAGCAGTGGAGAAGGGCCGCCGTCTCTGTCAATAAGAGGAGAGACGGGAGGAGAAGGGGAGGGGCTGTGGCCACTGCGCCACCAATGAAGATAACTGACCTGTTAATACATATACAGGAGGCAGGTGCTGGAATCAAATAGCCCGCACCCGACCTCTGACAGGGAGCTGCGATCAGCGGCAGTTAACCCTTCAGGTGCGGCACCTGAGGGGTTAACTGCAGCGGATCGCAACTCCCTGTCATAGAAGTCGGGTGCCGGCTATTTGATTCCGGCACCCGCCTCCTGTATATGTATTAACAGGTCAGGTATCTTCATTGGTGGCGCAGTGCGCCCCCCCCCCCCACTATAATAAACATTGGTGGCGCAGTGGGAAGTGCCAATGAGGGTTAAAAAA
Organism: Bufo bufo; assembly: GCF_905171765.1. Classification (NCBI taxonomy): domain Eukaryota; kingdom Metazoa; phylum Chordata; class Amphibia; order Anura; family Bufonidae; genus Bufo; species Bufo bufo. The sequence goes on from NC_053394.1 coordinate 235,509,954, forward strand.
TAAATTCACTCACCTCCTCCAATTGATCGCGTAGCTGTCGGTCTCCTGTTCTTGCTTCAGGACCTGTGGTGACGTCACTGAGATCATCACATGGTCCATTACCATGGTGATGTACCATGTGATGAGCTCAGTGATGTCACCACAGGTCCTTTGACAGGTCCTGAAGAAAGAACAGGAGACCAGCTGCTACGCGATCAATTGGAGGAGGTGAGTGAATATATTTTTTAATTTTTTAACCCTCATTGGCACTGCCCACTGTGCCACCAATGTTTATTATACGGGGGGGCGCACTGCACCACCAATGTTTATTATACTGGTGTGTATATAATGTTTATTATATTGACCTTCTACTAACCATTCTGTATTAAAGAATGCTATTATTTTCCCTTATAACCATGTTATAAGGGAAAATAATACAGTGAATAGACTTTCATCCTAGCAACCATGCGTGAAAATCGCACCACATCCGCACATGCTTGCGATTTTCACGCAGCCCCATTAACTTCTATGGGGCCTGCGTTGCGTGAAAAACGCACAACATAGAGCATGCTGCGATTTTTCACGCAACGCACAAGTGATGCGTGAAAATCACCGCTCATGTGCACCGCCCCATAGAAGTGAATGGGTCCGGATTCAGTGCGTTCACCTCACGCATTGCACCCGCGCAGAAATTTCGCCCATGTGAAAGGGGCCTAAGGGTGAAAATGGGACAAGGGTTCCAGCCCCTAAGGGGGTTAATAGTAAGTAAAAAAAAACAAAAAAACACAAACACTAAGGCTACTTTCACACTTGCGGCAGTGTGATCCGGCAAGCGGTTCCGTCGTTAGGACTGACCGGCTGGATCTGCCGATCTGGATGTGACTGAAAGCATTTGTGAGACGCATCCGGATGTGGATCGTCTCACAAATGCATTGCAAGAACGAATCCATCCCTTTCGCTTGTCATGCAGACAGATGGATCCGTCTTGTATCTTTTTACACATTTTTACCGGTCTGCGCATTTTGAATACCGGATCTGGCACTAATACATTCCTTTGGGGAAAAATGCCGGATCCGGCATTCAGGCAAATCTTCCGTTTTTTTCGCCGGAGATAAAACCGTGGCATGCTACGGTTTTATCTTTTGCCTGATCAGTCAAAATGACTGCACTGAAGACTCCCTGATGCATCCTGAATGGATTTCTCTCCATTCAGAATGCATGGGGATATGCCTGATCAGTTCTTTTCTGGTATAGAGCCCCTGTGATGGAACTTTATGCCGGAAAAGAAAAATGCTAGTGTGAAAGTACCCTAAAATATTAAGTTTAAATCCCACCTTTCCCAATTTTACATATAAAATATATAAACAATAAATAAACATATTACATAGCGCTGCGTCCGAAAAGTCCAAACTATTAAATTAGAAAAAAATATCTCCTATGCGGTGAGCATTCGCAATTTTTTTAGTCACCTTGTCACCCCAAAAAATAGGATAGGACTGTTCTATTAGGCTCCATTCACACGTCCGTGGTGTGTTGTGGACCCGCAAATATGCGGATCCGCAACACACCCATCTGGCACCCCTATAGAAATGCCTATTCTTGTCCGCAAGCTGCGGACAAGAATAGGACATGTTCTATCTTTTGCGGACCTGAAGATCGGGGCCGCGCTCCGCAAATGCGGATGCTGACAGCACACTGTGTGCTGTCCACATCCATTCCGCCCCCATAGAAAATTAATGGGTCCGCACCCGTTCCGCAAAATTGCGGAACGAATGCGGACCCATTTGCGGACGTGTGAATGGAGCCTAATGGGCTCACCGTTTCATAAAATGTGAAATGCACGCGGCTTTTTTGTGCGGTATTGAGTATCGCAATACTTTTTTTTATCGTGACGAAAGCGAATCAAAATTTTGGTATCTAAACAACCCTACTCTGATCAGCGTAGCGTTGTCACGATACCAAAATTTTGATTCGATTTGGCGACTAAATTTTTCAGTTCAGGAGCCAATGGCTACTAGGTTTTTTTTTTTGTTTTTTTTTAAGTCTGGAGCACTGCCCCCTACTCTGCAGTGCTATCCCTCCAGATTTCTGGAGAGGTGCGTCTAGTCTCTAGGCTTCTCCCCACTGTGACTATCTGATGCAGCGTGATTTTGTGACTTCTCTAGAGACCATGCTGTACCATAGCTTCCGATGGGGTGGCATCTTAATCTGGTCCGAGTGAGATGTTTTCCCGTCAGAAGTGTTAGGCCTCTTTCACACGGGCGTTGCGGGAAAATGTGCAGGTGCGTTGCGGGAACACGCGCGATTTTTCCGCATGAGTGCAAAACATTGTAATGCGTTTTGCACTCTCGTGAGAAAAATCGCGCGTGTTTGGTACACAAACCCGAACTTCTTCACAGAAGTTCGGGCTTGGGATCGGTGATCTGTAGATTGTATTATTTTCCCTTATAACATGGTTATAAGGGAAAATAATAGCATTCTGAATACAGAATGCATAGTAAAATAGCGCTGGAGGGGTTAAAAAATAAATAAAAATTTAACTCGCCTTAGTCCACTTGATCGCGTAGCCCGGCATCTCCTTCTGTCTTGATCTGATCTCTGTGCAGCAACAGGACCTTTTGGTGACGTCATTACGGTCATCACATGATCCATCACCATGGTAAAAGATCATGTGATCGGAGGGACGTCACCAAAGGTCCTTTACCTGTAAAATGCTCACCACAGGTCCTGTTCAGTGAAGGAGATGCCGGGCTGCGATCAAGTGGACTAAGGTGAGTTAAATTATTTTTTTTTTAACCCCTCCAGCGATGTTTTACTATGCATTCTGTATTCAGAATGCTATTATTTTCCCTTATAACCATATTATTATAAGGGAAAATAATAATGATCGGTTCTCCATCCCGATCGTCTCCTAGCAACCGTGCGTGAAAATCGCACCGCACTTGCTTGCGGATGCTTGAGATTTTCACGCAACCCCATTCATTTCTATGGGGCCTGCGTTAAGTGAAAAACGCACAAAGAGGAGCATGCTGCGATTTTCACGCAACGCACAAGTGATGCGTGAAAATCACAGCTCATGTGAACAGCCCCATAGAAATGAATGGGTCGGTATTCAGTGCGGGTGCAATGCGTTCACCTCCCGCATCGCATCCGCGCGGAATACTTGCTCGTGTGAAAAGGGCCTTAGGAGATCACGCTGCATCAGGAGGCCTCCCCTAGCAAAAAGAGAAGTAACTAGCCAAAACTCCCAGGATGTTACTGCAAAGTGGGGGGGGCATAGTCACAAATGAAGGTGTGCCATGCCCAGGGAAGCATAGCCAGCTAGAATATAGAAAGATCTCCCTTTCTGGATTGGTGACAGGTCCTCTAAGACTTTGGATTGTATGCATTAGTTTTCACATGGACACACACAGTACGGGTAAAAGGCCTGATGCCATGTGTGTGCCAGCATTGTGCTTCCCAGTATAATACATAACGTTCTAACTGCAATTAATTGGATAGATACAGACGCAGATCCTATTTTAAGTGGAATGTCTGGCCTTTGTTTTTGAGGCTTTATTTAAAAAAACAAAAAACTTAATTGCCCCACCAATCCTCTGCTGCCTGCTAGGTCCCATGTGGTCTCTCCTTCTTGGTGCCTTTCTAGGGGTAGGTGGCAATAGAACAGAGGCATAGCCCGGTAAAGTCAGGATGCTGTAATTGGCCGTATGTTGGACCACCAATTAGACAACCTTTTATCAAAATGAAGTAACTGAGACATTGGCTCATTGCTATGTGTCTGCTTACTGTTAACCCCTGATCCCCCAACAAACTGTTAGCTGGCTGCTACAATTCTACACATTGCCCATTTCAGCTTAATTTTCACCCTAAATTCTCAGCCTGTATCCATATGGGGTGTTCAGTGTCACCAAGATGTGCTTTAAGTTTAGTTAAAGTTGTATGTAAACTAAAAGTTTCTTTATAATTGAAATTTTATAGATGTGCCTTTTGGAGGAGCCAAAGCTGGAGTGAAAATAAACACAAAAAATTATTCAGTAAGTGGTTTTATGATTTGATTTTTTTCTTTAGTGTGTGTTTTTTTCTTTTTTTGTTAATCTTTGTTACTATTTTTGTAAAATAGGATGCGGAACTTGAAAAAATAACAAGAAGATTTACTATAGAACTTGCCAAGAAAGGCTTCATTGGTAAGTTGGTACTCCAGGGTTTAAATCTAACGATTCACATAAGACTACTGAATGTGAACTTTATATGGGTTAAGACAGCCTTAAGGGGGTAACCTAATTACCTATCCTCATTCGTGGCAAACCTGCCAATAAGCTGTTCCAGCGCCCTACATGGTACAGCAGCGATGCTTGGCATTCACTTCAATGGGATGAGCTGCAACTAGGCCATGTGACATATGGTGACATCACATATCCTAGGAAGAGGCTGCGGTGCTCAGAGCTCCTGGCCTCTCCTAACAGCTGATCAGTGGGGGTCCCGGGTGTCAGACCCCTGTATCTTAAAGTGATGACCTATCCTGAGGATATAAGCACCAAAACTACTTTTCCCAATAAGGTAACATTAACCGATATACATAATTTAACAGCAAAACCAATACAGATTAGGTTAGATGGTAAATATTATAATCACACAAAAGACTTGATTAAATGTTATATTAACAAAATACTACTGAACTATCCTCAGGATAGATCATCAGTATAAGTTCCAGGATAACCCCTTTAATACCTGCAGATAATCTGGACCCTAATGTTTTCCAATACAGACATTTATTGTATGGTAACCCCCTGTTAAGGCCTCTTGCACATGACAGTCTGGCTTTTTCAGTGTTTTGCGGTCCGTTTTTCACGGATCCGTGATTTCGTTTTTCCGTATACTATATACAGTAATTACATAGAAAAAATTGGGCTGGGCATAAAATTTTCAATAGATGGTTCCGCAAAAACGGAACGGATACGGAAGACATATGGATGCATTTCCGTATGTGTTTTGTTTTTCCCTGAACCATTGAAATAAATAGTTCTGTATATGGACCTAATACAGAACGCAAAAAATGGCCCGTAAACGGAAAAAAAAAACGGTCGTGTGAAAGAGGCCTAATAAATTAGTGGGGATCTGGGTGCGAAATAGAGGCAGGTGCAGTGCTCTTCAGCGGTAATCAGTTCTGCGTGGCACTATTCAGAAGATGAAATCATTTAACCCGGTGAGATCGAATACTGCTAAACCCGTCTGCCTGAGCCGCTTACAGCGGAATGCTTCTCCGCACTCACACCTCCACCAATACAAATGTTACTATGACCTGGCCATGCATAGTTTCTAGAAAGAAAAAAACTAGCCATATTTGGTTTAGTTGAAGCTGTAAGAAAGAAATGAAAGCTGAGGAATGATATGAATACACAAGGAGATTTTCCATCCGTCTCTGTAAGGTTCCCGTAGCCGACAGAAGTGGCAGTGAGGTACCTTTTTCTCAACTGTAAAGATAATTGCGGCAGATGACCCTTTCCTATACAAGGGGCTACCACAGAAAATGTCTCTGCTCAGCGAAGAAATCCTATGAGTCATTGTCGCAGGGTTCGTTTGCTTCTCATGCAATCTACAGCAAGTGATGCAGCGACAGCCCAAATGTTTATTGCGGCTGTAATAACAAATGCCCGACCAGCACTGGAGAGGGAGAAGAGATTGTGGAATCCATCAAATACTAAGGTGCAGTTTGCAACCCATAATGGTGCCAATGAAAGCTACAATTTGTCCTCATGCTGTCCCCTACTCTGTGTACTCTAGTAATGTAGCGACATTTTAATTTTTAAAGTGTTTTACTCTGCAAAGGTATTTGAAAATTGTAAATATTTGGTATAATTACCAGCCCTCTGAACTAGGGATCGACCGATATAGATTTTTTTTTAGGGCTGATACCGATAATTTGTGAACTTTCAGGCCGATAGCCGATAATTTATACCGATATTCTGGGAATTTTCATTTTTGAGTTTCCTACACAAATCTGCTGAAAATTAATGTTTATTGTTAATGTGTATTATTTTTTTATTTTTTTTTTATTTTTTTTACTAACTTTTAGCCCCCTTAGGGACTAGAACCCTTATCCCATTCACCCTGATAGATCTCTATCAGGGTGAATAGGAGCTCGCACTGTCCCTGCTGCTCTGTGCTCTGTGCACACAGCAGCATGGAGCTGAACATGGCAGCCACGGCTTCAATAGCGTCCTGGCTGCCATGGTAACCGATCGGAGCCCCAGGCTTACATTGCTGGGGCTCCGATCGGAGGAGCAGGGGAGAGGGGATCCTGTGATTAATACTGGGGGGGGGGGCACTGCGCCACCAATGTTTTTACTATTGGGATGGGGGTGGGGGGTGCACTGCGCCACCAATGATTAATATGAGGGGGGGGCGCATTGCGCCACCAATGTTTTTACTATGGGGGGGCACACTGCGCCACTAATGATTAATACTGGCGGGGGGGGCGCGCACTGCGCCACCAATGATTAATATTGGGGGGGGTGCATTGCGCCACCAATGTTTTTACTATTGGGACGGGGGTGGGGGTGCACTGCGCCACTAATGATTAATACTGGGGGGGGGGGGCGTACTGCGCCACCAATGAAGATAAGTCTCTCAATCATTCATATACAGGAGGCGGGAGCTGGCTGCAGAATCGCATAGCCGGCTCCCGACCTCTGAGCGGTAGCTGCGATCCGCGGCACCTGAGGGGTTAACTACCGCGGATCGCAGCTATTGCTCATAGAGGTCGGGAGCCGGCTATGTGATTCTGCAGCCAGCTCCCGCCTCCTGTATATGAATGATTGAGAGACTTATCTCATTGGTGGAGCGGTGGCCACAGCCCCTCCCCTCTTATCTTCTCTCCTCTCCACTCATTGGCGGCAGAAGCAGCACAGGGGGATGGAGACACTGCTTCCTTCTCCCCTGTGCTGCGGAGGGAACACAGAGAGCGCTGAGAGCAGCGTGTTCTGTGTTCCCCATACGTTATCGGTATATCGGCAAAATAGATGCCGATAACGTTCAAAATCCTGAATATCGGCCGATAATATCGGTCAAACCGATAATCGGTCGATCCCTACTCTGAACTTATTTTTCTCTTTTGGACATTGGTTGTACTTTGTGTATATTGACTGTTCTGTAACATGTTTTTTTTTTTTCTCCTCTCTATAGGGCCTGGTATTGATGTGCCTGCCCCTGATATGAGTACTGGGGAGAGGGAAATGTCATGGATTGCAGACACCTATGCCAACACAATTGGGCACACAGTGAGTTTATTTTGCTCCTAATTATATTTTCTCATCCTTGTTGTTGGGGGACACATGATGGATAATGGGTATAGCTGCTGCCACTGGGAGGTGGACATTAGGCATAAGTGCTTGATCCTCCCGCCATACACCCTTCCCACAGGGACTAAGCTAAATCAGTTTTAGCTTATTGTTTTGCAGGTCTTCAACTCCTTTCCTCTCTGAGAGGGTGTAGACCAGCGAGTTACCAAGCCCACTCCTTTTCCCGCCTCCGGCATAAGAGGTTCGGCAGCAACCCTAATCAGCCATTTTCCTGCCAGCCTGAAAGTTACCTTGGAATGTCTGCACCCCAATCTTTCAAATGCTGCTGCCCTTCCCTGAGATAATTATACTTTGCTGGATCTGGAGCTCTAGGTGGACCCTCCCAGTGATGGATAGTTAAGTATCGTGCCACCAGGTCCCATCTCGCTGAGCCCCTCTTCTCTATTTGTGTTCATTGGTCACTGTGTCCCAAACTGGCTCTTTAACTAGTGCAACCATGTGCTGTGTCCCGACCCCCTTCTTTCTTGGCCCAAGGGGGGGAGAGTTCCTTGTTAGCTCTCTTTACGTCTGCTTCCTGCAACCCTTTTGATGGTCCTTGCGTTCAGCTTGGCCTCACAGTGGCATCCATTATGCCCCTCCTGACATTTCATACAGCTAATTTAGGCCTTGGCTTGAGCAGTAACTAGGTTGCACTTTCTGGGCTAGGGTGTTTTAATTCAGAGCAGACTCTGGATCACCCACCTCTTCTGTGCTTATAGCCTCTGCCTTCTCGTTGTTTGCAATACTCCTTGTCAACCAGGCAGAATACTGTTCCTCCTCCATCAGCTGACCCCATTCAGTGCTTCTGATAGGGCTCTATCTCTTAGACTAATTTCAGACGAGTGTGTCCACTGTGGGGAAACGTGCTTCATGACTTCCTGTTATGAACACTGCTCCTGTGACATGAGCGGCTCACATTATAATTTATGCTGTGTGTTTCTGCCTGACCTCGCGGTAACTTGTAACTACTGCATTATGGGAGTACAAATAATTAGTGGTGGTTGGGCAGAGTCGCACAGCTTTGTCATTATAATGATGTGCTCATGTCACAGGCACAGTGTCCATAACAGGCAATAACGCTCCTACACAGCATTTTTTCCCAACAGTGGACATGCTCTTCTGGAATTAGTCAGTCTTTGTGGACACCAACACAGACTGGGTAAGATCTGCTCTTGCTGGCTTCACCCCTTCACACCCCAAAACAGAGCACCTCAAAAAGGCATTGACCTCGGTCGCTTATTTTGCATGCTCTTCTTGCCAAACTAGGTTCTGACTGCACTAGAATTTATCTTCCTCCTACCTGCATTCACCAGCCACTGAACCAGATTTCCGTTGACTTGGACTGAAAGCACTCGTTTCTGAAATGATGCAAAACTTCTCCTTCACTACCCTTTATCTGTGTCCCAGTAGGTACACCCTAAGAAGTAACACAGATTCTCCCTTATGGCCATCTTCACCACCTAGAGGGCATTAGTCTGAGGCATCCTCTCCAGAAAGAGATTGCTCACATTTCAACTGTAGTTGACTTTACAGGTTACTAAAACCACTTCCACCCAAGAAGTGTATCTTCCCAGACCAGAGTTCTGCTATGCCTAAACACTTGAACCCTCTTTTATTCCTTCCACCCATTGTGGATCCACCTGGCCAGACATGGTCAGGTCCAAAAATATTGGGACATCAACACAATTCTAACATTTTTGGCTCTATACACCACCACAATGGATTTGAAATGAAACCAACAAGTGCTTTAACTGCAGAATGTCAGCTTTAATTTGAGGGTATTTACATCCAAATCAGTTGAACGGTGTAGGAATTACAACAGTTTGCATATGTGCCTCCCACTTGTTAAGGGGCCAAAAGTAATGGGACAATTGGCTTCTCAGCTGTTACATGGCCAGGTGTGTTATTCCCTCATTATCCCAATTACAATGAGCAGATAAAAGGTCCCGCGTTCATTTTAAGTCTGCTATTTGCATTTGGAATCTGTTGCTGTCAACTCTCAAGATGAGATCCAAAGAGCTGTCACTATCAGTGAAGCAAGCCATCATTAGGCTGAAAAAACAAAACAAAAACATTAGGCGTGGCCTAAACAACTGTTTGAAACATTCTTAAAAAGGAACGCATCGGTGAGCTCAGCAACACCGGAAGACCACGGAAAACTGTGGTGGAAGACAGAAGAATTCTTTCCCTGGTGAAGAAAACACCCTTCAACAGTTGGCCAGATCAAGAACACTCTCCAGGAGGTAGGTGTATGTGTGTCAAAGTCAACCATCAAGAGAAGACTTCACCAGAGTGAATACAGAGGGTTCACCACAAGATGTAAACCATTGGTGAGCCTCCAAAAAACAGGAAGGCCAGACTAGAGTTTGCTAAACGACATCTAAGGCCTCTTTCACACTTGCGTTGTCCGGATCCGGCGTGCACTCCACTTGCCGGAATTACACCCCAGATCCGGAAAAACGCAAGTGTACTGAAAGCATATGAAGACGGATCCGTCTTCAAAATGCTTTGTGTTACTATGGCAGCCAGGACGCTATTAAAGTCCTGGTTGCCATAGTAGGAGCGGGGGAGCGGTATACTTACAGTCCGTGCGGCTCCCCGGGGCGCTCCAGAATGACGTCAGAGCGCCCCATGCGCATGGATGACGTGCCATGTGATCACGTGATCCATGCGCTTGGGGCGCCCTGACGTCACTCTGGAGTGCCCCGGGAGCCGCACGGACGGTAAGTATGCTGCTCCCCCGCTACACTTTACCATGGCTGCCAGGACTTTAGCGTCCCGGCAGCCATGGTAACCATTCAGAAAAAGCTAAACATCGGATCCGCTAATGCGCCGAAACGACGTTTAGCTTAAGGCCGGATCCGGATCAATGCCTTTCAATGGGCATTAATTCTGGATCCGGCCTTGCGGCAAGTCTTCAGGATTTTTGGCCGGAGCAAAAAGCGCAGCATGCTGTGGTATTTTCTCCGGCCAAAAAACGTTCCGTTCCGGAACTGAAGACATCCTGATGCATCCTGAACGGATTTCACTCCATTCAGAATGCATTAGGATAAAACTGATCAGGATTCTTCCGGCATAGAGCCCCGACGACGGAACTCTATGCCGGAAGAAAAGAACGCAGGTGTGAAAGAGCCCTAAAAAAGCCTTTTACAGTTCTGGAACAACATCCTATGGACAGATGAGACCAAGATCAACTTGTAGTGTGCGATCACATTTGCATTTTCCGTTTATATATGTATTTCGCCATAGTGATCTGCACCTACAGGCAGGTTGTGCTGACCCAACCCCTTATTTTTTTCTTTGTAGTATATATTGGAGGCGTGGCGATCTCCTTGGAGTCATTGCACACCTGACCAGTTAATCTGTCCTTGAGGCTGGTTTTAAAGTCAGTATAAAACTGAGTCTGCTTGTATAGAACCTACCATTAGCCATCTGGCTCCAGGAGAAGTGTATGGTAGGTTCAGCATGCATGTTGGTACTTGCATCCCTGGATCCGATGAAAGCTGTAATGGCACCGGACGGGGTTACAAGCAAAGTGTACTTGGCTTGCATGCTGACCTGCATTCCCTGGATTTTATGTGGCTGTCATGGCCCATGAACAGGTAGGAACAAGAGTTAGGGACCACTCATGAGACAGCCTTGACGCGGTGAGTGGCTTACTATGCTTTGGCCAAAATATAAACCAATGTCTCATCCAGCATGGAGGGCAGAGTGCTGGATGTAGTGTGCGATCACATTTGCATTTTCCAAGATCAACTTGTACCAGAGTGATGGGAAGAGAAGAGTATGGAGAAGGAAAGGAACTGCTCATGATCCTAAGCATACCACCATCAGTGAAGCATGGTGGTTGGTAGTGTCATGGCGTGGGCATGTATGGCTGCCAATGGAACTGATGTGACTGCTGACAAAAGCAGCAGGATGAATTCTGAAGTGTTTCGGGCAATATTATCTGCTCCTATTCAGCCAAATGCTTCAGAACTCATTGGACAGTGCTTCACAGTGCAGATGGACAATGACCCAAAGCATACTGCAAAAGCAACCAAAGACTTTTTTAAGGGAAAGAAGTGGAATGTTATGCAATGGCCTAGTCAATAACCTGACCTGAATCCGATTGAGCATGCATTTCACTTGCTGAAGACAAAACAAGGGAAAATGCCCCAAGAACAAGCAGGAACCGAAGACCGTTGCAGTAGAGGCCTGGCAGAACATCACCAGGGATAAAACCCAGCATCTGGTGATGTCTATGCGTTCCAGACTTCAGGCTGTAATTGACTGCAAAGGATTTGCAACCAAGTATTAAAAAGTGAAAGTTTGATTATTCTGTCCAATTACTTTTGGTCTCTTAACAAGTGGGAGGCACATATGCAAACTGTTGTAATTCCTACATCGTTCACCTGATTTGGATGTAAATACCCTCAAATTAAAGCTGACAGTCTGCAGTTAAAGCACATCTTGTTTGTTTCATTTCAAATCCATTGTGATGGTGTATAGAGCCAAAAATGTTAGAATTGTGTCGCTGTCCCAATATTTATGGACCTGACTGTACCACCCTCCCAATGGTGGTAGCAGCCTCCTCCAACCAAAAGATTAGGTAGCCAGAGTCTGTCTCCAAATCCTAAGATTAGTTGACGGAAAAATCCCTGGAGGAGCTAGCAGCTATCTCCCTGCAGATTTTCTATGCCAGGGATGCCCAACCTGTGGCCCTCCAGCTGTTGTAAAACTACAACTCCCCAGCATGCCCAGACAGCCTACAGCTATCAGTCTACAGCAGGGCATGATGGGAGTTGTAGTTTTACAACAGCTGGAGGGCTGCAGGTTGAGCACCCCTGTTCTATGTCATCTCCTATACCTGTAAAGCCTCCCTGTGTGCTGCCAGATTAATTAGTTCATCAGCACTGATCTTGGCTATCTGTTTAACCCTGTGGCTTTTTGTGTTGGTGGCAGACAACGTTTCTAAGAGTCCTCACAGCCCTCCCATTCTCTGGTGCCTGCCTCTTTAAGGAACAAGACAAAATCCTCTCGAGAGCGCACACCTGCCAGAAAACAGATCAGCTCACACTAACCGCTCCAAGAGATCCAGATGTTACTTTTGTCCTTTTTGGTGCTGTCCAAGCCTGAGTGGCTTGATCTAAAGCCCCTCGGGACCAAAAAAAGGAATCTCCTGTGAAAGACCTCTTCCTTTGCATTAATCGAGGCCCCAATCTGAGCCTGATCAGATTGGGGGGGGGGGGGATACATTAGTTTCAGGAGGTCTGGCTTTTCCATGTTTCAGATGTGCTTGGGTACAAAAGCTCATATAGGATAGGTACAAAATAGAATTCTCCTTCACTCCTCCTTCCATTCCCATTGAATATCCAGAAATCCAACCTGTTTCTCTACCAATGAATCTTCTTCCTCAGGATTTGTCCTCATCTGTTACCAATTCTCCTATTGCATGCAAGTCCTCTGGCTCATGGTGGCTGCTATGGAAACAGTCAATATGCTCAGTTGCACTCTTCATCTTGCGTTCCTGTCCAAATGGAGAAAGTCTGACTTCCCTGGGCAATTTTATCCGAATGCCATTGGAACATGAAGACCGGCAGCCATGACTGAACCTTCTGATATTAAAATGGGCAGAAATTCACATACCCCATTCAGAGGCTTGTACCTCTGGATTGCAGATTGGGCACTAAAACCTCAAGTCTTTGAGGAGATATGCTGGACGTGGATCTTGTGGCATCCTGCCTTAGTCAAATATGTTACTCTCTGATGGTGAACACACTGGTCATTCTGTTCAGACAGGGAAACCCCTTTCCAGGTTACCATGCATTCCACCTGGTTGTCTCTAGGCACATTTACAAAATGATGCAGGGTCTTGGAGGCTGCTGTCCGCTGATCACTTCTTGCTCTTTCCACCATAAGGACTGCATTGGAACGTCCCATGGTCTATCCTGGGTCCCCCAATAATATGGATGTGTTGTATTTTCTGTGACTTGCTGTTCATTGGAGGACACAGCTCCCAGCCAGTTTTTGGTTCTGTGTTTTATCTGAGTCTGACCTGCTCTGGAGGCTCCCATTCCTGTTCTCCTCGCCCCATTGGAAGGGTATAGCTGGTGCAAGGATTGAACAGGTTTTTTTTTATGCTTGGCGTCTGCCTTCTATGGGTAGCAGCTACACCAATGGTCTATCCTGTGTTCGTCGTGTGGAAGAGAAAGGGATTTTACAGCAAGTAACGAAAATCCTGCTGATATGTGGATGAATAATGTGATCATATTTAATTCTGTCTGGCGCTTTCAAATGCCGTTGCAGTACAGTTTATCTGCGATGTTGGAAGGGATGGTGTTTGTTTCCTATATACCAACAGCAATTTTTAACATCCGTTTCTAAGGATCAAATTCAAATAGTACAACCATAGATTTTGCGCTTCCTATTGAAATGGCTGCCACAACAATGCCAGTGCTAAGTGACTTCCATTAGAAGCGGTGCTTACCTCCCTAATTCCACTGTAAGCCCTTCCTGGCTTGTCATGTGCATTTTGCATGTGGGCAGTTCCCGCTCACTACAGTACATATAGCAGAGCAGTGGCACAGGCTCGTTAGTTGAGCGCCTGCCATCAGCAGCTGGTGTCTGAGATATATTACAGCTGACACTCTGCAGCCCTGCCATCCATGTGGAATATTGAGGACCGGTTCTTCCTCTGTACCCCATTGTCCCCTGCAAGACATGGTCTCAGAGTGGTGATAGGTGTTATGGTCCGCCTCTGCAGTATGCTTATTACAGCATTATACAAGCAATCAATTACATGTTAAAACATAATTAAAAAGATAAAATAAGAATAAACTTAAAATCTATTTTGCTCCTTTTTAATAATAGAGCGAGAAAAAAAGAACCTCACAATTTAGTTTTGCTGCAATCCTACCAAAACTGCATTTGACTGTATTTAGGCCAAAGTTAATATTCATGTGAACACCAAAAAATGGTACTAGTGTAAAATGCAGCTCATTCCGCAAAAAAGCTTTTTACACAGCTCCATAGAAAAAATAAAAATCTTAGTGGTCTTTGAATGTGACAACCATTGACTGCACAACGAATGCCTGGGGAGGGGAGAATTACCCCCCCACCAATCCCCTTCCTAAATTAGTGACTGAAAACTTTAACTTTATCCCACAGAACAAGCTCTTGTATGGCTCCGATGAGAGAAAAATAAAATTTATGGGTTTCCAAAGGCGGGGAACGATTGCCAGGTCATAAAGGCAAAAATTTCCTGTGGTTGCAAACAGTTTAAACTAGATCTCGCCTTTGGCCAGTCGAGTGCAGGATAAACTGATTGTATGCTGTGGATGAAGAACTTGGCCCTGTGTAGCACGGATGTATGTTGATGATTATCTGTTAGTAGCTCTTCCTTACAGTGACGGATTCACTCATTTATTCTCTTCATTCTTTCAGGATATCAATGCACATGCTTGTGTCACTGGAAAACCCATCAGCCAAGGAGGCATTCATGGGCGTGTGTCTGCCACAGGTCGAGGTGTCTTCCATGGCATTGAGAACTTCATCAATGAGGCCTCATATATGAGCCAGCTGGGAATGACCCCAGGTTTTGGTGATAAAACATTTGTTATTCAGGTGAATATTTGAACTAGTAGGTAACTTGTCAATGCATGATATTAAATAGAATTGTGCTTTATGGGGTGATTAATATTTGTATTTTGAGGTTTGATATACAATCAACTGACTTTCTAAATGATTTGGTCTTTCCTGTGTTTTTTCGATCGGCAAATGCAGTATGTAATGCTGATTTTAATATTTTGCAGGGGTTTGGTAATGTAGGTCTACATTCTATGCGTTATCTTCATCGTTTTGGTGCCAAATGCGTTGGCATTGGGGAAATAGATGGAACGATCTGGAATCCAAATGGCATTGACCCCAAAGAGCTTGAAGACTACAAACTGGTTAGTGTCATCTTGTCAAATGGTAAACCCTGTTATTTGTGTAGTTTTGTGTATTAACCCCTAGTCAACAGTCTGTAGCTGTACATTCTAGCGTGGCAGACCTAATCGGCCAGAGGTAACATGGGGTGATCAGCTCCCAGTCAAATTATGCATTGCACCTTTTTTCAGGGATGCTGGCAGTCAGACAGCGGGGGCCTGATATTCAGCTGCCGCTTGTGTATGCAGCTAAAACCTATGCCCTAAATATACTAGGTGCGGGCTTTAGGAAATTGACCAATTCTTTAAACTTTTCAGTTAAAAGGCTGTTCTGACCTATTACCAGGAAATGAATTGGAGTTACAGAATCTCTCAAAGCCTGGATGTGGAGGCCAGTGGGACAGTGCTGACGGCCCCCGTTTCTAGAAGATGCATTTATCATAAAGTAACAATTGGGGATTATCACTATCTGTGTTGTGCCATTCCTGTTATTCCTACTAGAAGATTATGAATGGATTGGCAAGACTGTAATATTCTCAGCTGGGAGTTACCAGTTGGTAGTTTTTCCTTCACTGATTGGATAGTGTTAGCCTGTGCAGGGACTTCCACCCAATGTTGGCAATTTGTTCATAAACTTCTAGTAAGAATAATAGAGAAATGGCAAAACCTAGTTCTGTGAAATGATTTTTCTGAATTGTTAGTGTGGGGAATGCAAACAGTTACAAAAACACATACTGTAAGTCAGGAGAGGTGACGGTAGGGTTAGGTGATATAAAATATATTCCCATGATAACTATAAAGAAATTTATTGTGATCACGATATATTATGATAAATACACATTTAGAAGAAAATAAAACACTTGGGGCAACAAGGAGACATTATGCTATAATAGGGGCTACAACTTGTAGCCACCATACAGTATAGTGTCTCCTTGGTGCCCCCCGTAGTATGGGGCCACAAGGAAACCTTATACTCTATAGGGTTTATACAGTAAAATGTATGGGGGCAACACCAAGACCTTATAGTAATGTCTCCCATTTGGCCCCACTTTCCCACACTGCCTGGACATACAGATTTAGAAATGAATGGGTTTGCATTCGATCCACAAAAAAATGCTTAAATCTTCTCCATTCAGAGATCAGACCGACATGATGCCTTTTCAGCCGCTCTCATCTCTGCTGAGTTTCACAGACCTTTTTAAATTCCTCCCCCTCCTGGTGCCCCAACATTGTCATCCTACTATCTCCAGTACTGTGCCTGCTGTGCTCCCAAATGCCCCCACATACTATACTACAGAAATAAGAGCCAGAAGATAATCTTCCCATAGTAATAGTGCACCCTACAGTACCCACTATATTAATAATGCTCCTATATATACTGCCAATCCCCATAAGCGTGCTCCTATATATACTGCCAATCCCCATAAGCGTGCGTGAACTCGCTAAAATACAGTGGTAATTAAGAAATGGCAACTCCATTTCTTAATGCCGTGGTATGTCCCACATGCCAGTATATTGCCCAATACTAGGTGACAGGTCCTCTTTATCCCTAGCTCCAAGTCTCCATGTTATGCCCACATTTAAACAGGACCTTTTATGGTTTTGTATTAATTGAGATAAATACCTTTTTACTTGCGGGGGCCCGCCACCCTGCCAGGGAGAAAGGGAAAAAAAAAGCTCATCTTCTCCCTGGCTGTGATGCTCTCCGCTGTGATTGGATCGCAGCACAGCCAGGGAAAAATACGCCCATTGAGAAACCCTGGCGTCTCCTCCTCCCTGTACTAATGCTCAGTATTTACATACCGCGCGGGAAAACTACGGGGGAACACAGCGGGGCGCAGGAGCGATATTAAAAGATCAGGCAGGGTGGCAGCATCAGGTATTAATCAATTAATAAAAACCATGAAAACTTGAAAAGTCCTCTTTATAAATCTCTGTATAGGAATTCTTTAAGCACTTAAAGGGGTATTCTGGTTGGTACAAGTTATAACTGTAAAGGTGTTGTCCGGGCTTTTAATATTGATGACCTATCCTCATGCAGCTGATCAGCTGTGACCCACACCAATCAAGAGAATGGGGCCTCCCCTGAAAAGACCGGAGCGGGCAGTCTCACATGTGTGCATGCGCTCCATTCATTTCTATGGGAGCTCTGGAGATGGACGAGTACATTGCACGCTTATCTCCGGAATTCCTAAAGAAATGGAGTGGCAGCGCGCATGTGCAACAGGCCGCTCCCATCATTTTAAGGGGGTACAGGCCCCCATTCTTGTGGTCGATTGGGGTCAGTGGTAGGAACTTGCCCCTGATCTTAATTATCCCCTATTATGTGAATAAGTGATGATTTGTACCAACCGGAATACTGTTCTGTGTGTTTTTCTATATATTTTTATTTTTTTTGCGGACCGTATGTGGGACCATTTATTTCAATGGGTCCACAAAAAAAAAATCGAAGTTACGCCATGTGCATTCTGTTTCCGTTTTTCCATTCCGCAAAAAACAGTACTATCCTTGTCTGTAATGCGGATAATAAGACATGTTCTGTTAGGGGCCAGCTGTTCTGTTCTGCAAAATACGGGATGCACACGGACGTCATCTGTAATTTTTGGGGATCCGTTTTTGCGGACCGCAAAAAACATACGGTCGTGTGCATGAGGCCTAACCCACATATTGCCAAAGTCGTGCTAAAACAGATGTCTGAGAGTAAAGTCCTGTATGTAAAAATTACGATACCACATTACTTCCAAACAGGGTTATATTAATGGGGTTATCCAATTTCTCAAACAGCCCCATGTGCCGGGACCCTCACAGGTAAAATACTTACCCTGCTCCCTGCTGTTTGAGAAATTGGATAACCACTTTAATGTTGTGTTAAATAAATTATGTTCTCAATATGGTGTTATGAGGCTTGATCTACATTACCACACACTTTACTTAGACTTGTATTTATCAGGTCAAGGGAAGAAGCATTGTCATTCCTACAGGCATAAAACCTTACTGTAAAAAGTTTAAACTAAGTGTTGCCACAAGGTGGCAGTGTTATTTAGTATTTGGACTACTGCTGAAAAAAGCGTAATGTGTTCTAAATGTTTACTCGACAACCCTCTTTAAGAATGCAGTCAGGTTGCTGCTGGAGGCAGGGCAGAATGCTGGATGCAGAGTGCGATCACATTTGTATTTTCAGGTTCAGGGATAGGTGCAAAACTGTAGTATTGCATGTAGTAGCATATTATATACCATGTTCCAATTGGGGGATGTCTGAATCCGGTCTTCCACTGCAGGACCCAGATGAATAAATTGGTGCTTTTTTTTTACACTCTAAAATATATTTTTTTTGTTCCAACAGCAACATGGAACAATTGTTGGGTTCCCTAAGGCCCAGCCGTATGATGGAAACATCCTAGAAGCAGACTGTGATATCCTTATCCCAGCAGCCAGTGAGAAGCAGCTGACGAGATCTAATGCATACAAAATTAAAGCCAAGGTACAGTTGAGTTAATGCATTTGACTTGTTATGGCTAGTGGAGATCTTGCCTTTACTTAAGGTTTTTTTTTTTTTTTTTAGATTATTGCAGAGGGGGCTAATGGACCAACAACGCCTGAAGCTGATAAAATATTTCTGGAGAGAAATATCATGGTGATTCCAGTAAGTATTCAATGTTGTTCTTCATTACGAATAGAGTATATACAGTAAGATACTGGGGCAGATTTACAAATCCTGTAGATGGCGTAAACTTGGACTGGCTGTTTAGACCTGCACCAGGTTTATCACAGTGGCTCAGGAAGGACAATTGTATAGTTCTGTACCAGCTTTTGGTTGGCTTGCTTTAGTGTGCACAAAACACTGCAGCTTGGACCATGCCCTTGTAACCTACCTGCAAAGCCATGCATTCTTTTGAGGTAGTCAGATATGTGCTCTAAAGCTAGTTGTGCCAAATGCTGCTACGTTCTGGTACAGTTTAAGCCAACATATAGGTGAACTTAACTAGCTTGAATGGGGCTAAGCTGCACCAAGGCCACATGATCAATGTTTATGACGTCACTGACCAGATGCTAATGAACGATCCTCTGATTAGTGGTCATTAGTTCCGAATAATTGGATAACTTGAAGTTCTTATTCCAGGAATAGTAATTCATGAGCTGATAAATTTTAAGATTATTTAAATTTTCCTTCTGGTTGAAGGGTTCGTAGAAGTAACCAGCCTAGCGGATTAATGTATCAAAAGTAGGAGTTTATAAATATTGAGGGACACTTAAAAAGGCAGAAGCCCTTTAATATTTTTATTTATTTTTGGATAGATCATCAGCATCTGATCGGCTGGGATCCGGCATCCGGTACCTCCGCCAATCAGCTGTTTGAGAAGGCGGCAGCACTGGCAGTTGTGCCACGGCCTTCTCCCTGTTTTCTGCAGGCTCGGAGAGCTCAAGACTAGTATCACTGGCCTGGGTGCAGTTAAACCCCATCCACTTCAATGGCACCCAGGCCAGTGATACTAGTCATGATGTCACTGGGCCTGAGGTAAACGGCAAGATTGCTACGGTGCTCCTGCCAGTGCCGCTGCCTTCTCAAACAGCTGATCAGCGGGGTTCCCAGGTGTCAGACCCCCGCTGATCAGATGCTGCTGATCTGTCCAGAGGGTAGATCTTCTGTAACAATAAATAAATTTGCATCTCCTTTTAAAGAGTTTACACCACAATTGTGGTGTAAAAGTTTCACATTGTGGTGTGCACCATAATTTGCGACTTTTTAGGCTTCTTGCCACTTTGGAAAAGGGGCCAGGCTTAGCGATCGGCTGATGAAAGTTATAGCTGGAGTAGAATGAAGTTTCTGCTCCAGGACAGATGCACCTAATTAAGAGGCATCTGCCTCTTAATAAATTAGGTGCATCTCGCTTCAGTGCAGGGAGATCAAGACTGGCCAGTCTTGAAAATCTCCCCCATTGTGTTCTATCAATAAGAAACTGTTGACTTCTAAAGGTATCTTCTTACAATACATATTTCATTTGTTTTTGTTTAGGACTTATATTTGAATGCTGGTGGTGTTACAGTGTCTTACTTTGAGTGGCTGAAGAATCTTAATCATGTAAGCTATGGAAGACTGACCTTCAAATATGAACGAGATTCCAACTACCACTTACTGAGTATGTATTCGCTACTTGTAATCCTCATGTCATAACTACAAGAGGGAAACAAAAACGTCACCAACACATTTTCTGTTTAATTTTCAGTGTCTGTCCAGGAAAGCTTGGAAAGAAAGTTTGGCAAACATGGTGGAGCCATTCCTGTGGTGCCTACTGCTGAGTTCCAGGCTAGAATATCTGTGAGTGCTTCTATGAGCTGTTATCTTCATGTGTCAAAACTGGACGTTACTGTCAGTACATAGAATGTCCATAGAGAAGCTCCAGCATATCTGATAACTCCACCTTAAGGCCCCTTTCACACGGGCATTGGGGATGGGTGCGTTCAGGGAAAATGGTGCGCTTTTGACACTAAAACAAAAGTTTTCACTGCGATTGCGTTCCATGTTTGCGTTTTTTTTCCACGCGGGTGCAAAACATTGTAATGCGTTTTGCACGCGCGTGAGAAAAATCTGCATGTCTGGTACCCAGACCCGAACCTGGACTTCTTTACAGAAGTTTGGGTTAGGTGTTGTGTAGATTTTATTTTCCATTATAACATTGTAACATGGTTATAAGGTAAATTGCATTCTTAATACCGTATGCTTAGTACAATAGTGCTGGAGGGGTTAAAAAAAAAATATATAACTCCCCTTAATCCACTTGATCGCGCAGCCGGCATCTCTTCCGGCTGTCGTCTTTGCTGTGCACAGGAAAAGGACCTGTGATAAGCGCAGTGACATCATCAAATGATCTTTTACCATGGTAATGGCTCATGTTGAGCGCAGTGACGTCATCAAAGGTCCTTTTCCTGTGCACAGCAAAAATGAAGACAGAAGAGAAGCCGGGCTGCACGATCAAGTGGAATATATATATATCTATCTCTCCCCTCCAGCCCTATTGTACTATGCATTCTGTATTCAGAATGCTATTATTTTCCCTTTTTATAACCATGTTATAAGGGAAAATAATGATCGGGTCCCCATCCTGATCGTCTCCTAGCAACCGTGCGTGAAAATCGCACCGCATCCGCACTTGCGATTTTCACGCAGCCCCATTCACTTTTATGGGGCATGCGTTGTGTGAAAATCGCAGCATGTTCTATATTCTGCGTTTTTCACGCACCGCTCGTGTGCACTAGAGTTGTTGCGATACCAATTTTTTGATTCTGTTTCGATACCATGAAAAAGTATTGCGATATTCGATACCATGCGAAAAAAAATGAACCAAAAAAGCCACGTGCATTCCGCATTTTAAAAAGTGGCGAATCGCATTTTTTTTTTTTTTTCTGTTCCGGCGTTCACCGCATAGATTTTTTTAAAATATTTTAATAGTTTGGACTTTTC
Organism: Bufo bufo; assembly: GCF_905171765.1. Lineage (NCBI taxonomy): Eukaryota > Metazoa > Chordata > Amphibia > Anura > Bufonidae > Bufo > Bufo bufo. The sequence goes on from NC_053394.1 coordinate 235,531,637, forward strand.
TCACGTGGCGATATGTAATATGTTTATTTATACATTTTATATCTGGAATTGGGAAAAGGGGGTGATTCATACTTTTGGGAAAAGGTTTTTTTGTTTTTTTTTTTCATTTTTGTTTTTTAACACTTTTTTGTTTTTATTTAACTTTCATCCCTTGTCCTATTCCCCCTGATAGATCTCTATCAGGGTGAATAGGACTTCACACTGTCCCTGCTGCTCTGTGCTTTGTTCACACAGCATCAGGGATGTTGCCAGGGCTTCAGTAGCGTCCTGGCTGCCATGGTAACCCATCGGAGCCCCAGGATTACACAGCTGGGGCTCCGATCAGAAGCTGCCACTGCACCACCAATGAGGGAGAGGGGCCGGCACACTGCCACCAATGATTTTAATGGGTTGGGGGGGGGCGCACTGCGCCACCAATGAGAATTACCCCTTAATACAGGAGGCGGGTACTGGCAAATCAGCGGCACTTGAGGGGTTAACTGCCGCTGATCGCAGCTTCCTGTCAGGAGCAGGGTGCCGGCAATGCGATTCTGCTGCCGGCACCCGCCTCCTGTTTTATGGGTTAGTCTACTTTTCCTGAGTCCAGACTAAGTATTAGACTACACAGAGCGGCCCCCAGCGATGTCCCAGCACTCACCATTATTCCTGGGTGAAGCTCCGTTTGCCTGCTGTGCCCCATTACTGTCTCCTGCTCCACATGCTGATTACTATCGGAGCGATGGGGAGGAGACATCAGCTTTACTAGTGGGCGTTCCTTCTCCCTGGCTGTAGCGCTGTCCAATCGCAGCGCAGGGAGAAGGAACACCCACTAGTGAAGCTGATGTCTCCTCCCCATCGCTCCGATAATAATCAGCATGTGGCGCAGGAGAGGAGACAGTAATATGGCACAGCAGGCGAACGGAGCGGCGCCCAGGACTAATGGTGAGTGCTGGGACATCGCTGGGCGCCGCTCTGTGTAGGAAAAGTCCCATCATTGGTGGTGCAGTGCGCCCACCCCTCCTCCGCCCCTCTCTTCTCATTGGTAGCGGCGGCAGCACAGGGGGAGGGAGGACAGCTTCCTTCTCCCCTGTGCTGCTGAGAACATGAGCGCGCTGATAGCAGCGCGCTCATGTTCAGAGATACTAGACTGCGCAGAAACGCAGCCCAGTATCGAAAAAATGGAAATCCCAGTATCGTATCGATACCGGGACAAAAGTATCGATTGGGTATCGAAATTTCGATAACCGCAACAACCCTAGTGTGCACAGCCCCCTAGAAATCAATGGGTCCGGATTCAGTGCGGGTGCATTGCTCCCACGCGGAAAACTCGCTCGTGTGAAAGGGGCCTAAGTATATATTCCTAGTTTAAAGAGGACCTTTCGTCAGTTTAGCCCTAGTTTTTTTTTTTTTGCCTTAGACATCGTTTTTGTTGCTTTTGAGACTGTACTTTTTGCCTTTGGTTCAAAAGCAAATAAGGCTGTATAGCATAATGGTAAGGAATTTTTTTTCGGTTTTCAGTCTAAAGAATCTATTTGCACTGGCTAGCTTATATTTTTACAGCCTTACTAACTTATCTGGTAACAGACAATGACATATCAAGTTTGCAGCCAGTGTTAATAGAGCTTTCTGGGATGGCTTTAATTATATGCTTTTACATGAGTTGAAGTGCTATAAAGAATCCTCTGGAAAAGCATGCCACTCAATAACCCAAAAATAAACCAAACTGGAAAAAAAAGCCACAAAAATGCTCTAGTTGACTTAAAGCTATCATACCAGTAGTATGAAAAAAATAGCAAAGGCACTGAGGGAAAATGGTTTTGTATTTGGACTATAACTTTAAGACTAATCTAAAATGTGAACCTTTAAATTTAACAACTTTTTTTCCCCTACAGGGTGCTTCTGAAAAGGATATTGTCCATTCTGGCTTGGCATATACCATGGAAAGATCTGCAAGAGTAAGTTGACCATATAATTCAGAAATGGTGGGGGGGCGGCTCAATTTTGTTTGTGAAGCAGGGAATTCAGCATTAAGACTGAATGCAGCCTTGAGTGCAGTCTGTTTTCTAATGAATTAAGTACTGACTAGTTTCTTTAGGCTGTAACTGCCATTAACAAACAGCATCCAGTGAGCACTTATTTCATTAGCAAACCTGCTTTTTGCCTGGTTACATGGGCCACCATTCCTGGCGTCTTCACGTATGTAGATCATGTGTCCATTATTTTTTATTTTTTTGCCCCATACTTCTTGCTTACATGCCAATTGTACAGTAGTAAGGGGAGGACAAATAGGGTGTACGAATCTAGGATTGGTTGAAGAGCATATGATTGTAGGATTAGTTGGCTCTGAGGCGGTCTTCCTTAAAGACTTGGGTGCTGATGTCCAGTAATTTTAATATGACTAGCTTCCTGATGCTGTGCTCAAAAAATGGCTGCTGATCAGTGGTCCTGTCCATCAGTGGTCTCCATTTACTTAAGAGACTGACCTGTGTGCATGGTTGCCACTGAATGGGACACTCGCTAAGCAGCAGTTTACGGGCAGCATGGAAACGTACGCTAGTCGTATTAAACTATTGATCATTGGCGCTGATGGTTTAACAATGCTTATTAGCTGCATGCATGTGCTGTTCCCAAATCATGTGCAGCTAGTAGGTGGCCAACCCCTTTAATGATCAGGATACCTGAAGCTGCTAAGGCTCCTGTGCTTGTTCAGGTTTTCAGATGCCGTTTTAAGGGAGAGAGAGGGAAGATTCCGTTTCTCTTTCAATACACACCTTGGTTCAGCTTCAAAGCTGCATCAGAAAATTAGAATAAAACATGAACGTGTGTGGGCAAGCTAAAAGAATTTCATGTTAAGTTGTGATTTGTCATGTAACCGTTTGATGACTTTGCTTATTCTTTGCATAATCTCTCCAACTTTCTTTTAGCAAATCATGCGCACTGCAATGAAGTACAACCTGGGTTTGGACCTCAGAACTGCTGCCTACGTGAATGCCATTGAGAAAGTATTCAAGGTGTACAATGAGGCTGGTCTGACCTTCACATAGATAAGGAAGTCGGTTGGATAGTCTTTTAACCCTCCATATCAGAAAGATATCATAAGTTTACATATAATCACAAGACTTCATTTGTTTTCCTCCTCCCTCATCATAGAGGATGCAACTTCTGAATGCTTCCGTCCATAACTTTTAGTTTTTTGTATGCCCTACACCACTGGTGTAGACCTGAAAGATGACCATAGAAAAGATCTTGCAGACCTTGAATAGTATTACCATGGCCAGTGGTTTTGAGTTACATTGGGTTCTCTTTCATTATTGGAGCCTTTGGGGGGGGGGGGGGGGTACATAACAGCCTTTAGACTTCTACTGTTAAATTACTTTGGCAGTCATAGATTGGGTTCAGTTAGCGGTTAACTTTAATTTAATCAGGTCATTGACAGATATTAAATACACAAAGAGAATCTGTATCAAGTGGGACTGCATGTGATATATAATTAGCTTTTTTATACTGCAAAAGCCTTAAACCAGTGCCCTGGTTAAGAAAGTGGGAAAGGCCCTGGGTAGAGTGTTTAAGGGGGAGTCTTTCAGTGACTTATTTGCACATTAATCTCTGCTGGCCTCCTTTGACCTATTGCTGCTGAAATATTATCTTTTTTTCTTTTTTTATCATGGGGATATCCTCCTGTAAATAGTCACTTGCGCTAAACACTTTATTTTTTATTTTTAAAGCATTCTGTCTGTATTTGGTTCATCTTGCCCCTGTGTGATAATGATTGTTTTTAACAGTCGGAAACTTTTATATTGCCATTTACCATTTTAATGGATTTTCTTTTTGCACTGAGCAGTCTTGTATTGCAATAAGTAGCAGATAGTGGCTTAGTCTTACTATTCCATCAATGTTAGATCCCTCTGCCCCAGTAATGAAACTGTATTTGCCCAAATATTTTCTAGCGCTCAAAGGCCTTGCATTAACCTAATGGTTTTTATGAGAAACTGCCAATGTAGATCCAAAGATATTTGTCACAAAATATAGAACTTTGTAACAGCATGACAAATGATCAAATACTATAATAAAAGTCTTTACAAAATAATTTTTTTGTGGTTTAACGTTTTCATTAACGTCTTAAAATCAAGGGAACAATACGTAAATGATGCCAAATCACACAATGGGCGACTTTTATCAAAACTGGCTCATCCATATGCCAGTCTTGATCTCCCTGCACTGGCGTGAGATGTGCCTAAATTTATTAAGAGGAAAATACCTCTTAAAGAGAACCTTTCATCGGTCCAAACATTGTAAGATAATTATCAGGCTGTGTAGAGCGGCGCCCCGGGATCTCACTGCACTTACTATTATTCCGGGCGCCGCTCTGTTCTCCCACTGAATTGGTTATACTGGGAGGAGTCTGCCCGGTATCTCCCTGGGCGTTCCTCTTCTCCCTGGCTGTAGCGCTGTCCAATCGCAGCACAGAGCTCACAGCCTGGGTGTTTTTTTTGTTTGTTTTTTCTCCCAGGCTGTGGGCTCTGTGCTGCGATTGGACAGCGCTTCAGCCAGGGAGAAGAGGAACGCCCAGGGAGATACCGGGCAGACTCCTCCCAGTATAACCAATTCAGTGGGAGAACAGAGCGGCGCCCCGGAATAATAGGTGCAGTGAGATCCCGGGGCGCCGCTCTACACAGCCTGATAATTATCTTACAATGTTTGGACCGATGAAAGGTCCTCTTTAACAAATCAGGTGCATCTCTGCCTGCTGTGTGCCAGAAACTGAAGTCTACGCCAGCTACAGGCTGGCGTACACTTTGGCTAGAACTTCCTCCACTTTCTGGCGAAAGATTTAGGATACTTTCACACTAGCGGCAGGACGGATCTGACAGGCTGTTCACCCTGTCTGATCCGTCCTGCCGCTATTTCGCCAGACTGCCCCTCTGTCCCTATTGACTATAATGGGGGCGGAGCTCCGGCGCAGTTTGCGGTGAGAGGCTGCCGGACTAAAGTCGGACATGCAGTACTTTAGTCCGACGGCCTTTCGCTGTGCTGCGCAGGAGCTCCGCCCCCGTCCCTATTATAGTCAATGGGGACGGAGCGGCGGCAGGACGGATCCAACAGGGTGAACAGCCTTCGTCCTGCCGCTAGTGTGAAAGTAGCCTTATCGTAAATGCATTGGTTGCCCCTTTCCGCTGAGCCTCGGCACTTCGGAAAAGCAGTGAGAAGCTTAAAAGGTTGCAAATTATGGTGCACATACGGCGTGCGACTTTTTTACACCACAATAGTGGCATAGAGGCTTTAATGTCAGTCAATTACTTTAAAAACGTGTAACTGATTTTTTATATTGTATAAGGACAGGGGATTAAACATTTTTGTAATATACTTTTATTAGGGAAAGATTCTTTGTACTGGAGAACGAGGTGTAAGGAGTTGTCTTGGCAGAGCTGAGTTTTGCTAAGGAGAGTCTGGCATCGGTATTTAGCGTTTTACTGGGCACTGGAGACACCTGTGAGTAACAGGCTTCCAGGATTTCTCCAGTTCAATAGAACATTGAAGTCACTCTCCTTGGCAACGGCTTTAAAGGGGTTGTACGGGTTCAGAGCTGAACCCGGACATGCCCATAATTTCACCCAGGCAGCCCCCCTGATGTTAGCATCGGAGCATTTTATGCTCCAATGCGCTCCCTTGCCCTGCACTGGATCGCACAGGGCAAGGGCTCGTTTATTTACAATAAAACACTGCCCACCAGTGTGTTTGAAGTCACCGGCTCTGATGGGCAGGCTTTAGCGCTGCCCTAGCCGTTTTACAGGCTAGGGCAGCACTAAAGCCCACCCATCAGTGCCGGTGATGTCACCAGGCTCACTGCTGGGTGGAATTTTCCGCCTGGCAGCCCTATGGAGAGCCCGGTTCGTCACAGGAACTCCAGAAAATGCCTTTGCCCTGCACGATTTAGCGCAGGGCAAAGGAGAGCATCGGAGCATGAACTGCTCCGATGCTCAAGTCAGGGGGGCTGCGAGGGTAAAAATGGGGATATGTCTGGGTTCAGAGCTGGACAACCCCTTTAAGACTCTTTACACCCCCTTTTCTAGTACAATGCAACATCATTTTCCTAATAGTATATTACAAAAATTTCAAACAACTGTACCTACACAATATTAAAAATTAACTTAGCAGTTAGACTTCAAGTACTGTATCCACTGTCACTTTTAGCATGATTGGTCCAATTTTAAGGGATTTGGTGTGACATAAACCAACATAACATAATATCCTTGTCATTTGCTCTTGTTTCGTTAGATATCCCAATTGCAGACATGAAAAATACAATAGAAAAGTGGTGCGTTCTTGGGCTGTAGCCATGTCATCTCAATCTCCAATGTTGGTACACGTGGGCCAGGAAGTATAGGAGGAGGGCTGAGTTTAGTCTGGTTAATGCTTGTCTACACAGCAAGAGTGGCCATTTTGTTGGAAGGAATAATCATGTTAGTAATAAATAGTTTTGGTTACAACCTTGTGGAACTGTGATGGTCTACAGCAGGGATCAGCAACCTCCAGCACTCCAGCTGTTCTGAAACTACAACTCCCAGAATGCTGCATTCACTACTATGGGAGTTAGAAGAACAGTAGAGCATGTTGTATGCTTGGAGTTGTAGTTTCACTGCAGCTGGAGTGCTTAAGGTTGCTGGTCCCTGGTCTACAGAATACTAAATCTACCAAGAGAAATCCCACTCCCCATTAAATCGTACTAAAGCAAATTTGCCTCTTGGGTTCCTTGGAAAGTTGAGTTACGAACATATGAAACTGCAGAATACTAAATCTACCAAGAAAATGCGACCCTCCCCCACTCAAATATATACAGATGTTTCCCAGACAACAGTTTGTGATAGTCAGTGAGAGAAAATGCCTGTTTTGTTAGAAACCTTCCCAATCTGCCTGAAATCTATTAGATCTTCCTCTAGTGCCAGTCATTGCTACTCATGCATGTAAGGCTACTTTCACACTTGTGGCAGAGTGATCCGGCAAGCAGTTCCATTGCCGGAACTGCCTGCCGGATCCAGCAATCTGCATGCAAACTGATTCGGCATTCAGGCAAGTGTTCAGTTTTTTTTGGCCGGAGATAATACCGCAACATGTTGCGGTATTATCTCCGTCCTGAACAGTCAAAAAGTCTGAACTGAAGAAATCCTGAACGTATTTCTCCATTCAGAATGCATGGGGATAAAACTGATCAGTTCTTTTCCGTTATAGAGCCCCTAGGATGGAACTCGATGCCAGAAAGGAAAACCCGCTAGTGTGAAAGTACCCTATGGCTGTTATGTGGCATTAGTGGACAGTACATGGAGAGGGGTATAAGAGGAAGGAACTACAACTCCCATTTCTATGATGTTGGCTGTTAGGACATTACAGAGTTAGTATAAGGAAAGAACAACGTTTCCTGGTAACTAACAACTTATAGAGGGGAAACTCTTTACCTCTCGCACATGAGCTTGACCCACATGACCTCACACAGGTCCTTCATCACTTCTCTGCACTTCAAAGCTCTATCTCAGTGGGTAAATGGGTTGAAATGATATTGGCTGGTGTAGAATGAGCAAGTTGAAAAGGCTGAGACAGATGAACTAGGAATGGGAGAGAAAGTGGTTGTGGGGACCAAGGGCAGGGATTGCTGTAATGCCTCATTCACACATCAGTATTTGGTCCGTGATTTCCATCAGTGATTGTGAGCCTACACAGAGAAGTTTTAAGGTGAAGATCTGCACCTGTTCTGTGTTTAGAGCTGCACCTGGTTTTGGCTTGAAATCGCTGACGTGTGAGCCATCTGCTTGTATTTCTATGTGGAATGTTGAACTCTTACATAAGAACATACAGTATATTACTAATTTATCACCAATATTCTAGCAGTATTTGTTACACCCTGACTTGGTTGCATTCATACATTTTTGATCTTTTCATTGTGGGAACCTGGTCATGTGATCTCGCGTCTTGCTCTATGTCAACGGGAACTTGTTCTCTCCCTTGTGGCTGTCTTCCTGTGAATTACAGGATGACCTCACCAATAAAATCCCTCCTGGCAGTTCTCAGGCCTCTCCCCTCATTCCATGTTAAGCCCCTTTCACACGAGCGAGTTTTCCTGTGCGATGCGTGACATGAACGCACCCGCACTGAATTCTGACCCATTTATTTCAATGGGTCTGTGTACATGAGCGTTTTCTCTTTTTCATGCATTAGTTCCGTGTTGCGTGAAAAACCCAGCATGTTCTATATTCTGTGTTTTTCATGCAGCCCTGGCCCCATAGAAGTGAATGGGGCTTCAGAGAAAAACTCATTGCATCCGCAAGCATGTGTAGATGCAACGCGTTTTTCACAGATGGTTGCGAAGAAATGTTTGTAAACCTTTATTTTTTTTTTTTTTTTTTATCACGCGTGAAAAATGCATTGCACCCGCGCAGAATAAAACTGAACGCAATTGCAGACAAAACTGACTGAACTTGCTTGCAAAATGGTGCGAGTTTCACTGAATGCATCTGGAGCCAATCCGCTACGCTTGTGTGAAAGATGCCTTACTCTGTATATTCCTGTAATTCTGTTCAAAATATGTCTTCCCCCTTTAACCAGCTCCCGACCACCTAATGCAGGAATGCGTTCTGCGGGCGGCTGGGTTATTCCTCCTGGACGCATCGGCGCGTCCTCTCGCGAGACGACGTGAGATTTCCTGTGAGTGCGCGCACACAGGAGCGTGCGTTCACAGGATCGGAAGGTAAACTAGTTCATTTACAGCCTGCCAGAGGTTATCATTCGCTGGCAGACTAGATGCGATATTTTTTTTTGTTTTTTTTCTCCCTTTTAACCTCAAATGTATATCAGACGCTTTTAACAGCGTCTGATATACCTGCTACCTGGTCCTCTGGTGGTCCCTTTTGCTTGGATCGACCACCCAGAGGACACAGGCAGCTCTGTAAAGTAGCACCAATAACCACACTACACTACACCTCCCCCCCCCGTCACTTATTAACCCCCCTGTAAGGCTCCATTTAGACGTCCGTATGTGTTTTGCGGATTCGCAAAACACGGACACCGACAATGTGCTTTCCGCATTTTACGGATCTGCACATTGCCAGAACTATATAGAAAATGCCTTTTCTTCTCCGCAATTGCGGACAAGAATAGGACATGTTCTATAGGCTCTACAAAAAACGCAGTGTTCGCCTGATCTTGTGCGAACACTTGCGTTCAGTCCGCCCCACCGCAGTGACAGAATTTTTTTATTTTTTCTGATCACTGCAAAAACACCGTAAAATCGCTGCAGCACTATAAAGATCACTTTTATCACTTTTGAGGGGCATGTTCATAGGTTGTTTTTTTTTGGCACAAGTTAGCGGAAATTTATATATTTTTTTTTTTCATATTCCACTAACTTGACAAAAAATAAAATCTCATATGAACTCACCATACCCCTCACTTAATCCAAATGCGTAAATTTTTAGACCTTTATATTCCAGACTTCTTCTCACGCTTTAGGTCCCCTGAAATGCCAGGGCAGTATAAATACCCCACATGTGACCCCATTTTGGAAAGAAGACACCCCAAGGTATTCCGTGAGGGGCATGGCGAGTTCATGTAAAAAAAAAAAAAAATTGTCACAAGTTAGGCTACTTTCACACGTTTGAAGGCTCTCACAAGCGGCCCCGAACGGATCCGTACGGCCCCAATGCATTGAGTGGATGCGGATCCGCTCCGAATGCCTCAGTCTGGCACCGTTTGACCTCCGTTCCGCTCAGCAGGCGGACACCCGAACGCAGCTTGCAGCGTTCGGGTGGCCGTGCGGAGCCAAACGGATCCATCCAGACTTACAATGTAAGTCAATGGGGACGGATCCGTTTGAAGTTGACACAATATGGTGCAATTTCGAACTGATCCGTCCCCCATTGACTTTTAATGCAAAGTCTGGACGGATCCGTCTGACTAACTTTCAGACTTAGAATTTTTTCTGAAAGATAATGCAGACTGATCCGTTCTGAACGGATCCCATCGTTTGCTTTATAGGAGCGGGTCCGTCTGTGCAGACACCAGACGGATCCGCTCCGAACGCAAGTGTTAAAGTAGCCTTAGTGGAATATGAGACTTTGTAAGAGAAAAATAACAAATCATTTTCCGCTAACTTGTGGGGTATTTATACTGTCCTGGCATTTTAGGGGACCTAAAGGGTGAGAAGTAGTTTGGAATCCAAATGCGTAAAAAATGCCCTGTGAAATCTTAGATTCTCATTGGAATTTGGGCCCCTTTGCGCACCTAGGCTGCAAAAAAGTGTCACATGTGGTATCGCCGTACTCAGAAGTAAGGCAGTGTGTTTTGGGGTGTATTTTTACATATACCCATACTGTGTGAGATAAATATCTCTGTAAAATGACAACTTTGTATAAAAAAAATGGGAAAATTTGTCTTTTACAGAGATATTTCTCTCACCCAGCATGGGTATATGTAAAAATACACCTCAAAACACATTGCCCTACTTCTTCTGAGTACGGCAATACCACATGTGTGACACTTTTTTTGCAGCCTAGGTGTGCAAAGGGGCCCAAATTCCAATGAGAATCTTTACGATTTCACAGGGCATTTTTGACTCTTGCTTTAGGGCCCCTAAAATGCAAGGGCAGTATAAATACCCCACAAGTGACCCCATTTTAGAAAGAAGACACCCCAAGTGCAGCGTTCGGGTGGCCACCTGGCCGTGCGGAGCCAAACTGATCCGTCCAGACTTACAATGTAAGTCATAGGGGACGGATCCGTTTGAAGTTGACACAATATGGTGCAATTTCAAACGGATCCGTCCCCCATTTACTTTCAATGCAAAGTCTGGACGGATCTGTTTGACTAACTTTCAGACTTTGCATTGTCTTTCAGAAAAAGTTCTGACTGATCCATTCTGAACGGATCCCATCATTTGCATTATAGGAGCGCATCCGTCTGTGCAGACACCAGACGGATCCGCTCCGAACGCAAGTGTGAAAGTAGCCTAAGAAGAAAAAAAAATAATAATAATTTCTGCTAACTTGTGACAAAAAATAAAAACTTCCATGAACTCACTATGCCCATCAGCGAATACCTTAGGGTGTCTACTTTCCAAAATGGGGTCATTTGTGGCGTGTTTCTACTGTCTGGGCATTGTAGAACCTCAGGAAACATGACAGGTGCCCAGAAAGTCAAAGTGCGTAAATTCACATTTTTGTACCATAGTTTGTAAACGCTATAACTTTTACCCAAACCAATAAATATACACTTATTGCATTTTTTTTTATCAGACATGTAGAACAATAAATTTAGAGAAGTTTATATAGAAATGTAGTTATATTTGAAAATTTTTACAACAAAAAGTGAAAAATATTTTTTTTGCAAAAATTTCGGTCAATTTCGATTAATATCAAAAAAAGTAAAAATGTCAGCAGCAATGAAATGCCACCAAATGAAAGCTCTATTAGTGAGAAGAAAAGGAGGTAAAATTCATTTGGGTGGTAAGTTGTATGACCGAGCAATAAACTGTGAAAATAGTGTAGTGCAGAATTGCAAAAAGTGGTCTGGTCATTAAGGGTGTTTAAGCTAGGGGAGCTGAGGTGGTTAAATGACCAGCAGGGCAGATATGTAGTAAGGGAGTGTATACAGTGATTAGCTACAGGAAGTACTCATTCACACGAGTGCCTGTATTGCAGCCTACAAATTGCGGTTCACAATACACGGTCACTGGCTGTGTGAACTCTGTGCGGCGGATGCTGACCAAATGACTTGAATCGCTCTGCAATCCACAAAAGATAGGACATGTCCTATCACTGCTCGGAAGGGCTTCTGTGAGCTTTCGGGTGCGTGCCTCTGCACTGCAAAAGTTATGACCTGGCCTTTTTTGTTGCTGAAATTTTGCGGATAGCGGACCCATTCAAGTCAATGGAACCGTACAGGATTCACACAGCTGGTGCCCGTGTATTGCGGACAGCTATTTGCAGTCCACAACATGGGCATGGCGACCATATAGTTGTGTGAATGAGCCCTTATGTAAACATCATGACTCCCGTCTACCATCTGTAAAGTGTCCAGTGTAGTTCTAGGAGATGTAGCACATGCTGATCTCCCTGCCTCCTGCTTGTAAAAATGAATGAACCTAAACAAAGAAATACCATACAAAGGCTGCACCTCCAAGAATAAAACACAATTTATTGAGACATATAGATTAAAATCAGCGTAACGTGGGGCAGACCCCAGGGATGGGAAAATGCATGTGTAACATGATAGAGTACCACAGAATAAACAATCATGAAACAGATTGGGAATGGAATCCCTAGAAAATCATAGATACTATATTAATTACAAGACATAATGGTAACACATGAGGCATACAAAACCCATCCAAGAGGAGAGCAAAAAGCCCTAACGCGTAGCGCTAGTGCAAAGACTATCTTCCTCAGAGGTCCATGTAACACTGAGTCATGAAATCAAATCCTTTATAGTCAGCAAGGTTTAATTAATCAATCAATACATAGAGGTGTGGTCATACCTGTCACAGAGACAATAGAGAGGGAGCCAGGGAAAAGCTCTATCAGGTGTCAAACTAGATATCACCCGGTGCATGGTCCATGCGCAAAGCAGAAGTGCCAGTGAATTCTGGCGTGTTGACTGAACAGTTGCGCATGCGCAAAATGTCGCCCGGACCGGAAGCAAGCGCCGCGATGCGTTCCATAAAGCGGAAGCACAGCCTGGCTGCAAACGTCACACCTGGGCACCACATCGCACAAATATATCCAAGTGGAACGCAAGAAGTAACCAGAGACAGGCGCTGCTAATTCAAATATTGGATCAGATGTTCATGTACCGACCGAACAGAGTTTTTCTCAAAGTAATAAGATTAAAGACATGATTTAACTAACAAAAATATATATAATTGAGGCTACATGATTACTGCACATCATTTACATAGAATTAATAAAATTAAGATTAACATGATTCAACTGATAAGATAATAAAACCAATCACATGGTGTCCATATACAAATTTATATAAATATGTGACATAGACCAGTATCAAGTAAATATAATATAGTTTAAACACTAAGTGCATGGTGAGCAGATAGTACCCTATTATCCTGAACATATAAATGAGGAGAATAAGGTGGTAAAGAATATTGATAAAATCGGTGTGTATAATCATTATTACTCTGATTGTTGTTATTATTTTCTCTCTCTCTCTCTCTATATATATATATATATATATATATATGGTGTAGTAAGCCCTAATACATCTGAACCACAGGTACAGCAGGTTATACAACAATGTGTACATAAATATGCAGATTAGTAACCAATATCCTTCATTATAAAATTTATGCATTTCCTCAATATATGGCATAAGACCACTATTCGCACAGCGTGTCAACAGCGCCTAGTAAACCCTGCAATAGTAATGCTAAATTAGAGTAAAGTTAAAATTAAGTATAACGGGTAGCTGGAAGAAGAACAATGCACCTGTCCTGGAATACATATGTTGCAAACCAAAGGATGTGGACCATACACCGGGACGGGGGAGACCGAAAAGGCAAGCGCAAGGAAGGGAGCAGCAGCAGCAAAATATACATATAAGTAAATAGTGAATGCACATTTAATTAATAAATAAATAAGCAAATGGACAAAGCAGACATCAAATACATGTCATAAATCCATATATTAAATCACACAAATACAGCGAGTACATACAAGGGATATGCCAATTATTAATTCAAAGTGCCCCATTTGAGGGAGTGGTCAATAGAGGAAGTCATGTGAGTTCTCTTGACCCGAGGTCATTGGAGTTACATGAGTTGTAGGACCCATATAACGTCCAATGGCCCAAGGTCATTAAAGTGCTTGAGTGCTGTTACTTATCCATTTCGGTGTATATTAAATAATGATAAAAGGGAAGAACAGGAGGAGAAGATCCGCCATTCGGTAAGTCCTGCATCCCAATAACACCGGTCTTGTGATCCCAAAGGGTGAAACATTGTATATAATAGGTGTATACTATTGTGAAGAAATAAACGTGACAATAACAAAGGGGAGTGAGGAAAAAAGAAAAATCACCATAATACATAGGTCCACTAACTAAAGAATGGGCCTATATATAAAAACCAGTGCATGTGAGTTCCTCATTTAGACCCCCTGGGGATGCTTGTAAAAATGGACAGGGAAGACAAGTTCCATAACATAGGAATATATAGAGAGACTATAGTATGAGGGAACAGTAGCTGTCGCTAATCTATCATGGCTGCCCCCAGAGGCCCCTGAGCCGTGCAGTGTGGTGAGACTCTGCCCCCTTTGTCTTTGCAAAGCCAGGCATCATGGGAAATGTAGGATTCATTAGGAAAACCATATCTGAAGGAATCAAGATGGCTGCCAACCAACAAATTACACATCACATATACACAAGCATCTATCTTATTCTTTACTAATGGCCTATCCTACACTATGTAGGCAGCCTCTCCAATCCAGCCCATCTCCTGAACTTCTTGTTCAGTGTGTGTGGTGTCAAGCATGTTCACCTAGTACAGTCATGGCCAACCTGCGGCTTTCCAGCTGGTGTAAAACTACAATTCCCTCCATGCCCTGCTGTAGTCTGATACCTGTAGGCAGTCTGGGAATGCTGGGAGTTGTAGTTTTGTAACAGCTGGAGAGTTTCAGGTTGGCCATCCCTGACCTAGTAGATCTATTGCTGAAAATGGAACATGGTCTTGGAAAGAAAGTTCTTTGCAAGATCTCTTCTAAGCTGCTCATGATAGCTGCTTGGGGAACATCTTGTAGACCTAGCTCTGTGTGGACTACAGATTAAATGTTTTTTATTTATATTTTTTTCTGGTTTAGTTCCTCTTTAAGGCTTTATCTAATGCTGACAGAAGAGCTCTGTGGGTGGTGGATAACTTCTTTAAGTGCAATCAGTTTGTTTAAATGGAATGTGTGCGCTCCGAAACACCCTGCAAACTAGAGTAAGTGGTATTTAGTGTAATTTTTGTCATACACTGCTTACGATGCTGTGTTTCAACAAACCAACAGTAAAATGCATTGGGGACTCCTGCACTCACACACATAATGGATAAGAATCAGAGGAGCCCTTTCAAAGCATTTTAATGCTGGTTTGTGGGAGCACAGAGTTGGAATGCAAGTAATTTTGAAAATAAAAATTAGATAATCCGACTCAGTATCAATTACACTATACACCACTTACTCTAGTTTGGTGGGTGTTTTGGAGCTGATTCCCTTTCCTCGCTGTTGAGGAAGGGTTGAGATGTGTATTATATTTTATTTATATTTTATTTAATCCTATCCTCCTGGCACTCTGGAAGTTGTCGCTTGGAGTCGGGTTCCCACCCCTTTTAGTAATGAAATAGAAAAACTCCAACTCTGTGCGTCAAATGATATTCTGTTTATTTGAGGTGCGGCGTCAAAAATGTGACGTTTCGGCCCGAACGGCCTTTATCAAACTGTATGACAATACAATTGAAAGAGTGACAATTATAATCGTGTAAAAGTATATATACCAACACATGGTGTAAATAATAAGCTTTATATCCATAGGACAATTTTGCATACACCAGTCACATAGTACATGGGTATTAATTGCAACAAAGTTCTTTGAACAAAAGGATACTTAGAATAAACATCAAAAACAAGGGAAAATTGGAGAAAGGAGAAAATAATCGATATACTTTTACACGATTATAATTGTCACTCTTTCAATTGTCATACAGTTTGATAAAGGCCGTTCGGCCCGAAACGTCACATTTTTCACACCGCACCTCAAATAAACAGAATATCATTTGACGCACAGAGCTGGAGTTTTTCATATATATATATATATATATATATATATATATATATATATATATATAATGGCGGCGGCACCGAAAAAAAAAAAGCAATATGGGTGCTAGGTCCAGGGACGTAGCTGCTTACCCCATACGAATAATGATGAAAGACGGACAGCACTCCAGGTAAAAAGCAATGGTGTTTATTCACCCATGTGGATGGCAACGTTTCAGCCTTTTTCAAGCAATGAACACAGTGTATGATGGGGTATATGTAGTCCAACCCCTATTACATCACAGTACAATAAATTAACAACAATATATAAAAATAAAGTGCAAATAGTGCATAAACAATGTCAAAGTGCATAGACACATGTGCATTACTCATCAGTGGAAAACCGCACCAATATATCAAAATTACAGTATGAGGTATATACATTATACCATAAAAGTGCAATGATTAATAAGTGAATGCAGGTGTACAAATTGTGGGTGGAGAAAGAGAAGATGATGCTGCACAGGGGAGGGGAAAGCGGTGACATACCCAAGCGTTGTTCCGTGTGCCACACATGTCGCATACCGCCGATTCCGGCGTTCCGATGGAGACACTGCGCAGGCACCAAGTAGCGTAGAGACCACGGCATGACATCATCACATGTCATTGCGGGAGCATGCGCATAACGGCCATTTTACAAAAGGTAAAAGCCTCCCAACACTGTGTGTGCACATGTCCATGTAGAAGTAGACAGGACAGCGCGGCACGGAACTCATACCATGTTCTATGGTGTGGACCCATGGGAGACAAGGGAGAGGCTGCATCTCAACAAAGATACAGACCCACATCTCATGTGGGCATAACATAATGGCGACCACGACGGGCTACGCCGCGGTCATCATATGTGAAGCACACCAAATCTCTCCAGGGGCCATCACCAATTTACGACGCACATTGTGGAGTCAAAGGCTAATAAGTAGAACAAGTGTATTACTGGCACAGTTTGAAGATAGAGCAAAGATAAAACCAATCATATAGACTAAATAAGGACATGTAGGCACAATGTAGACACACAGGGTACGTCCCACTTTTCGATCCCGCAGCATCATTCTTATCTGTGAAGATAAATTAAAAAGAAGGAAATTAGAAAAAAGGCTTAATGGTGTTCATAGTACACTATGCATCACCAGAGGAAAGTCGCATATCACATATAAAACAATGTAGGGCAAACTGCTTATCTAAAAATACATCCCCGGATTGTAATCCACATTGAGCCCATTAGGTTTCAGACTGTTCAGAGTGTAGATCCAAAAGAGCTCCCTCTTTTTAAGGATCAACACCCTGTTGCCCCCACGTCTAGGCATGGGTACATGGTCAATGGCCCAACATTTGAGATCTTTCTCAGAGTGTTTAAAGGGAGTCTGTCACCACATTTCAGCATATTAGACCGATCAAATAGGGTTATATGATCCACCCAGAACTTAAAAATTGTACCTTTGTTGTAGAAAACGGACTTTTCTTTTAGCCGAAAATGAACTTATAAGGTTATGTTAATGAGCCCTCTCAAGTGCCCAGGGCGGTCTCTCTGGAGGTGCTGCCTGGGGCTCCGAGGATTGAGAGACCGCCCTGGGCACTTGAGAGGGGTCATTAACATAACCTTATAAGTTCATTTTCGGCTAAAAGAAAAGTCAGTTTTCTACAACAAAGGTACAGTTTTTAAGTTCTGGGTGGATCATATAACCCTATTTGATCGGTCTAATATGCTGAAATGTGGTGACAGACTCCCTTCAAATTCCATAAAATGTTTGGCAACAGGGAGATCCTTTCTTTTTTTACGTATGGATAATCTGTGGTTGTTTAACCGCGTCTTAAGATCAGTCGATGTTTTACCCACATATAGTAACTTACATGGACAGATCAAAACATAAATTACGTAATTGGAGTTACATGTAAGGTGGAAACGGATCGAGTGCGAAACTCCAGTGGTGGGATGGACAAAAACTCTGCCTTTGCCCATATATTTGCAATCAATACAGCAAAGGCAGGGAAAACTACCCTTGCCATGTGTGATCAAAGAAGTTTGTGTTGACTTAGACCTGGGGCCAATGTCTGCTCTGACAAGTTGATCACGCAAGTTTCTGGACCTGCAGTATGAAAAGAGGGGAGGGGATCTAAATTCTTGGATCTCACTATGGCAACCTCCCAAAATCCCCCAATGTCGCTTAATAATGCGATTGATCTCCTCGCTTTGTTCCATGTATTTGGAGATAAAGGGGATCCGGGACTGTGACCTACTGGACGTCCTCCTCTCCAAAATACTACTTCTGTCCAAACTATTAACCTTGTTTATATGGGAATCGAGTAATTGGGCAGGATACCCCCTCTTTTGAAATTTGCTAGCCATATTGTTCAAAGATACATCAACCTTCTCAGGTTCAGAGACTATGCGTTTGACCCTAAGGAATTGTGAAAAGGGTAAATGCTTGAGCATATTACGTGGGTGGCCACTGTTAAAACAGTTGTGTGTGTAACTTGCCCTTGTTGAATGTGACTGTAGTGTCCAGAAACTGTAATTCAGTCTCCGAGTGGACCAAGGTAAATTGAAGATCTTTGTTGACACTGTTTAGGAACATATGAAACTCTGTCAGCTGGGCAACACTACCAGTCCATATGAGGAAGATGTCGTCGATGTATCTCCACCACCGCAGCAAATGGCTGCGGTGGTGTGACACATGGACGACATCCTCCTCAAAGCACCTCATGAAGATGTTCGCGTAGGTAGGTGCTACATTAGACCCCATCGCCACACCTCGTTTTTGCTCGAAAAAAGTATCCTGAAACAGGAAATAATGACATCTTAAAATTATCTGCAATAGATCAATGATAAATTTCCTAGCAGCTGTAGTATAAGATGAAAAACCAAGCATACGTTCAATTGCAACAATACCTAAATCGTGGTCAATCGAAGTATACAAGGAAGTGACATCAAACGATGCCAAATGGACCTCATGGACACCAGTAAAATCAATCATATTCAACTTACATAGGAAGTCAGTCGTATCTTGTATATACGACTCAGCCCCCACTGCAAAATCATGCAAAACCTTATCAAGAAAGATTGCAATGCAACTCAAAATAGAATCTGAGCCGGCAACAATTGGGCGTCCGGGAGGATCAATGAGAGACTTGTGCACTTTAGGAAGTATATATATAGAACCGGCATAACCGGATGGTCTACAGTAAGGAATGTGCACAAGTCCTCGTCGATAGTGCCTGCCATAATAGCATCAGCCGAACATTTCCTGATAAGTTTTGCTATCTCAAATTTTCGGTCAGTCTGAAGAACAGAATAAACATCAGTGTCATCCAGCTGACGTTGGATCTCAGCCACATATTTACTGGTGTCCATGATGACCACTGCACCACCCTTATCCGCAGGTTTAACTTTTAACGAAGGGTCTTTCCTTAATTGGTCTAGTGCCTCAATTTCCAAACTAGAAAGGTTTGGATGTTTGAGAACACCATTGTTGCATCTCAACTTGTATGCAGATATATGTGACTTGACAGCAGTAATAAATGCATCAACAGAGGCCTCATTAACATATGGGGTAAAATGGCTCTTCAGGGACAGATCAAGGCGTCTCAGGGAGAACTCGCTAGCCTGAGGCGCCGCGATCTGTGTCCTGGTGTTGAACCACACTTTCAGCTTGATTCTACGAAAGAATGCATATAGGTCAGCGTCCAGATTAAACCAGTTGGAAGAAGACATGGGACAAAACGAAAGTGACACATGGAACAACGCTTGGGTATGTCACCGCTTTCCCCTCCCCTGTGCAGCATCATCTTCTCTTTCTCCACCCACAATTTGTACACCTGCATTCACTTATTAATCATTGCACTTTTATGGTATAATATACATACCTCATACTGTAATTTTGATATAATATTGGTGCGGTTTTCCGCTGATGAGTAATGCACATGTGTCTATGCACTTTGACATTGTTTATGCACTATTTGCACTTTATTTTTATATATTGTTGTTAATTGATTGTACTGTGATGTAATAGGGGTTGGACTATATATACCCCATCATACACTGTGTTCATTGCTTGAAAAAGGTTCTTGTATGAGCTGAAACGTTGCCATCCACATGGGTGAATAAACACCATTGCTTTTTACCTGGAGTGCTGTCCGTCTTTCATCATTATATATAGATAGATATACACACAATTATATGTATGCATTAACAGCCACATTATAGGATGATGTGATGTGTGTAGATGTGCCCAGCATCTGCGCACTTCTGCCCTAAGTGGCCCACAGGGGCTTATTGTGGCCCCTGTGGGAAATATGTGCCCCCTTATATGTGTCTCATATATCCTCCATATACATAGGACATGTACCTGAAACCAGGTGCATCGGTGTGAATGTGCCCCCAAGCATTCACACTGATGCAATCTGGTTGATTGCATCAGAATGACCGGATGACCTGATCCTGATGACTACAAAGAACTTAGATTCAACAGAATCTGAGTCCTTTGTTTTAATTCTCTCCAGCGCTGCTGGAGATAATTATGCATGATAGAAAGAAAGGAGAAACCTCCCCTCCTTCTACAGGGAGTGCAGAATTATTAGGCAAGTTGTATTTTTGAGGATTAATTTTATTATTGAACAACAACCATGTTCTCAATGAACCCAAAAAACTCATTAATATCAAAGCTGAATATTTTTGGAAGTAGTTTTTAGTTTGTTTTTAGTTTTAGCTATTTTAGGGGGATATCTGTGTGTGCAGGTGACTATTACTGTGCATAATTATTAGGCAACTTAACAAAAAACAAATATATACCCATTTCAATTATTTATTTTTACCAGTGAAACCAATATAACATCTCAACATTCACAAATATACATTTCTGACATTCAAAAACAAAACAAAAACAAATCGGTGACCAATATAGCCACCTTTCTTTGCAAGGACACTCAAAAGCCTGCCATCCATGGATTCTGTCAGTGTTTTGATCTGTTCACCATCAACATTGCGTGCAGCAGCAACCACAGCCTCCCAGACACTGTTCAGAGAGGTGTACTGTTTTCCCTCCTTGTAAATCTCACATTTGATGATGGACCACAGGTTCTCAATGGGGTTCAGATCAGGTGAACAAGGAGGCCATGTCATTAGATTTTCTTCTTTTATACCCTTTCTTGCCAGCCACGCTGTGGAGTACTTGGACGCGTGTGATGGAGCATTGTCCTGCATGAAAATCATGTTTTTCTTGAAGGATGCAGACTTCTTCCTGTACCACTGCTTGAAGAAGGTGTCTTCCAGAAACTGGCAGTAGGACTGGGACTTGAGCTTGACTCCATCCTCAACCCGAAAAGGCCCCACAAGCTCATCTTTGATGATACCAGCCCAAACCAGTACTCCACCTCCACCTTGCTGGCGTCCGAGTCGGACTGGAGCTCTCTGCCCTTTACCAATCCAGCCACGGGCCCATCTATCTGGCCCATCAAGACTCACTCTCATTTCATCAGTCCATAAAACCTTAGAAAAATCAGTCTTGAGATATTTCTTGGCCCAGTCTTGACGTTTCAGCTTGTGTGTCTTGTTCAGTGGTGGTCGTCTTTCAGCCTTTCTTGCCTTGGCCATGTCTCTGAGTATTGCACACCTTGTGCTTTTGGGCACTCCAGTGATGTTGCAGCTCTGAAATATGGCCAAACTGGTGGCAAGTGGCATCTTGGCAGCTGCACGCTTGACTTTTCTCAGTTCATGGGCAGTTATTTTGCGCCTTGGTTTTTCCACACGCTTCTTGCGACCCTGTTGACTATTTTGAATGAAACGCTTGATTGTTCGATGATCACGCTTCAGAAGCTTTGCAATTTTAAGAGTGCTGCATCCCTCTGCAAGATATCTCACTATTTTTGACTTTTCTGAGCCTGTCAAGTCCTTCTTTTGACCCATTTTGCCAAAGGAAAGGAAGTTGCCTAATAATTATGCACACCTAATATAGGGTGTTGATGTCATTAGACCACACCCCTTCTCATTACAGAGATGCACATCACCTAATATGCTTAATTGGAAGTAGGCTTTCGAGCCTATACAGCTTGGAGTAAGACAACATGCATAAAGAGGATGATGTGGTCAAAATACTCATTTGCCTAATAATTCTGCACGCAGTGTATTATGCGCGTTCTGGCAACGCGATTCCCATCGCGCTGCCCGGATTTCAAAGTGCTACAGGCGGTAGATCAAAGGCTCGGGGACGCGCGGGCTAGCACAGTGATGTCATATCGCTGCACGGCCCACGTGTCCCTGATGGGGGTGCGCGGTACAGTGTGGGCAGTGCGGGCCGGCGGACAACGAGCGCAGAGTTGTCCGCCCCCTGGACAACGAGCACCCCCTGGACAACGAGCGCAGAGTATCATTACCATTAACCCCTATACCACCAACGATATCCTTGTATTAACCCCTACCTACCCTATACCTACCCTATCCCACCAACGAATACCCCCTGACTTACCCTATCCCACCAACGTATTCCCCTGATTAACCCCTACCACTATCCCACCTACGACCCTTATACCCATACCTGCCCATATTCCCATCACCCTCACATACCCTAATTCCCCTGTACCCCAGCATTCACCTGCAGGGTATTAACCCTTGCATTGCTCACCCCTAATCCCCTACCCTAACCCTGCAGGAGCATCCCTGCTCCCTATTCTGTACCCCTAACTGTATTTCTGTGTCTGTGGCCTGCATTCACCCCTGCAGCGCCACTGTTAACCCTCGTTGTTCCCTTAGGGATAGGATTAGAACCTGGTGAGGTGGGCTGCTAATATATATGTGTGTGTGTACTGTATTAGATAGCTTTGTGGGTGGAATTTGGGAACCGTGTAGTTTAGTGCTGTATTTATAGTACTGTATTGTTAGTGTATTGCGTGCGTAGTGTACTGTAGGTATTAATAAATATCTTGTTTTATTTGTAACTATCTGTGTAATGTGTGGTTATTAGCGATAGTTCAGTAAGGCGCATGCAGCTAGTTTAGTGATTGGCGTAAGGCAAAGTAGCGTATTATTATTATAAAGGTATAAATAGGCAGAGTCATCGATAGACGGCTCCTCCTATTTATAAATATTAATTATTGATATTTACATAAATATTGGTAATTAATATTCCCCCTTTACACTCGCCCATATACATTGGGGGACACAGAGACCGTGGGTATAGCTATGTCCTCTAGGAGGCGTTGACACTAGTAAAAGCTGTTAGCTCCTCCCCTGGCAGCTATACCCCCTCCAGCCTGGAGAGAGAGCTTCAGTTTTTTCTAGTGTCAATAGGAGGCAAGACCTCCCTGCTCTGCAGGGATCTCCTGAAGATTTTTTTATTTTAGTTTATTTTTTTCCTTCTTTCAGATGGGACAACAGTGGTCGCCTCCCCTCCCTGTTCTCCCGGGGTCGAGTTGCGCCAGTGCCGGTCACCCGCACTGCTGCTGCCTCCCCCACAGAATGTGTATAAATATATAGATAAATAAAATAATGATATTTAAAATATACACTGCTCAAAAAAATAAAGGGAACACAAAAATAACACATCCTAGATCTGAATTAATTAAATATTCTTCTGGAATACTTTGTTCTTTACATAGTTGAATGTGCTGACAACAAAATCACACAAAAATTAAAAAATGGAAATCAAATTTTTCAACCCATGGAGGTCTGGATTTGGAGTCACACTCTAAATTAAAGTGGAAAAACACACTACAGGCTGATCCAACTTTGATGTAATGTCCTTAAAACAAGTCAAAATGAGGCTCAGTAGTGTGTGTGGCCTCCACGTGCCTGTATGACCTCCCTACAACGCCTGTGCATGCTCCTGATGAGGTGGCGGACGATCTCCTGAGGGATCTCCTCCCAGACCTGGACTAAAGCATCTGCCAACTCCTGGGTGCAATAGTGGATAGAGCGAGACATGATGTCCCAGATGTACTCAATTGGATTCAGGTCTGGGGAACGGGCGGGCCAGTCCATAGCATCAATGCCTTCGTCTTGAAGGAACTGCTGACACACACCAGCCACATGAGGTCTAGCATTGTCTTGCATTAGGAGAAACCCAGGGCCAACCGCACCAGCATATGGTCTCACAAGGGGTCTGAGGATCTCATCTCGGTACCTAATGGCAGTCAGGCTACCTCTGGCGAGCACATGGAGGGCTGTGCGGCCCTCCAAAGAAACGCCACCCCACACCATTACTGACCCAATGCCAAACCGGTCATGCTGGAGGATGTTGCAGGCAGCAGAACGTTCTCCACGGCGTCTCCAGACTCTGTCACGTCTGTCACATGTGCTCAGTGTGAACCTGTTTTCATCTGTGAAGCGCACAGGGCGCCAGTGGCGAATTTGCCAATCTTGGTGTTCTCTGGCAAATGCCAAACATTCTGCACGGTGTTGGGTTGTAAGCACAACCCCCACCTGTGGACGTCGGGCCCTCATATCACCCTCATGGAGTCTGTTTCTGACCGTTTGAGCAGACACGTGCACATTTGTGGCCTGCTGGAGGTCATTTTGCAGGGCTCTGGCAGTGCTCCTCCTGTTCCTCCTTGCACAAAGGCGGAGGTAGCGGTCCTGCTGCTGGGTTGTTGCCCTCCCACGGCCTCCTCCACGTCTCCTGATGTACTGGCCTGTCTCCTGGTAGCGCCTCCATGCTCTGGACACTACGCTGACAGACACAGCAAACCTTCTTGCCACAGCTCGCATTGATGTGCCATCCTGGATAAGCTGCACTACCTGAGCCACTTGTGTGGGTTGTAGACTCCGTCTCATGCTACCACTAGAGTGAAAGCACCGCCAGCATTCAAAAGTGACCAAAACATCAGCTAGGAAGCATAGGAACTGAGAAGTGGTCTGTGGTTACCACCTGCAGAACCACTCCTTTATTGGGGGTGTCTTGCTAATTGCCTATAATTTCCACCTGTTGTCTATCCCATTTGCACAACAGCATGTGAAATTGATTGTCACTCAGTGTTGCTTCCTAAGTGGACAGTTTGATTTCACAGAAGTGTAATTGACTTGGAGTTACATTGTGTTGTTTAAGTGTTCCCTTTATTTTTCTGAGCAGTGTATATATATATATCTATAAAAGGAATGGTAGGAACAATTCAGAAATGGATGATCATAGGTACATAGGGTCTCGAATGCCTAAGAGACCGTTTTCTGTAGTGTCATACACGTCAAAGTGTGGTATAATTTGGCGAGTGAGTTGTAACAGATAAGTAAAATCTGTTTAAAAGGATACAAGTAAATATGATAAAAATACTGGAGAATCGTATACTTATTTACTCACTTCACGAGGGGGGTGGTTTACTAGGATAAGCATAATACACCTGTAAACCAAACACCCCCCAAGCCTGGATCACTTCTAGAATCTTCTAGAATCTAGAATCTTAACAAGATGAAGGCAGCCAATCAGACGGGTGCTTCTGTTCACTTGTCTTTATTGGAATATATGTATAAATCCGGCTCAACGCGTTTCGGGACAGGCACGTCCCTTCATCAGGAGCAATATTTCATTTGTGTGGAATGGCAGGGTATTTATACCCTTTGTCTATAGTTAGAATGGCGCCAAAAAACATGGAGGGACCGCCCACAGGAGGAAGAAACACCGCCAAACCCGTTTTTTTGTCCGGCCGCGACATTGCGCATGACCGGAAGTTGATGCGTGTCAGGCTGGAACGCATCGCGGCATCCGGCCGTGTTTGTTTCGTTCCGGAGCGGCTGGTAGTCTTTTCGATTAAAACCTCATCATTGGGTCAATTAATTGTTTTGTGTGGGACATAAAAAATTGATATTGAGATGTATTTGGTACAGGGAGGAGCATGCGTGCGGACACACGCAGGTGACGTGCGCACCCCCGCCCCCGGCGCGATGCGATCCCGCTCTGACCCTGCTTTGACCATTGCCTTTAGGCTGCTTGGCTACTCGACCAGAGACCGCTCCGGCAGAGTCGAGACGCACTGACACATCGGGGCCGTCTTGAATATGGCCCGGGAGCTGTTACCGGATCTACCTGGACCATAAGGTAGTTATTTTCGGCTCTCGGCTGTTCATTGCCATGCCGTCCGCGCTACTGCTTGCTGCCAGCTGATTTCTTCTCCCGCCGTGTGTGGCGAAAGCGTGCAGAGTGATCCCTGCCTTCCGAAATTGAGAGCCGCATAGGAGACCCAGGGGCAACCGTGGGAGACCCGGATCGACGGTCATATGCGATCTTTCCTCTGCCCCCTCCTCCGGTAACGTGGTGAGAAAATAGATATCCTTTTCTACTACCTCTGGCTATCCTTGGAAAAAAGTGGTCATAACTGCAAGTGAGGGTGCGGACTGGGGAGTTAGAGGGGGCCACGATAGCAGGTCCTAAAACATACAGGAGGGATCTGAGTGGTCCCCCCACCCCTTTTATACATAATAGGCACCCTGAATTTAGATTACGGTAGAGGAGGAGGTACGCCATTGATTGTGGGCTCCGCGCTATAAGAATTTAAAGCGGCGGCTACAGGGGGCAGGGGGAGTCCGCGATGGTGGGACGAACTTGAATTGACTTTGCTGATTTTGTATAAGGCGTAACAGGAAAAACTGGTGATACATCAAGAGAGCACAGCAGAGAGAGCAATGTTATACAAGATATAGTAGAGTACTGACAAATAATGTACTAATATGAACTAACACGAACTAACCCAAATATTCATCTCTGGGGACTGCCAGTGACCTATTGGCTGCTGACCTTTTGAAATAAGGGGTCAGATAGGCTGCTGTAAAGGAGGCACTGTTAATTTGCTCCGGGGTCTAATTGTCCAGGGTCAGGACGGGAAGGACCCTGAAACCAGTACAGCATGCCAGCACTACTAGTCTAATGTAACTATATGAGAAATTATACAAATAACACAAATAACCAAGAGACTGTTTTTGTTAATCCCTGTGAACTAACAACTGGGAATTGCCGTCGCTACTAACAGAAGAACTCCTGGGCTCCTAACTGCACTGTACTATTAATAAGTAAAGGTGGACTGCTAATGTATAACTGGTTGTGGATACATAAAAAGTTGTGGATTTAGCATATACTGTAGAGCTATCGTTACACTACGGCTGTGGGGGGAGCGGTAGGGCAATGGCGAGACAGGGTACAGGGAAAAAGGCAAAGGGGCAACTGGAGTTGAATACTACGGTTTCCCCAGTACCTAAAAGTAATGAGAAATCTAAACAGTAATTACTGACTGGTATGCGTGGACATAGTCCTGTAAAGAAAAAAAAAAAAGAGGATGAGATACTAGATCAGGAGGGACAGCTCTTAGTGGGAAACTCGGAATTGGGGTTGGCGGGGGAAGGACCCCAGTCTTTGGAACAGGCTCCTAGCCTGCAAGATATATTTCAGGAAATAAAAAAATGTAACATGGCGATACGGGACCTCTCTCTCCAGACTGGTAATATCAGGGAATCGGTTGGACTCCTTAGAGTGGTTCTACAGGAATACAAAGATAGACTGATAGAAGTGGAGAAAAGAACATCAGAAATGGAGGATATTGTGCAGACAGTGGTTAAGGAGAAGAATAGGTTAATGGCAGAAAACAAGGAAATAAAATCTAAACTAATACAGCTGGAAAATAAGGTCAGGAGGTCAACCTTGAGATGTCTGGGGATCCCTGAGGGGGTAGAAGGGCAAGACCCCCGCCTTTTTATACAAGACTGGCTGAAGGAACAACTGGGTCAGGATATTTCGGAATATAAAAGCTTTGTGGAGTGTGCTTATAGAGTACCGGCAAAGATCCCCTCTCCAGGTACCAGACCGAGGGTAATGATTTTGAATCTGCTCTCGGTCAGGGACAGGGATGAGATATTGCGCAGTGTAAGGCTACTTTCACACTAGCGTTCGGGGCTCCGCTTGTGAGCTCCGTTTGAAGGGTCTCACAAGCGGCCCCGAACGCATCCGTACTGCCCCAATGCATTCTGAGTGGATGCGGATCCGCTCAGAATGCATCAGTCTGGCAGCGTTCAGCCTCCGCTCAGCAAGCCGTGCGGAGGCAAACGGATCCGTCCAGACTTACAATGTAAGTCAATGGGGACGGATCCGTTTGAAGTTGACACAATATGGCTCAATTTTCAAACGGATCCGCCCCCCATTGACTTTCAATGTAAAGTCTGGACGGATCCGTCTGAACTACTTTCACACTTAGAATTTTTTTTAAACTATAATGCAGACGGATCCGTTCTGAACGGATACAAACGTCTGCATTATAGGAGCGGATCCGTCTGTGCAGACACCAGACGGACCCGCTCTGAACGCTAGTGTGAAAATAGCCTAAGAAGGAAAGGGAGGCTGAATTATGCGGGCACAACAGTTATGATATTCCCTGACTATGCAAAAGAAACGGTAAATGAAAGAAGTCGGTTTATGGATGTGAAAAGAATATTGCGGTCAAAGAATGTTAAATATTCAATGATGTTTCTGGCCAAGTTGAGAATTGAATGAAAAAGTAAATCATGTTTTTTTGAGACAGCAGAGGCGGCGGGGGAATGGGTTAAGGAAAAGATTAAGGGCTGAGCGGAGGGTTGGGATGTGGGGGGTGCTGTAGGGGGGAATGCTAGTTTAGAGAACCAGGACTTAGGTTTCCTGGATCATTTGTGAGGGATGGGTAAGGTTTGCTGGTTGCTTTTTTTTTTTTTCTTCTCCGTTCCCCACTGTCCCTCTCCCTCCCCGTTGTGCCATCTCCCTGTTTTCCCAGCTTCAATATTTTTTCGATTCTCTTATAATAAAGAGGGCTCTCCATACCCAGGCCATGGATAGGATTATGAACAAAAAACATCAGAATTATCTCATGGAACATTAGGGGGCTGAGTAGGGGTTCCAAGAGAGTAGCGGTCTTTGATGCAATACATAGATCTCTCCCCGCAATAGTCTGTCTGCAGGAAACACACCTGACAAAGGAGACTAGGGATGGGATAGGTAGACCATGGATGCAACATGCTTTCCACTCAGTGTACTCAGCATACGCGAGAGGAGTAAGCATACTAATACATCGGGATATAGATATAAAAATAGTGAAAGCTACTGTAGATAAGGAGGGTTGCTATGTCCTGCTGGACTGTGTATTGGAAGGTAGAGCGTGGCTAATAGCAAGTGTGTATATACCGCCTCCCTTTAAAATTGACGCCCTATTAAAAATTTACAATATTGCACTTAAGGCAGGGGATAAGTCACTGTTGGTGGTTGGGGACTTCAATAATGTTATGGATGCAAGAGTAGATAGATGTAAATTGGGGAATAAACAGGGTCCCTGCATGGTATCCAAACTAAAAAATATCACTAAAGAAATTGGATGGATTGACACTTGGAGGGTTATGCACCCTAATTCACGGAAATACTCGTGTTTTTCAAAGACTCATAGGAGTCTATCACGGATAGATTTAGTTTTCACAAATGAGAAAGGTTTACTGGAAATTGAAGGGGTGAAATATGGACAACGTGGTGTTTCGGATCATAACACAATTAATATAAATATTAAAACACAAAAAAAAAAAAAAAGAGGAATGAATATAAGTATAGGATGGATAAATATGATGGATACACACGATAAGATCTTGCGAGAGATAGGAGAGTTCTTTGAGATAAACGACAGATCAACGACAGTCAATATAATATGGGAGGCAGCCAAGGCCTTTATCAGAGGGATTATTATAAAGTATACAGGGTTATACAAGAAAGGAATAAGGGAGAAAATAACAAAATTTAGAAGGCGAGGCAGAAAAAGAGGAAAAAAATTATATTGCAAATCCTACAGATCAAAACTATACTTCTTGAATAGAGAAGGCCTCGATACTAAAG
Organism: Bufo bufo; assembly: GCF_905171765.1. NCBI lineage: Eukaryota > Metazoa > Chordata > Amphibia > Anura > Bufonidae > Bufo > Bufo bufo. The sequence continues at coordinate 235,561,272 of NC_053394.1, forward strand.
GATGAATTGTTCCTATTGGCAGAACAACAAAAAGAAAACGATGTAAGGGATAATTATATCCATGCACATATCCCCGGGAAAAAACTAACAGCCTTGGTAGCAACCCAAATAAAAAAGAATAAGTATATCCATTGTATAATGGATGAAATGGGACATAAAAATACTGAGCAAACAGCTAAAATAGAGCTTCTCCAAAAATATTTGCCGATATATACAGAAGTAAGTTAAAACAAAACTCAGAGCAAATACAACAGTTTCTGGATCAAATTATTATCCCGAGGTTAACAACTGACCAATGTAAGTCTCTGGAAGCTCCCTTAACCCTTCTAGAGGTGTACGAGATGTTAAATGGGATAGTAAAGAACAAGACTCCCAGCATAGATGGCATTCCGTTTGAGGTGTATGCTCAATATAAAGAAATATTAATTCCGAAACTGCTTATAGTTTGGGAGTCTGCGAAGCAGGTGGGGAAATTGCCAGATTCTATGCGGGAGGCCTTGATCACACTTATCCTAAAGACAGGGAAGGACCCGGCCCTGATGGATTCGTACCATCCCATTTCACTGATCACTACAGATAATAAAATACTAGCTAAGGTCTTGTCAAATAGACTTAGGAAGGTGATTTCGGTGCTTGTGCATGAGGATCAGGCGGGATTCATGTTGGGCAGGACTACCACAGAGAATATTATGAGATATTTTGTGAACACCCAGTTTGAACCCACAAATTGCGGAGAACGGCTGATTGTAACTATAGATGCCTCAAAGGCTTTTGACACGATAGAATGGCCCTTCCTATTTAACACAATGAAAAAAATGGGATTTGGGGACTGCTTTGTCACATGGGTAAAACTGTTGTATACGGAAATCTCTGCAAGGGTGATTGTAAATGGAGAACATTCAGACAACGTAACAATCGGCAGGGGGGTTAGACAGGGATGTCCCGTGTCCCCTCTGCTCTTTGCCATAGCTATTGAACCACTTGCAGATATGATTAGACAGGATCCGGGAATTGTGGGGTTCAGATATGGCACCCACGAGGACAAAATTGTCATCATGCTGTTTGTGGGTTCACATGGATCATTAAACAGGATATTTCAGGTATTCGAACAATTTGGTAGACATGCAGTATAAACTGGTCCAAATCGGCATGCATTCCGATTGACCCTTTGAAGAACTTTAGACCGGGCCAGTTGGAAATTAAGATGATGAATGAACCCTTTAAATATTTGGGAATTCAGATCACTTCGGATCCCAATGATTATGTTAGACTAAATGTGATCCCGAAAATTCAGGAAATAAAGAAGAAAATAGGGATATGGAAAATATTGTACAGTCGTGGCCAAAAGTTTTGAGAATGACACAAATATTAGTTTTCACAAAGTTTGCTGCTAAACTGCTTTTAGATCTTTGTTTCAGTTGTTTCTGTGATGTAGTGAAATATAATTACACGCACTTCATACGTTTCAAAGGCTTTTATCGACAATTACATGACATTTATGCAAAGAGTCAGTATTTGCAGTGTTGGTCCTTCTTTTTCAGGACCTCTGCAATTCGACTGGGCATGCTCTCAATCAACTTCTGGGCCAATTCCTGACTGATAGCAACCCATTCTTTCATAATCACTTCTTGGAGTTTGTCAGAATTAGTGGGTTTTTGTTTGTCAACCCGCCTCTTGAGGATTGACCACAAGTTCTCAATGGGATTAAGATCTGGGGAGTTTCCAGGCCATGGACCCAAAATGTCAACGTTTTGGTCCCCGAGCCACTTAGTTATCACTTTTGCCTTATGGCACGGTGCTCCATCATGCTGGAAAATGCATTGTTCTTCACCAAACTGTTGTTGGATTGTTGGAAGAAGTTGCTGTTGGAGGGTGTTTTGATACCATTCTTTATTCATGGCTGTGTTTTTGGGCAAAATTGTGAGTGAGCCCACTCCCTTGGATGAGAAGAAACCCCACACATGAATGGTCTCAGGATGCTTTACTGTTGGCATGACACAGGACTGATGGTAGCGCTCACCTTTTCTTCTCCGGACAAGCCTTTTTCCAGATGCCCCAAACAATCGGAAAGAGGCTTCATCGGAGAATATGACTTTGCCCCAGTCCTCAGCAGTCCATTCACCATACTTTCTGCAGAAGATCAATTTGTCCCTGATTTTTTTTTGGAGAGAAGTGGCTTCTTTGCTGCCCTTCTTGACACCAGGCCATCTTCCAAAAGTCTTCGCCTCACTGTGCGTGCAGATGGGCTCACACCTGCCTGCTGCCATTTCTGAGCAAGCTCTGCACTGGTGGCACTCCGATCGCGCAGCTGAATCCTCTTTAGGAGTCGATCCTGGCGCTTGCTGGACTTTCTTGGACGCCCTGAAGCCTTCTTAACAAGAATTGAACCTCTTTCCTTGAAGTTCTTGATGATCCTATAACTTGTTGATCGAGGTGCAATCTTAGTAGCCACAATATCCTTGCCTGTGAAGCCATTTTTATGCAACGCAATGATGGCTGCACGCGTTTCTTTGCAGGTCACCATGGTTAACAATGGAAGAACAATGATTTCAAGCATCACCCTCCTTTTAACATGTCAAGTCTGCCATTTTAACCCAATCAGCCTGACATAATGATCCCCAGCCTTGTGCTCGTCAACATTCTCACCTGAGTTAACAAGATGATTACTGAAATGATCTCAGCAGGTCCTTTAATGACAGCAATGAAATGCAGTGGAAAGTTTTTTTTGGGATTAAGTTAATTTTCATGGCAAAGAAGGACTATGCAATTCATCTGATCACTCTTCATAACATTCTGGAGTATATGCAAATTGCTATTATAAAAACTTAAGCAGCAACTTTTCCAATTTCCAATATTTATGTAATTCTCAAAACTTTTGGCCACGACTGTACATGTCGATGGCGGGATGCATCTCACTGGTCAAGATGTGTGTACTGCCCTCCCTAAATTACATTCTGTGGAATACACCTGCGATAATTCCTAAAAGATACTTTAAAACAATAGCTAGCTTAGGCTACTTTCACACTAGCGTTCGGGTGTCCGCTCGTGCGCACCGTTTGAAGGGGCTCACGAGCGGCCCCGAACGCATCCGTCTGGCCCCAATGCATTCTCAGTGGAGGCGGATCCGCTGAGAATGCATCCGCCTGCCAGCGTTCAGCCTCCGCTCCGCTCAGTGAGCGGACACCTGAACGCTGCTTGCAGCGTTCGGGTGTCCGCCTGGCCGTGCGGAGGCGAGCGGATCCGTCCACACTTACAATGTAAGTCAATGGGGACGGATCCGCTTGAAGATGACACAATATGGCTTAATCTTCAAGCGGATCCGTTCCCCATTGACTTTCAATGTAAAGTCTGAACGGATCCGCTCAGACAACTTTCACACTTAGAAAATTTTCTAAGTTTTAATGCAGACGCATCCGTTCTGAACGGATGCGAACGCCTGCATTATCGGAGCGGATCCGTCTGATGAAACATCAGACGGATCCGCTCCGAATGCTAGTGTGAAAGTAGCCTGAGTGACTGATTTAATATGGCGAGGAAAAAAAACTAGGATAAAGGCACAGATACTGACTATTCCGGAGAGGGAGGGTGGACTGTCTGTACCAGATTTGGAGCTCTTCTTTAGGGCAGGGATTATAAAAAAAATGATAACATGGAGCAACTCGCAAAATTACAAAAATTTAATAGCAGGGATAAACAAAAGAATGGAGAAATATAATATTTTTCAAGTTATAGAAACGGGTATTCTTGCCCAACAGGGAGGCAAATATAGACCTTTGACTCTCTTGATGGCCAAGAGCTGGAAGATGGTAAAGGAACTATGGTCCCAAACCGGGTTACATGTAGACACCATACTATGGGACAATACTAGCCTCACAGAGTTAGAATTAATCAAGCAGAAAATCTGGTGGAAATATGGGATATATAAACTGGGACAGGTATGGGAGGCAGGGGATATAATATCTTATGAAGATTTAAAAAGGAAATACCAACTGAGAGATATAGGGTTGGGACTCTATTACTTAAAACTAAAACATGCATTCTATAAGATTATAGGGAGGGGCACACAAATAGGCACCTTGCCACAGCCTTTGGAAAATATTATTGAGTTAAGACCTGGCAAGAAAATGATCTCAAGAATATACCAATGGCTGTCGCTTTAAAAAAAATAATAGAAGAGCAACTGACAATCTTACTCATAAATGGCAGGGTACTTTGGGACCTGTACGGGAAGACTTTTGGGACTCAGCTATATAGGCAAAAACTAAGGTTTCAAGGAATTTCTCTTATAGAATAATCCAATTTAATATAATATATCACCTCTACTACTCTCCTAAAAAGCTAATGAAGTACTATAGCACTAAAGTTTTTTCTGTCAAAAGTGCGGAGAGATAGGAGTGGACGATATACATATATTATGGTCATGTATAAAAATTCAAAACTACTGGGTAAAAATAATTGAAAAAATAGAGGAATACCATCAGTTTATAGTGCCTAGACATTTTTGAGGAATGCATCCTAAGGGTGCTCGATGGTGTGGAAGGGTCTCAACATAGGGAGATTGCAACCAAACTACTGTTCCAAGCCAGGAAATGTATAGTTGGGCACTGGGGGGGGAGTGAGGCCCCCACGGTTAAAGAATGGGAAAACCGCACAAGGATGTCGATAGCCAGTGAGGAGCTCTGCATGACCGGACTGAAGAAAAAACACAGATTTGCCAGGCTATGGCGGAGATGGCTAAATAAAAATTGAGGGATGGGGGAGGTGAGGGGCAGTGGAGGGAGGACGGAAATATTAGAATTTTTTTTTTTTTTTCGACAACCGCCTAACTATGGGTGGGCAGGGGGGGAAGTATGCATATGTAATTATGTAGGTACAAGATGTTGTGTAAAAACTAACTTGTGTAACTAACCTATGTAAATATGTATGTTTTGCGAAAATTTTGTAAGAATTAAAAAAAAAAAAAAGATGTATTTGGTAAAACATCATATTGTTGAGTTCAGTTGTTTTCGGGGTATGTTTATTTGGGCATGAGGGGGCCAAAAAGTTTTTTAGGGTTTTGGCTCTTCGGAAGGTGAACATATAGATAAAAAAAACACTAGAATTCAAGGGATCCTCCAAATGTGGCACAAAAAAATGCAAATGTTGCCGAATGATAAAAATGGCAGAAAGAGAGATTGACATCCCACACCCCATAGGGAAACTATCATTTCAACAACAAATGACATGTGCAAGCAGAAACGTTATTTACCTACTCCAATGCCCCTGTAATATCTACCATGTAGGCCGCACCACACAAACGCTGAGAGAGCGGATGAATGAACATACAGTCGTGGCCAAAAGTTTTGAGAATGACACGAATATTAGTTTTCACAAAGTTTGCTGCTAAACTGCTTTTAGATCTTTGTTTCAGTTGTTTCCGTGATGTAGTGAAATATAATTACACGCACTTCATACGTTTCAAAGGCTTTTATCGACAATTACATGGCATTTATGCAAAGAGTCAGTATTTGCAGTATTGGCCCTTCTTTTTTAGGACCTCTGCAATTCGACTGGGCATGCTCTCAATCAACTTCTGGGCCAATTCCTGACTGATAGCAACCCATTCTTTCATAATCACTTCTTGGAGTTTGTCAGAATTAGTGGGTTTTTGTTTGTCCACCCGCCTCTCGAGGATTGACCACAAGTACTCAATGGGATTAAGATCTGGGGAGTTTCCAGGCCATAAACCCAAAATGTCAACGTTTTGGTCCCCGAGCCACTTAGTTATCACTTTTGCCTTATGGCACGGTGCTCCATCGTGCTGGAAAACGCATTGTTCTTCACCAAACTGTTGTTGGATTGTTGGAAGAAGTTGCTGTTGGACGGTGTTTTGGTACCATTCTTTATTCATGGCTGTGTTTTTGGGCAAAATTGTGAGTGAGCCCACTCCCTTGGATGAGAAGAAACCCCACACATGAATGGTCTCAGGATGCTTTACTGTTGGCATGACACAGGACTGATGGTAGCGCTCACCTTTTCTTCTCCGGACAAGCCTTTTTCCAGATGCCCCAAACAATCGGAAAGAGGCTTAATTGGAGAATATGACTTTGCCCCAGTCCTCAGCAGTCCATTCACCAAACTTTCTGCAGAAGATCAATCTGTCCCTGATTTTTTTTTGGGAGAGAAGTGGCTTCTTTGCTGCCCTTCTTGACACCAGGCCATCTTCCAAAAGTCTTCACCTCACTGTGCGTGCAGATGCGCTCACACCTGCCTGCTGCCATTCCTGAGCAAGCTCTGCACTGGTGGCACTCCGATCCCGCAGCTGAATCCTCTTTAGGAGTCGATCCTGGCGCTTGCTGGACTTTCTTGGACGCCCTGAAGCCTTCTTAACAAGAATTGAACCTCTTTCCTTGAAGTTCTTGATGATCCTATAAATTGTTGATTGAGGTGCAATCTTAGTAGCCACAATATCCTTGCCTGTGAAGCCACTTTTTTGCAACGCAATGATGGCTGCACGCGTTTCTTTGCAGGTCACCATGGTTAACAATGGAAGAACAATGATTTCAAGCATCACCCTCCTTTTAACAGGTCAAGTCTGCCATTTTAACCCAATCAGCCTGACATAATGATCTCCAGCCTTGTGCTCGTCAACATTCTCACCTGAGTTAACAAGACGATTACTGAAATGATCTCAGCAGGTCCTTTAATGACAGCAATGAAATGCAGTGGAAAGTTTTTTTGGGGATTAAGTTAATTTTCATGGCAAAGAAGGACTATGCAATTCATCTGATCACTCTTCATAACATTCTGGAGTATATGCAAATTGCTATTATAAAAACTTAAGCAGCAACTTTTCCAATTTCCAATATTTATCTAATTCTCAAAACTTTTGGCCACGACTGTAGATCAAACATAAAAAGAAAAATTCTAACACACAGCGTATCGCTTCATTTCTCATTACTACATGAGGGCAATCCCCTTGATCTGAAAGTGATCCTATTAGAACAAGCCCCTTCCTTCCAACAACTCTGTAGGAAGGAAATGTTCTGGATTTTCAAACTCAACACCCTCACTCCGTTCGGTCTAAATGAAACACTAGAACACGCCAACTACTAATTACCACTAGTCACAAGAAAAAACCCAAAAAATCCAGATCTCATTGAGAAACGACCCCCCCATCCCACCCCCTAAAATACCCGCCAAAACCCACCCCCCAGATAAGAAACATCCCTCACAAGAATGTATTAAAGCCCATATACACATAATCACAAATAAACTAATTCACAGACAAACCAACATCACTCGAAAGACCCGCCTAATCGCTATAACTTCAGATATATGTACCAAGAAATTGATCCAGCCCCATATTATCAGATTAATGTACGTATCCTGTTTAAATCCCTTGACCCATCATCACCACACCATATCTTCATTTACACCTACATCAAAAAGCTACCCTAAAAATAAGACAGGAACAACAGAAAAACGTTTACCGATATAATTAAATAAATAAATAGCGAGACAAATAAGGAGATCTAGCCCCATATTATTTATTAATTTTTTTCATATATTTTTTTTAATGGATTTTATCTCTTAGATATATTTTTTTTCCCTGGATTTTATCTGTAATAAGGTATTTCGAGTACACACCCTCATCACTACCTCCAATCTTTATTCTTTATATTTTATATGAATACATGAACTACATATACCTCAATCCGCACATGTAACATCGCATCTAAATACCCAATTCATGTATAACCTGATATTGATGTATAATATATAACCCCCCTATTGATCTTCCTAGTCAATAGTCATTTCATGTATATCAATGTCCAGACACCCCTAGGATGTTTTACCGAATACATCTCAATATCTATTTTTTATGTCCCACACAAAACAATGAATTGACCCAATGATGATGTTTTAATCGAAAAGACTACCACGAAGATGCTCTTATATGGCCCTTTTATGCCTCCGAACTAACATGACCGCAAGCAGCATAAAGATATCCTGGAGAAAAACAGAGAAGATCGCACCAGCCGGAAGAACATCATGCGTTCCAGCTTGCAACGCTACACCTCGGAAGCCCATTTCCTGGACATGCGCACAAGCCGCCCAGCCACTCCGGAACGAAACAAACACCGCCGGATGCCGCGATGCGTTCCAGCCTGACACGCATCGACTTCCGGTCATGCGCAATGTCGCAGCCGGACACTTCCGCTTTTCGGCCAGCCGGAAAAAAAACGGGTTTGGCGGTGTTTTCTCCTCCTGTGGGCGGTCCCTCCATGTTTTTTGGCGCCCTTTTGCTAATTTGGCGCCATTCTAACTATAGACAAAGGGTATAAATACCCTGCCATTCCACACAAATGAAATATTGCTACTGATGAAGGGACGTGCCTGTCCCGAAACGCGTTGAGCCGGATTTATACATATATTGCAATAAAGACAAGTGAACAGAACCACCCGTGTGATTGGTTCTAGAAGCGATCCAGGCTGGGGGGGGGGGGGGGGGGTGTTTGGTTTACAGGTGTATTATGCTTATCCTAGTAAACCAACCCCCTCGGGAAGTGAGTAAATAAGTATACGATACTCTAGTATTTTTATCATATTTACTTGTATCCTTTTAAACAGATTTTACTTATTTGTTACAACTCACTCGCCGAATTATACCACACTTTGACGTGTATGGCACTACAGAAAACGGTCTCTTAGGCACTTGAGACCCAATGTAGTGTACCTATGCTCATCCATTTCTGAATTGTTCCTACCATTCCTTTTATAGATATATATATTTTAAATATCATTATTTTATTTATCTATATATTTATACACATTTTATTACACTTTTTAGAATTTTTTGTATATTTGAAACCCACTTTACCCAAAAATATTTCTACACTGACCTACCACTATTGGCGCTGAATAGAGGTTTTCCAAGAATAGGCGAGATTGAGGTGTTATCAACACCCATCAGTCCCCCCAGTTCGGTATACTCCCATATCTTTTACAGGCAGACACTCTAGTCGGCCTGACAAACCCTGAGCAGCCTTTAGCCTTTACCACTCCGTTTCTTCCACTCCACTCCTACAAACCCTTGGCGCCTCAAGTTTTTCAGATCCAGTGGAATCCCTTCCAACAGATCTGTCTGACCCTCAAACTCTCTCTCTCCCTTTATCCCCACAGAAGACAAGGTGGACCAGGGCAGCCTCGCTCCCCTGCTCCCGCCAGCCAAAGGGTCACCTAGGTCCGCCAAGGAGAAGACCCTCCCGCCATATCAGACTCCTGCCACTCCGGTGCCAGCTGCTGAGGAGGTGACCCTGCTGGAAAAGGTACCATTATGGGCCCACTTAGGGAGGGTGAAGAGAAGAGGAGGAAGATGAGGTGAGTAAAGGGTTCTACGGAAAAGGCTCCCTCTTTGACCAGACACGGGCTTCATTTATCACTAGCCCAGCTTCCAACAGGCTTCCTTCCCTCCCCCTCTGTGCTGTCGATATTCGGGCACATAAGAGGTTAATGGCCAGGTCCCCGCAGGCACTATTATATTAAACAGCAGGCGACTGTGCGCACCGCTTTGGTCGGGTGTGGAGAACGGATGCAGAGTGCCTGCACAACTAACGCTGACCTCACACAGGGGTCGTTTGGTTGATAACTTCTGCTCCCCAGTGATATTTATCCCCTGGAAGTGGGCGCCTAAGTGCGCACCGCTCCAGGAAGCTAACGCCAGCACTGGGTCCGGACACCATATAATCTGGCCCCGCCTTCACTCTGGCCCGCGCTCCCGATATGCGTGCGCATTTCTCTGCGGTCTGGCGCCATTCACTTACAGCTGGTGTGTGGTACGCCCTGGACCTTTCCAATCACCTGCGCAATCCGATTCGGCCGGCCGCGGTCATACACTGTTGTCCCCGCAGCCCTCGGTGCCCCGGCCGTACAGTCGGCCGGGTCCCATAACTTTAAGCCCTGGCTTGCGGCCTACTAGCCCGCAATTCATCCCCAGGGAGGGGGGCGGTCTGGCGCGAATTCTTCCCGCCTTGCCTTCCCCTCCCCTTGCAGCTCGCAGAGCCCCGCCCTCGGTCCTCAGGCAGTTAACCCTTCCTGGTCAGCCTTCTCTTGAAGCTGGCACAGGATTATATGGGGTTCTTGCTGAGGGGCTTTACTGTTGAGGGACTTATCTGCTCTGCCTCTTGCCCAATTGAGGTGAGCATCCCAGTTTTTTTTATAAAAAATAAATAAAATAAAATTAAATTAAGTAACGCCAAGAAATGACTGGGACATAACCATACCAGGGTACTCTTTATACAGAAGAGACAGAGAAGGCAAGAAAGGAGGAGGAGTGGCCCTGTATGTGAAAGATAGCATTAAATATAACCTAATACAAGTTGGTGAGGCCAACATAGAGTCAGTTTGGGTTACGTTGCAGTTTGCTAACCATGCAGTAACTCGTGTAGGTGTGATATATAGACCACCTGGTCAAGTTAAAGAACTAGATGATCTACTAGTTGAAGAAATAGCTAAAATGACAATGAAAGGAGAAGTTATCATTATGGGAGATTTCAATCTTCCAGATATAAACTGGAAAACCAAAATAGCAAGTTCTACCAGGAGTACAGATATTCTAAATTCCCTACTGGGGTTATCTCTACAACAAGTGGTTGAGGAGCCAACCCGGAGGGAGGCCATTTTGGATTTGGTATTCACAAATGGGGATTCGGTATATGATGTCATTGTAGGCGAAACCTTGGGATCTAGTGATCACCAGTCAGTGTGGTTTAATATAAGAACTGTGAAAGAGTCCCACCACACAAAAACAAAAGTTTTAGATTTTAGAAAAACAGACTTTTCAAAAATGAAATTAGTCATAAATGAGTCCTTATCAGACTGGAACGGATTACATGGAGTCCAGGAGAAATGGGACTACTTAAAAGGTGCATTATTGAAGGCAACAGAAAATTGCATTAGACTTGTCAGTAAAAGCAAAAAAAGGAGGAGACCACTGTGGTACTCAGCAGAAGTGGCCCAAATCATTAAAAATAAAAAGCTAGCATTTTGTAATTATAAAAAAACCCAGAGCAATGAAGATAAGGAAATCTACAAGATTAGGCAGAGAGAGGCCAAGCAAGTTATAAGAACTTCTAAAGCGCAGGCAGAAGAAAAACTAGCTCAGTCTATGAAAAAAGGGGATAAGACATTCTTCAGATATATAAATGAAAAAAGGAAATTAAAACAAGGAATAACTAAATTAAAAACAAAGGACGGAAGGTATGTAGAAGAGAATAAAGGGCTAGCCGACTGCCTTAATGAATACTTCTGTTCAGTTTTTACAAAAGAAAAAGGAGAAGGACCTCCACTAGAAAGAATGACTAATAAATCGTTTGATGCATGTATCTTTACAGAGGAAGATGTTCTAAGTTTGCTGTCTAAGGTGAAGACAAATAAGTCACAGGGGCCTGATGAGATACACCCAAAATTATTAAAAGAGCTTAGTGGTGAGCTGGCAAAACCGTTAACACATTTATTTAACCAATCATTAGTAACAGGAGTCGTCCCGGAAGATTGGAAATTGGCAAATGTCGTGCCCATTCACAAGAAAGGTAGTAGGGAGGAATCGAGCAACTATAGACCAGTGAGTCTGACATCAATAGTAGGCAAATTAATGGAAACCCTATTAAAGGATAGGATTGTGGAACATCTAAAATCCCATGGATTGCAAGATGAAAAACAACATGGGTTTACTTCAGGGAGATCATGTCAAACAAATCTTATAGATTTTTTTGACTGGGTGAATAAAATAATAGACGGTGGAGGTGCAGTAGACATCGCATATCTAGATTTTAGTAAGGCTTTTGACACTGTCCCACATAGAAGACTTATCAATAAACTGCAGTCATTGAGCATGGACTCCCATATTGTTGAGTGGATTAGGCAGTGGCTGAGTGACAGACAACAGAGGGTTGTAGTCAATGGAGAACATTCAAAACAAGGTCATGTTACCAGTGGGGTTCCACAGGGATCTGTACTGGGACCAATTTTGTTTAATATCTTCATAAGTGATATTGCAAAAGGCCTCGATGGTAAGGTTTGTCTTTTTGCTGATGACACAAAGATATGTAACAGGGTTGATGTTCCTGGAGGGAAACGCCAAATGGAAAAGGATTTAGGAAAACTAGAAGAATGGTCAGAACTCTGGAAACTGAAATTTAATGTGGATAAGTGCAAGATAATGCACCTGGGGCGTAAAAACCCAAGGGCAGAATATAGAATACTTGACACAGTCCTGACCTCAGTATCTGAGGAAAGGGATTTAGGAGTAATTATTTCAGAAGACTTAAAGGTGGGAAGACAATGTAATAGAGCAGCACGAAATGCCAGCAGAATGCTTGGATGTATAGGGAGAGGTATAAGCAGTAGAAAGAGTGAAGTGCTTATGCCGCTGTACAGAACACTGGTGAGACCTCACTTGGAGTATTGTGCGCAGTACTGGAGGCCATATCTCCAGAAGGATATAGATACTCTAGAGAGAGTTCAGAGAAGAGCTACTAAACTAGTACATGGATTGCAGGATAAAACTTACCAGGAAAGGTTAAAGGACCTTAATATGTATAGCTTGGAAGAAAGAAGAGACAGAGGGGATATGATAGAAACTTTTAAATACATAAAGGGAATCAACTCGGTAAAGGAGGAGAGCATATTTAAAAGAAGAAAAACTACCACAAGAGGACACAGTTTTAAATTAGAGGGGCAAAGGTTTAAAAGTAATATAAGGAAGTATTACTTTACTAAGAGAGTAGTGGATGCATGGAATAGCCTTCCTGCAGAAGTAGTAGCTGCAAATACAGTGAAGGGGTTTAAGCATGCATGGGATAGGCATAAGGCCATCCTTCATATAAGATAAGGGCCGGGGGCTATCCATAGTATTCAGTATATTGGGCAGACTAGATGGGCCAAATGGTTCTTATCTGCCGACACATTCTATGTTTCTATAACCACAAATAAGTCCATTCGGGTCCTTCCCCTCAGTCCCCATCATTGCTGGACCCCCCTGTCTGCATCAGACTGGGCCCGTGTCCTATCACGGTCAAAGGAGGACCCTTCAGTTTCCCATTCACCCTCCGGGGTCGCTTTGGTTAACAAGTGCTGCCTGCGCAATCCAATGGTAGATCTCTATCTTTCCACTCACCCTCTGGGACCGTTTGGTTGCCATGCGCTGCCTGCGCAATCCAATTATGTACATCCGGACCTTCCCAATCACCCTCTGAGGTCATTTGGTTAACAAAGAACTCCTTGTGCAACCCAATGGAGGACCTCTGTAAATTCCCACTTCACCCTCCGGGTTCCTTTGGTTGATGTAGCTCCGCCGGCGAAATCCGCTGAGTGAACCTCTAGACGTTGCCATTCCACCCCAAGTAGTTTGGTTGATAGATTCCACCAGCGCAGTCTCGAGCTGCCATACGCGAGTTCTTGTGAGGCAGGATTGCACATAGTGGGCCAGTGCAGGATACTTCCTCCTCGGTCACCATTGCACCCCCACCTCTCCTCCCTAGGGTCACGCTCAGATGCACCCTCCCTCCCTGGAGAGGTTCGGTCTGAAGGGGGGATCAGTGGTTCGGTCTCTGCCGTGGTTCCGGTGCGATCTTCCAAGATGGCGTCCTAGGTAGACAGTAGTACTTGTCTCATGCATTACCCCCTTCCTCAGGCGGAGTATTTGCACTACTACTAGATGCAGTACTCCCTTGGGTATTACCTTTCTCTATTGGGTCTAACCGCACTAGCACTGTTTCAGTGCCGGCAGTAGGCGTTCCCCCTTTTATTGGGTGGCGGAACTGTTTTCCCACTGGGGACAGTACTTACGGTATGCATTAGCCTCTTGCATAGGTGGCGCTATGGCATTGTCCCTGGTTCAGTGTTTACTGTATGTCTTATCCCCTTACGTAGGTGGGGTATTGATACGGGACTCTCCTTATGCCTTGCCCTTTCCGTAAGAGGCGTATTCTCTCTAGGTGGAGTATTTGCACTACCACTAGTGTAGTGCTTGCCATAAGCATTACCCCCTTTAAATGGTGGGATAATTGCAACCTGCCCCTTCCACGACTGATCCACTACCGTGGGGAATGATACACATCTTGGATGTTGCACTTCAACTACGCCACGGTTATAGATGCCTTAGCTTCTTCTACAAGTGGAGCGTAGCGAGTATTGATACACGCTGGTGCCCTGTACTCCTCTCTCATGGTATTTCAGTGCCGCCAGAGATTCTGTGGCTGTTTCCACTTTGTGTCTTTGTCCTTGGTGCCGTTTTGGGGAATAAGTATGACAACCTCTCTCCTCAGGGGGTTGTCCAGCGTCACTCATGTGTCCTAGCGTCCCCTATATCCATGGTCCTCCACTGTCCCAATATGTGTCTTCAACAATATGTAGTGCGTAAACCTTGGCACGTAAGATTGTGATTACGTTCCAGCAAGTCGAGTGTTACACTGACTCTATATTCCCTATCCACCATTTCTGATGTGGGAAGTGGTTGTGCTGGCACTCTGGTTTAGCATTGCAGTGTGTTCTCCTCTGCTGATGCAGATTTTTACGCTGGTTCTAGCGTTCGCAGTCGCTGCAGTGGGGCAATCCCTCAGGTGGTGGTTCTACCCTGACGCTGGCTTGGCGGTTGTTCCTGTCCAACGCCCTTCCCAGGTGGAGTGTTTAAGGTTACCTCTCCTTTCCTGGGGCAGTATGGTACCATGGCCTTTACCGGATCCCTCTAGTCTGCCCCTCAGTTTGTGCTGGTGGGCACGCTGCGGCTACTACGTTACGGGGGTCCTGGAGTAGTCATTACATACTCTGGCTCCTCCTGCACGCTCCTTCGTCAGCTGACAAATTCTTCTAATGCTAAATTCGGTGGTGTATGCTGCATGGCCTCCTCCTTAGGCGGAGTATGGAGTATCACTATCATCCGGTGGCTACTTCTGTGTAGTGCCAGTCTCAGATGGGGAATGGGCTTTGCCCTGCCACTTTTTCCTTCCGTTTTTTATTTTTCTTCTCTGGCTCAGGGTTCACGGCCACTCCGCAAACCTTGGTAGCTTTTACGTTACTACTTCCCCTCATCTATGTTGATGCATGGTATTGGTTCCGTGTTTTTTTCTTCCAAGTCCTGTTCCGGACCCGACTGTTGGGCTGTGACATTTTTTCCAACTCCTACCCGTTGGTCCTGGGTGTACTACCCGTATCTACAACTACCTCTCTCAGGACCTGATTAGTGACTGCCATGTCAGTCCGATGTAGTCATGCCTTTTCACTGCACGTTCCGTGGCTAGACTACGAGACTCACCACGCCAGGTCACGACTGTTGACGGAGTTTCGTTCCTGGAACGGAACACCCCTTCTATTCTTACTCCTCGAGGCAGGAGTTTTTTATCTCATCTTGGTCTGGTCGAAATTTCCGTTGAGCAGTGTTTCTACTCCGTCAATACACGGTCGTTGACGGAACTCCACCGCCGTTGATTCTCATATCGTCTCTACCTTTACCTATCTAATGTGTTGTTTCCTTGGCTTGCGGTTGGACATTGCTCATTCAGGCGTTCCTTTCTCTGTAGTTTATCAGTCAGCTTCTCAGTCTCCCCACAAGCCTCTTCGGCTCGGGGGACATTGGTGGACCATTTACCGTTTCCGTGGAGCGCTTCCCCTTAGCAGGGGTGGATCCTGCGGTCCTGGGGTTTTGGTTGGCCATTAGTTCCTTGCTGGGGCAGTTTTGGCGCTGTGTATCCTTTCCAGCGTCCTCTAACTCACCCGGGGCCCATAATACCTTCCTTCAGGGAATGGCACATACGGTTTCTTTCATACCGTCCTCCTTTACCGCCTTGGGATCTCCCCTTGACCCCTGCGGGAGATTTCACTCCGACTCCTGTCCTGGAAGGTGTTTTTTTTCTTGTGGTGTCCGGGTTGGGGCGCCCTCTTGCAGAGAACCTCCTGGTTCTAACAGGGATATGCGGTTCCCCGGCCGTTCATTCCTTTCTCCGACGGTGGTCTCTGATTTCCATTTCAATTAAGAAACTGTCCTTCCATCACTGTGTCCCTCCCCTTCAGCCCCTAGAGAAAGGGAGTTAGGTCATTTGGACGTTGTCAGGGCTCTGACGATTTATTGCCAGCCTCCAGTTTCTTCCGGTGTACGGACTCTCCTTTTTTGTCATCCCGGAGGGCCCTCGCAAGGCATTGGCGGCCTCCAGGGTGGCAATTGCATGTCTGCATTTGCTTAAGCATACTGCACCCGGGGCAGGGTCCCTCCCTTCGGTGTCATGGCTCACTCCACCAGAGCGGTGGGCGCTCTTGGGCTTGGAGGATTCAAGGTTCGGCTGCGCAGTTGTGCAGGGCGGCTACTGTCCTCCTTACGCACATTCACAAAATTTTGCCAGATGCATATTTATGCATCGGCGAGCGCCGCCTTTGGACCACATGATCTTGCAGGCGGCAGTTCTTAGTTACTTGCAGGGGCGCCTGCTCCATGGGTCTGTGGTTTTCCCTCCCTGTGGACTGCTCTAAGACGTCCCACGGTCTCTGTGTCCCCCAATGAATATGGGCGAGAAAATTAGATTTTTGTAAAACTTACCAGTAAAATCTCTTTCTCGCTCTTCATTGGGGGACACAGCACCCACCCAGTATTGTTGTTCGGCCACAGTTGCGACTGTTGCTGGTTAGAACTTGGTTCGGTTCTTGGCCTTGTTGCTGTTACACGTTTTTGTCGGTTTACTTGCTTCTCCTACTGCTTCTCACAAACTGAAGCTCTCTCTCCAGACTGGAGGGGGTATAGCTGCCAGGGGAGGAGCTAACAGCTTTTACTAGTGTCAACGCCTCCTAGAGGACATAGCTATACCCACGGTCTCTGTGTCCCCCAATGAAGAGCGAGAAAGAGATTTTACTGGTAAGTTTTACAAAAATCTTGTTTTAACCCTTTCCCTGCCAAGGGCATATGTCATAAGTCCTTGCAGAATGGCCATTTCTGTAGCCAAGGATTAATCTCATGATGAGGGCTGGATCTCAGGCTGTGTAACAGCTAGAGAATGCAAGCCATGTCTTGTTATACTTTTCACAGAGCTTTACATAAATGAATCTTACAAGCAACCCTCAGAAACTTTGTAATAAATCTTATCAGAAAGAAATGTGTAGTTCTCCTGTCCAGAACGGATCAGCTCACTGTAGGATCAGATTACACATGTCAATACAAGTCTATGGAGAGGAGTGAGCAAGATCTTAGAGGCAGGCACAG
The DNA here is from genome assembly GCF_905171765.1 of Bufo bufo. Taxonomy (NCBI): domain Eukaryota; kingdom Metazoa; phylum Chordata; class Amphibia; order Anura; family Bufonidae; genus Bufo; species Bufo bufo. The sequence goes on from NC_053394.1 coordinate 235,578,499, forward strand.
CAAGAGACCCTGCATAGACAGTCAAAACTCACATCCATGAAGGTCAGTACCTATCTGTTATTTACTCCTTGTTCTTGGGCCTCTTCAGATGGGAGTCACTCTGGTTGAGCTCCAAAGATTCTGTCTGCAGATGGGAGAAACTTCCAGAAGGGCAAAAATCACTGCAGCACTCCTCTCAGGTGACAGTTGACTTGAACTAGGCACACTGCATTACCATAAAAATTTGAAAACAACTACGATATGTCATTATATACTTGAGCGTTGCAGTCCAAACTGTGACGTGGGTAAGTTTCACACTTTAACCCCTTAAACCCCGGGCCTGTTTTCACCTTCCTGCCCAGGCCATTTTTTGCAAATCTGACATGTCACTTCATGTGGCGATAACTTTAAAACGCTTTTACTTATACAGGCCATTCTGAGATTGTTTTCTCGTCACATATTGTACTTCATGACAGTGGTAAAAATAAGTAAAAAAAAATATTTTTATTCATAAAAAAATACAAAATTTACCAAACATTTTAAAAAATTAGCAAATTTCCAAATTTCAATTTCTCTACTTTTATAATAGATAGTAATACCTTCAAAAATAGTAATTACTTTACATTCCCCATATGTCTACTTCATGTTTGCATCATTTTGAAAATGACATTTTATTTTTTGGGGACGTTAGAAGGCTTAGAAGTATGGAAGCAAATCTTGAAATTTTTCGGAAAATTTCCAAAACCCACTTTTTAAGAACCAGTTCAGGTCTGAAGTCACTTTGTGAGGCTTACATAATATTTATGACATTCACTTTTGGGGGTCTGATCCCCTCTGCAATGCATTACACTACATCTGTATTGTAATGCATTGCCTATTAGTGTATGACACTGAGTCATACACTAACAGGTTGCCTAAGAGACCCAGTCTGAGGCTGGATCTCCTCGGCTCCCATAGAAGGCAGTTCCCGATGCCGTGCAAGGCATGGGGCAGCCTCTGCATGGCATCGGGCTGCCTTGTGTCACATCGGGTCACCGCCACAGCAGCGCGGGGACTCGATGCTCTCCCTCACCCGACACAAACCTCTTCTATGTCGCAGTCAGCGGGGACCGCGCCATAGAAGGGGTTAATCTGACGGCGATGCCAGCGGATACAGCAGGGGCTCGGCTACCACGGATTGCCAGGCCCCTCCAGTGATCGCGCGCGCACCTCTCCGGTGCCCGCCCGATCCATATGACGTACTATTACATCAAATTGCGGGAACTCAGTGGTTCCCATGACGTAACAGTACGTCAAAGGTCGGGAAGGGGTTAAAAGCAATAAAGGCAAACAGACCGCGCTGCTGTACACAAATATGAATCTCCTCGTCAATCACAACGGGCTATTTTTCATCGGACATTGAAAACATCATCCAGCTCTCCAGGAAGGCATCTCTCCTCTTCCAGATTCTCCTATAGGGGTAAAGGATTCACCACAATGGTGAAGTATTGCCAGACTCCGTGAATAAAAAAAAAAGGGTTTATTCTACTTACAAACACATCCTTGTTAAAAGCACATCAAAGTCTTAAAACCGCATGCACATCCACGCCCTAATGCATGTGTGGTGTGGTGTGGTGCCAGGCTATGAGCTGTGCGCTGCGATTGGCCAGCGCTGCAGCAAGACACGCCTCATACAAGAAATCAGTCAGAGGGAGCGCAGACACCGGAGCCTATACCGGGCGAACGGAGCGGCGCCCAGACATACTAGTAAGTGCAGGGGGACCCCTGGGCGCCGCTCTGCCCACTGATCTAGTTAGTTTTTATTTTGTACAGTTGTGAAAGGTCCTCTTTAAGAACAAGGGTTCATTCAAGTGTTTTCGATCAGGTATTGAAAACACCTGTGGATGTCAAGGAGCAGCAATCAAGCATAATAAGCACCAATTAGGCAGATTTAAAAGGACTGTGATACTCAGCTCCTTCTAGACATTTACTGGTGTGTTTACAAACATGGTGAAGTCAAGAGAATGGTCCAGGAAGACAAGAGAAGAGGTGATTTCTCTTCACAGGAAGGGCAATGGCTATAAGAAGATTGCAAAGATGTTAAACATACCAAGAGACACCATAGGAAGCATCATTCGCAAATTCAAGGCAAAGGGCACTGTTGAAACGCTACCTGGTCGTGGCAGAAAGAAGATGCTGACTTCGACTGCTGTGCGCTACCTGAAGCGCAAAGTGGAGTAAAGTCCCCGTGTGACTGCTGAGGAACTGAAAAAAGATTTGTCAGATGTGGGTACTTAAGTTTCAGCTCAGACAATAAGGCGCACACTGCGTAATGAAGGCCTCCATGCCAGAACTCCCAGGAGCACCCCCTTGCTGTCTCCAAAGAATAAGAAGAGTCGACTGCAGTATGCCAAAAGTCATGTGGACAAACCACAAAAGTTTTGGGATAGTGTTCTGTGGACTGATGAAACAAAATTAGAACAGTTTTGGCCCATGGATCAACGCTATGTTTGGAGGAGGAAGAACAAGGCCTATGAAGAAAAGAACACCTTGCCTACTGTGAAGCATGGCGGGGGTCAATCATGCTTTGGGGCTGTTTTGCTTCTACAGGTACAGGGAAGCTTCAGCGTGTGCAAGGTACCATGAATTCTCTTCAGTACCAGGAGATATTGGATGAAAATGTGATGCAGTCCGTCACAAACCTGAGGCTTGGGAGACGTTGGACCTTTCAACAGGACAATGATCCCAAGCATACCTCCAAGTCCACTAGAGCATGGTTGCAGATTAAAGGCTGGAACATTTTAAAGTGGCCATCACAGTCACCAGACTTAAATCCGATTGAGAACCTCTGGTGGGACTTAAAGAAAGCAGTTGCAGCGCGCAAGCCTAAGAATGTGACTGAACTGGAGGCTTTTGCCCATGAAGAATGGGCGAAGATACCCGTAGATCGCTGCAAGACACTTGTGTCAAGCTATGCTTCACGTTTAAAAGCTGTTAGAACTGGAAAAGGATGTTGTACTAAGTACTAAGATTGAATGTCACTTGGGGGTTAAATAAAACTGATAATGATGTGAGCACAGAAAAGACATTTGTGGTTATTTCATTATAAATGTTATATTATATTTGTCTGACTTACAAGTGCCTCTTTGATTTAATTGTAAACAAGATGACTGAAATGATCAAAATCAATGTCAAACTGGCCAAAACACTCAATTTCAGTGGGGGTTGAATAATTTTGAACACAACTGTAGGTCATTAGCATACTACCTTGACTATTGTTGACTTAAGATAGTTTGTATATTTGCTGTATGCTAAAATGACATTTTGTATTTACTATTAATGAGTAAGAAACATTCAAATGGTGCCTAAAAGTCTGTGCTTAATTGGTAGAAGTGTCAGAATTGATACCTATAGCTTTGATTTATGTTCCAGAGGTCATGCGTATAGAATGTGAGATAAAGTCATACTTGGATATTTAACCCTTAATAGAATGATACTAATAGCTTAGGTAATAGTGTCACCTAGGGGTAAATGAGTAACATTACACCAACAGCAGAAGTGCATTTTTGGGTTATACAATATACACAGTTCTTATCATATGTACAGTGCCTTGCAAAAGTATTCACCCCCTTTGACTTTTTTCGTATTTTGGTGCCTCACAACCTGAAATTAACATGGATTATTTGAGGATTTGCATCATTTAATTTACAGAACATGCCCACAACATTGAAGATGTTTTTTTTTTATTATTATTATTGTGAAGCAAACAACAAATAGGACAAAATAACAGAAAAAGTTAATGTGCATAACTATTCACCCCCCTAAAGTCACTACTTTGTATATCCACCTTTTGTGGCAATCACAGCTCCAAGTCGCTTTGGATAAGTCTCTATGAGCTTGCCAAATCTCCACTGGGATTTTTGCCCATTCCTCCTTGCAAAACTGCTACAGCTCGTTCAAGTTGGATGGTTTGCACTTGTGAACAGCAATCTTTAAGTCTGACCACAGATTTTCTATTGGATTGAGATCTGGGCTTTGACTAGGCCATTTCAACACATTTACATGTTTCCCCTTAAACCACTCAAGTGTTGCTTTAGCAGTGTGTTTGGGGTCATTGTCCTGCTGGAAGGTGAACCTCCATCCAAGCCTCAAATCACTCACAGAGTTGTACAGGTTTTGCTCAAGAATATCCCTGTATTTAGTACAATCAATCTATCTTTCCCTTAACTCTGACCAGTTTCCCAGTCCCGGCTGCTGAAAAACATCCCCACAGAATGATGCTGCCACCACCATGTTTCACTGAGGGGATGGTGTTCTTTGAGTGATGTGATATGTTGGGTTTGCGCCAGACATAGCATTTTCTTTGATGGCCAAAAAGTAAAATTTTTGTCTCATCAGACCAGAGCACCTTCCTCCATACGTTTTGGGAGTCTTCCACATGCGTTTTCGCAAACTCACAACATGCCTTATTGTTTTTATCTGAAAGTAATGGCTTTCTTCTGGCCACTCTGCCATAACGCCCAACTCTTTGGACCGTACGGCTTATTGTCGTCCTATGTACAGATACTCCAGTCTCTGCTGTGAAACTCTGCAGCTCCTCCAGGATTACCTTAGGTCTCTGTGCTGCCTCTCTGATTAATGCCCTCCTTGCCCGGTCCGTGAGTTTTGGTGGGCAGGTTTGCTGTTGTGCCATGTTGTTTCCATTTGGTTATGATAGATTTGATGGTGCTCCTGGGGATCATCAAAGATTTGAATATTTTTTTATATCCTAACCCTGACTTATACTTCTCAACAACATTGTCCCTTGGTCTTCATGGCAGTGTTTGGTTAGTGATGCCTCTTCCTTAGGTGTTGCAGCCTCTGGGGCCTTTCAAAAAAGGTGTGTATATGTAATAACAGATCATGTGACACTTAGATTGCACACAGGTGGATATCATTTCACGAATTGTGACTTCTGAAGGTAATTGGTTGCACCAGAGCTTTTTATAGGCTTCCTAACAAAGGGGATTAATACATACGCACATGCCAATTTTCTGTTTTCTATTTCTAAACAATAGTTTTTATATATTTTTCTCATTTCACTTCACCAACTTAGACTATTGTGTTCTGATCCATCACATAAAATTCAGATTAACAAATCATTGAACTTAAGGCTGTAATGTAACAAAATACAAAAAAAAGTCAAGGGGGTGAATACTTTTGCAAGGCACTGTACACTCCTAGCCGACAATGATTGGATTGGAAAACTCCAAGCTAGGAAGATGTGTCTAACTGATAAGTTTGTGGTCATAAACCACACACATATGAGAGAAACAAAAAATAAAGAGCAACAGGAAAAAGACAAGGGGTAACCAGGAAAACCGAGAGAAACAAAGAAAACCCATGAGAAAGATCCTAATGATCAGATCGTACCTTAGAGCTAACTTAGTCTCTGCACATCATCTGCATTCTCGGTAATGTATAACTTTATTTTGTGTAGTATTGATATAAATTAATCAGCCTGATATTTAGCAAACTCCCCGCTGTTGGCGGATGTATAGTTGTTAAAAGTGCTACATCAATATTGTCACTATTCAGTAAAGATGCATATTACTGAATAAAAGCCCTAAATATTGATTTCAGAGGTAACTCTCTGATTTGAATAATTTCATTCCATAGTCAATACCAGGCTTGATAATATATAACTTGTGTGTAGGGCTGAAACGATTACTCGATTAAATCGAGTAATTCGACACCAAAAAATCCTCAAAAAATCCAAAAGATTTGTTTGTGTCATGTGACCACGGAGCGGGAGTGAAGCGCTTGCTCCGTGGTCTCCTGCTGCGCTTGGAATACTCACCTTTCCAGCAGGGGGCCTCCGGACACTTCACCGCACGTCCATGGTCCTGCGCTGCACTGACCTCCTGACGTACGCACGCCGTGACCTGACGCGCTGTGTGACGTCAGGTGCAGAGGAGCGCAGAACGATGGAGTGTCGGCGGCGCCCCTGCTGGAAAGGTAAGTTGGTGAAACCGAGGGGGTGGGGGCGCGACTAAGGCCGGGTGCTCGGAGTGCACAGCGTCATAGCAACCAATGACGCTGTGCAATCTAGGTGTCAGGAGGAGCAGGGCAGCAGAGACTATGGCACAAGGGGGGAGAGCTGATGGCACAATGGGGGGAGATCTGATGGCACAAGGGGGAGAGATGATGGTACAAGGGGGGGAGAGATGATGGCACAATGTCGGGAGAGGTGATGGCACAAGGAGGGAGTAAAGCTGATGGCACAAGGGGGGTACAGATGATGGCACAAGGGGGAGAGCTGATGGTTATGGGGTGGGAAGAGTTGATGGCACTGGGGTGGGGGAATGCTGATGGCACTGGGGTGGGAAAGAGCTGATGGCACTGGGGTGAAGGAGAGCTGATGGCACTGGGTGGGGGAGTAAAGCTGAAGGCACTGGGGGAGTGGAGCTGATGGCACAAGGGGGGGGAGCTGATGGCACAAGGGGTGGGAAAAGATGGCACAATGGGGGGAGAGCTGATGGCACAAGGGGGTAGAGCTGATGGCACTGGTTGGGGAGAGCTAAAGGCACTGGGTGGGGGAGAGCTGATGGCACTGGGGTGGGGGAAAGCTGATGGCATTGGGTGGGAAGAGCTAAAGGCACTGGGATGGGGGAGAGCTGATGGCACTGGGGTGAAGGAGAGCTGATGGCACTGGGTGGGGGAGTAAAGCTGAAGGCACTGGGGGAGTGGAGCTAATGGCACAAGGGGGGAGCTGATGGCACAAGGGGGGGGGCTGATGGCACAAGGGGTGGGAAAAGATGGCACAATGGGGGTAGAGCTGATGGCACAAGGGGGTAGAGCTGATGGCACTGGTTGGGGAGAGCTAAAGGCACTGGGTGGGGGCGAGCTGATGGCACTGGGGTGGGGGAAAGCTGATGGCATTGGGTGGGAAGAGCTAAAGGCACTGGGATGGGGAGAGCTGATGGCACTGGGGTGGGAAAGAGCTGATGGCACTGGGGTGGGAAAGAGCTGATGGCACTGGGGGAATGGACCTGATGGCATGGGGGAAAGCTGATCGCACTGGGGGATAGTGGAGCTGATGGCACTGGGGGGAACGAAGCTGATGGCACTGGGTGGGAACTGATGCACTTGGGCTGATCGCACAGTGGGGAACGAAGGGTGTTGGGGACCAATGGCAGGGGTCTTATGAGTTTTTACAAAGGAAAACAGTCAATTAATTTTTTCTTATTAGATTACTCGATTAATCGTTAAAAATAATCGATAGAATACTCGATTACTAAAATAATCATTTACTCTAGCACTAGTTGTGTGACTATCCTACCCGATTATCCAAGATTTGTCATGGTTTGTGTAGAGCAAGGGTTCGTATCTATCATTTAACATTATTGAGTTTTTATATCTAAGAATTGGGGTTGAGTCGGATTGTAATATATTCTTCTGTCTGAGATGCACTGTGTATACGCTGGTATTTGTGTTTTGTGTTTTTGTGTTTTGGGTACTGCATATCACTGTATCATTTCAGATTGAGTTTCACATTGATTAATCTTTGATTGTATTTTATTGTATAATAAATAATTTATATTTTTGCATTGATGCTTGTACCTTGTTTTATTGATTGCACAATATAATTATCAATAACCGATCAAACTCTTTTTGAGGTGTTATACAGTCCTGATCAAAAGTTTAAGACCACTTGAAAAATGGCAAAAAATCATATTTAGCATGGCTGGATCTTAACAAGTTTCCAAGTAGAGCTTCAACATGCAACAAGAAGAAATGAGAGTGAGACAAAAAAAATTTGAGCATTCAATTTAATGAAAACAACGAATAAACTGAAACAGGCTGTTTTTCAGCTGATCAAAAGTTTAGAACCACATGCCTTTAACCCCTTAGGGACGCATGACGTACAGGTACGGCATGTTTCCCGAGTCCTTAAGGACCCATGACGTACCCGTACGTCATGAGTTTAAAATGAGATTGCGGCGCAGCGGGGGTTAATCGGAACAGGATGCCCGCTGAAATCATCCTGTCACAACGCCGGGGGGGGGGGTCATATGACCTGCGGGGGGGGGGGTCAATTCAGACCTGCGGTTTGCTGTGCTTTTTGCAGTTTCTGATCCCCGTGGTCCCTGACCGCGGGGATCAAACTTTAAAATGCCCAAAATAATGTTTTTTACACGCCCCGGGTGGTGCAGGGGGGGGGTTGCAGGTGGTGCGGGAGGCAATCGCGATCCCCCGCCCGCCTCCTCTTGAATATTCATTGGTGTCCAGTGGTTACACCAGAGTGTCAGCACATTGCTGACACTCTGGTATAAACGGCTGACATCTGTGCTGTGATGTCAGCCGTTTAACCCTTTCCATACTGCGGTCCGTACCGACCGCTGTATGGAAAGGGTTAATAGTCAGGGAGCTCCCTCTCTCTCCCATCGGGGGGCTGCTGTGCCTTTGCAGTCCCCAGACAGGATGGGGTCACAGAGGGAGGGAACCTCCTTCCTTCCCCTTCCCCGTCTGCTCAGTTGTGGCCACAACTGAGCAGACGGGGAAGATTCCCATGGCAACAGGACGCCTTCTCAGGCATCCTGCTGTCCATGGTGCTGAACAGATCTGTGCTAAAGGCATAGATCTGTTCAGACAAAGTGTAAGTAAAATATAGTACAATACACTATATAGTGTACTGTACTGTATTATACAGACATCAGACCCACTGATCAAAAAAATGTAAAAAAAATGTGAAAAAAGTAAAGATAAAAAAAAACACATTTATCACTGAATAAAAATAAAAAAAATAAAATACACTACACATATTAGGTTACGTTACTTTCCCTGCACGGTGAACGCCATAAAAATAAAAAAAATTAAAACTAGGAGGAAATTGAAATTTTGCCCACCTTACTTCCCAAAAAAGGTAATAAAAGTGATCAAAAAAGTCGCATGTACGCCAAAATAGTACCAATCAAACCGTCATCTCATCCCGCAAAAATCATACCCTACCCAAGATAATCGGCCAAAAACTGAAAAAACTATGGCTCTTAGACTATGGAAAAACTAAAACATGATTTTTTTTGTTTCAAAAATGAAATCATTGTGTAAAACTTACATAAATAAAAAAAACGTATACATATTAGGTATCGCTGCGTCCGTATCGACCGGCTATACAAAAATATCACATGATCCAACCCCTCAGGTGAACACCGTAAAAAAATAAAAACGGTGTAAAAAAAGCTATTTTTTGGTCATCTTACGTCACAAAAAGTGTAATAGCAAGCGATCAAAAAGTCATATGCACCCCAAAATAGTGCCAGTCAAACCGTCATCTCATCCCACAAAAAATGAGACCCTACCTAAGATAATCGCCCAAAAACTGAAATAACTATGGCTCTCAGACTATGGAGACACTAAAACATGATTTTTTTTGTTTCAAAAATGAAATCATTGTGTAAAACTTACATAAATAAAAAAATTGTATACATATTAGGTATCGCCGCGTCCGTGACAACCTGCTCTATAAAAATACCACATGATCCAACCTGTCAGATGAATGTTGTAAATAACAAAAAAAAACGGTGCCAAAAAAGCAATTTCTTGTTACCTTGCCTCACAAAAAGTGTAATATAGAGCAACCAAAAATCATATGTACCCTAAACTAGTACCAACCAAACTTCCACCCTATCCCGTAGTTTCTAAAATGGGGTCACTTTTTTGGAGTTTTTACTATAGGGGTGCATCAGGGGGGCTTCAAATGGGACATGGTGTCCAAAAAAACAGTCTAGCAAAATCTACCTTCCAAAAACTGTATGGCATTCCTTTTCTTCTGCGCCCTGCCGTGTGCCCGTACAGCAGTTTACGACCACATATGGGGTGTTTCTGTAAACTACAGAATCAGGACCATAAATAATGAGTTTTGTTTGGCTGTTAACCCTTGCTTTGTAGCTGGAAAAAAATATTAAAATGGAAAATCTGCCAAAAAAGTGAAATTTTGAAATTGTATCTCTATTTTCCATTAAATCTTGTGCAACACCTAAAGGGTTAACAAAGTTTTTAAAATCAGTTTTGAATACCTTGAGGGGTGTAGTTTCTTAGATGGGGTCACTTTTTTGGAGTTTCTACTCTAGGGGTGCATCAGGGGGGCTTCAAATGGGACATGGTGTCAAAAAAAACAGTCCAACAAAATCTGCCTTCCAAAAACCATACGGCGCACCTTTCCCTCTACGACCTACTGTGTGCCCGTACAATAGTTTACGGCCACATATGCTGTGTTTCTGCAAACTAGAGAATCGGGGCAATAAATATAGCATTTTGTTTGGCTGTTAACCCTTGCTTTGTTACTGGAAAAAATTGATTAATATGGAAAATTTGCCAAAAAATGTAAATTCTCAAATTTAATCTCCATTTGCCAATAACTCTTGTGCAACACCTAAAGGGTTAACAAAGTTTGTAAAATCAGTTTTGAATACCTTGAGGGGTGTAGTTTCTAGAATGGGGTAATTTTTGGGTGACTTCAGACCTGAACTAGTCCCTAAAAAGTGGGTTTTTGAAAATTTCTGAAAAATTTCAAGATTTTCTTCTAAACTTCTAAGCCTTGTAACATCCCCCAAAAATAAATTATCATTCCCAAATTGATCCAAACATAAAGTAGACATATGGGGAATGTAAAGTAATAACTATTTTGGAAGATATTACTATGTATTATAGAAGTAGAGAAATTGAAACTTGGAAATTTGCCATTTTTTTTAAATGTTTGTTAAATTTGGTATTTTTTTATAAATAAAAATGAATATTTTTTACTTCATTTTACCAGTGTCATGAAGTACAATCTGTGACGAAAAAACTGTCTCAGAATGGCCTGGATAAGTCAAAGCGTTTTAAAGTTATCAGCACTTAAAGTGACACTGGTCAGATTTTCAAAAAATGGCCAAGTCCTTAAGGTGAAATAGGGCTTAGTCCTTAAGGGGTTAAAATGCCAAATCTGTGCAAAGATGTGGATTCATTGTCATTTTCTGTCAGGTAGTCACACGTTGTGATGGCAAAGGCAAAAAAACTCTCCCTTTTTGAATGTGGTCGGGTTGTTGAACTGCATAAGCAGGGTCTCTCACAGCGCGCCATCGCTGCTGAGGTTGGACGCAGTAAGACAGTAATTTGGAATTTCTTAAATTCTTAAATGATCCTGAGGGTTATGGAACACAAAAGTCAAGTGGAAGACCCAAAAAAAATTCTACGGCACTGAGCCGGAGGATCCAATTGGCTGTCCGTCAAGACACTGGACGATCCTCGACCCAAATTAAGGCCCTTACTGGTGCTGACTGCAGCCCCATAACCATCAGACGGCATCTGAGACTGAAGGGCTTCAAAAACAAAAAACGTCTTCAAAGACCTCGTCTCCTTGAACGCCACAGAACTGCTCGTTTGGACTTTGCAAGGGAGCACCAAACATGGGACATTCAAAGGTGGAAGAAAGTTTTATTCTCTGATGAGAAAAAATGTAACCTTGATGGTCCTGATGGTTTCCAGCGTTACTGGCATGACAAACAGATCCCACCTGAGATGTTTTCTACGCGCCACAGTGGAGGGGGCGCCATAATGGTCTGGGGTGCTTTTTCCTTCAGTGGAACAATGGAGCTTCAGGAAGTGCAGGGGCGTCAAACGGCCACTGGCTATGTCCAGATGTTGCAGAGAACATTCCTCATGACTGAGGGCCCTCGTCTGTGTGGTAACGACTGGGTTTTTCAACAGGACAACGCTACAGTACACAATGCCCGCAGGAGAAGGGACTTCTTCCAGGAGAATAACATCACTCTTTTGGCCCATCCTGCATGTTCCCCTGATCTAAATCCAATTGAGAACCTTTGGGGATGGATGGCAAGGGAAGTTTACAAAAATGGACAACAGTTCCAGACAGTAGATGGCCTTCGTGCGGCCGTCTTCACCACTTGGAGAAATGCTCCCACTCACCTCATGGAAACGCTTGCATCAAGCATGCCGAAACGAATTTTTGAAGTGATAAACAATAACGGCGGAGCTACTCATTACTGAGTTCATGTTTGGAAGTTGGATTTCTGTTTTGGGGGGGGGGGTAGTTTTTTTTTTGGAGGTGTGGTCCTAAACTTTTGATCAGCTGAAAAATAGCCTATTTCAGTTTATTCGTTGTTTTCATTAAATTGAATGCTCAAAAAATGTTTTTTGGGTCTTCCACTTGACTTTTGTGTTCCATAACCCTCAGAATCATTTAAGAATTTAAGAAATTCCAAATGACTGTCTCACTGCGTCCCACCTCAACAGCGATGGTGCGCTGTGAGAGACCCTGCTTATGCAGTTTAACAACCCGACCACCTTGTTAAGATCCAGCCATGCTAAATATGATTTTTTGCCATTTTTCAAGTGGTCTTAAAATTTTGATCAGGACTGTATATGTCCACCTCGAGGATCAATAATCATTTGAAATCTTTTATTTGATCCATTCTTTTATATAAAGCCTTTTTCTGTATATTCCCGACACTACGCAGCAGCATTCTTTCGATTTGCCAAAATTGTCCATTCCCAATTTGCCTCTGCATACAAGTCCCGGGTCTCATGGTTGCAGCCATGGAAGCAGTCCTCTATGCTCATTTTGATTCTCCCTCTTCAACTCGCAATCCTTTTTAAATGGGACAAGTCTCCATCCTCCCTGGATGTCCAGATACACATGTGTCACGCCCTGCCCTGTGAGTGATCTGATAAGATCTGTCAGACTTGCTGCACGTGATTCTATCTGACAGATTGCTTTGTTGTGGCTTTGGGCAGGATCCCACCCCCTCACAAGTTCTGCTCATTAGTGATGCTATTTATACCTGCCTCTCACCTTGCGGTTTATAGTTTCTCCTGGAGTTCGCTGCTGGTGTTTTGTGGATCTCCTGCTCCCAGTTCGTCTTCAGATAAGCCCTCCTTCCTTCCCTTCTGTTGTTTGTACGGGCTAAGCCTTAGGTAGACACGGGTTCCTTCATCTGGTGCAAGGAACCTGTTGTCTTTTCTCCTGCTCCCAGGCTGAGGGTTTGTATCAGTTGCAGCAGGGCTTAGGTTCGAGTGCATGTACACTTCTATTATCAAGATTTGTTCATGTTGGTAGCAGCCAGGGAAAGGCTCAGGGATTATCAGGTGGTGACCTTTCCCTGTTCCCTAGCTGTGGGGGCCTAGCCTGCTGTTTTCTGTAATTTTGTTGTGTTTTATTTGCTTCCCTTCCCTCACCTTCCGTGACATCATGTCAATGTCAGTCCGTTGTTCCCTCTAGTGGTAGCTGTCCTCTCCAGTACTGACAACGGGTTGATCTTTTATTCCTCTCTGATTGGTAGTGATCTCGACAAATTCCACAGATGGGGAATAGTCCTTTGGTCTCAAACAGTGCAAGGGGAGTGGTCTTGAGAGAGTCCCTTCTCCCTATCAACAAGCTGAAGCTGAGAGTGATAAGTCTATCTGTACAGAATTGGACCAGCCATCTGGTTGGACACCCAGTCTTCATCCAGACAGACAATTCAACAGCGATGGGGTTCCTCACCAATCAAGGTGATATGCAGACTCCCACCACCATGGTGTAGGCATCTTGTATCTTCAGATCGGCCAAATGTTGCATCTTAGCTTTGTCTGCTATTCCATGGATAACTGGATCACAGAATTTCTAAGCAGAAAACTTGTGGACACAGGAGAATAAAAGCTCCATTCTCAAGGTTTTTGGGAAATTTGCAACTTCTAGGGCGCACCGGATGTGGACATGATGGCACCCCACCTCAACAGAAATGGAGTAAAAAGGACAGAGAAGAGGTATCGCGCTTCAATCGTCAATTTCCGCCTCTCATGACCCCCTTGCTCTGCCTGTAGCACTCTAGTCATTCCTTGGAGCCAATTCACATTCCCTTATGTATTTCCTTCAATTCCTCTTCTACCCTGGCTCCTCCAGAAAATTTGGGCAGAGATTCTCCCTCCATCCTAGTTGCATCAGACTGGCCTCAGTAGGTCTGGTATACGTCTCTGATCACTATTCTGGTGGATGAAACCTAGCCTCTTTCCCTACGGGACAATTTCTCTCCCAAGGTCTTTTAAATCACTTGAATTTACCTTTATTGCATAAAACAGCATGGCTGTTAAAGCCGCCATTTTTAGAGCCAGGGGGTTCTCAGACCATGATCAAGGCCAGGAAGCCAGTTTCCCTCCACATCTACCAAGCCATGGAATGCTTTTTTCCACTGGTGCGAAAAATCTCAATATTCTCTCATGCAGTTCTCCCTTCCATTTCCTCCTTCCTTCAGACAGGTTTGGATGTGAGTCTGGGTCTCTGTACTCTCAAGGGTCAGGTTTTTTCGCCTTGTTGGCTCTTTTTCAATGACCTCTAGCTTTTAATCTGCTGGTGTGTACTTTTCTTCAGGAGGTGGCTCAGGAGGCTCTGCTTTATCATTGCCCCTTACCTCCCTGGGACGTTAACCTTGTTTTAGACACATTGCAGAATTTTTCCTTTGAAGCATTACAGGACATTTCCCAATGCATCCTTCAATTTAAGGTAGTGTTTTTTTTAGTCGCCATGGCATAGTCTCGGAATTGGCAGCCTTGTCATGTAAATCCCTTTTCACTGTGATTCACCTGGACAAAGTCATCCTCAGAACTTCACCAGGACAAGGTTTTCCTCAGACCAGTTCCCTCCATTTTACCAACGATTGCATTGGTCTTTCAGTTTAACCACTTCAAGACCGGGTGATTTTCCGTTTTTTACTCCCAGCCTTCACAAAACCACAACTTTTTTATTTTTTCATTCGCATAGCCACATGAGGGCTTGTTGTCCTTTCTAATGGCACAATTTATGGTTGCAAACAATGCAGTGGGAAGCGGTAAAAAAAAAATTCAAATAGGGTTTAATCAGTTAAGCGACAGAAAAATGTCTAATGGGTCATTTTGATGTTTTTATATTTTTATATTTGAATAGTTTGAGCGTTGTTGCACAGGGCAATGCCCTTGATGTTTATTTTATTAATTGTTTATGTATTTTTATTTTTATTTTGGGTAAATTTATTTTGATCCTAATTTTTATATTTTTTTTCATTTTAATATTTTTAATACATTTTTTTAAATTTTTTAATAGTTTCCCTAGGAAACTTGAGAAAGCAATCATCAGATTGCTTTTCTCATAGACCCCAATGCATTAGCATAAGCGTCTATGAGAATGTTCCTATGGAGCTCTGCCACTGGCAGGCTCTCCATAGGAACTTACAGTATGTGCGGCAGTCTCAGATTATTCAGGAGGACCGAGGCTGCTGCACACACTATCTGACTCCCCTGATCCTCACTAGGGGCAGCCAGTGCACGTCCAGGAGTGCATGCTCCTGGTTTTTGAGCTCCCAGATGCCGTGGTCACATTTGCCCACTGTGGTCGCTAGAGGGCGCCATTTTTAAATACCCGACTGCCGACGTAAATGTACACAATGTGGTCAGAAAGGGGTTAATGAGGATATTGTCTTGCTCTCATATTGTCCAGCCCCTTTTCGTCTAAGGCACATGCTGTCTATTCCCTCGATGTAGTGTGGGCAATACGAATGTTTCTCTCCTCTACGGCCTTGTTTCGGAGGTTGGATTCTCTCTTTGTTATGACAGTCCTAGAAAGAGTCTGGTGGCCTCCAAATCCACTAACTCTTGTTGGATCCGCTTTGCCATCACTGAAGCATATTACTCTAAGTGCAAGGAGCTTCCATTTTGACCGTCCGCTAACTCTGCCTTTTCTGTACTGGCCTCTTCGGCAGTGCATCACCAGTTTCTGCTCTTCAAGTGTGTAAGGCCCACTACCTGGCTGTCTCTACACACCTTTTCCAAGTTCTATTGGGTCCACACCTTTGCATCCCCTGATGCAGCAGTGGGTGGCAAAGTTTTTCAGACAGCAGTGCGCTAACCACACATAACTGTTCATAACGCATTTTTTTCCCACCCTGGGTACTGCTTTGGAACATCCCTGGGTCTTTTTGTGTCCCCTAATGACACGAATGAGAATTTTTATTTTTATTTTTAGCGCTTACTGTAAAATCCTTTTCTCTTCTGTGCATTGGGGGACACAGCATCCACTCTATAATTTATTTTGGCCTTTGGTTGACTAGTTTGTTTTTTGTCCATGTCCTCTGACTTGCTATTTTCGGGTTTCCTTTATTCTAGATTCCTACGTTGTGATTGGCCTACTCTTCCTTATTATCCTCCTACTGCTTTGGAACACACTGATTTAGTTTAGTACCTGTAGGAAGTGTATAGCTGATGGAAGGGGTGAACACTTTTAACTGCTTTGTGTCCGCCTCCTAGTGGCAGCAGGTCTCTCTGTGTCCCTCAATGAATGGAAGAGCAAAAAGAAAATGTTTTTTCAGTGACAAAAATCCTTTTTTTCCCTTTTCAATAAATTTAGCAAAGATTTCGAACATTGTGCTTTCACTTTGTCATTGGGGTGATAGAGTGCTGGGGAATGATGGGGGTATTTTTATTTTATTTTAGCACAAGGCCACAACATAACAAAATGTGAAAAAAGTGAAAGCATCTAAGGACTTTCTGATTGCATTGTATACCTGCAGCTCTAACTCCTGGCCCACTTTATAAGTTCTGTAACTCAAGATTTAGAGCAATTTTTGTCTTGTTTTAAAGGTCATCTGTCAGCAGATTTGTACCTATGAGACTGGCTGACTTGTTGCATGTGCACTTGGCAGCTGAAGGCATGTGTTGGTCCCATATTGATATGTGCCCACATTGCTGAGAAAAATGATGTTTTAATATATGCAAATGAACCTCTAGGAGCAATGGGGGCGTTGCTGTTACACCTAGAGGCCATGCCCTCTCCACTTTGATCGTCAGGGCCAGGCGTCATATTTTCACTGCCTGTTAATCAAAGTGCAGGCACATATGAACATGGGACCAACACAGATACCTTCAGTGGCCAAGTGCACATACAACAGCTCAGCCAGTTTCATAGGTACAAATCTGCTCTCTCTGCAACTGCCCTCTGCACTTTTATTGAAAGTGGCAGTCAGAGTAAACATCATCATGCCTGCCCCTGTCAATGATAGTGGAGAGGCATGGCATTGCAGATTTGTCATCAGTTTTCTGGCTTATAACATTTGCACCGCAATCTGCGATTTTTACCAGCTCACACTGGGTCTAAAAAATGGCACATCAGGTCTAAAAAAGGAGGTGTGGCGGGGAAGGGGTGTATCTGGGAGACCCATTTCATTTATCATTTTCCACAACTGTTTTTGGCATAGAAAATGTTCTAAATGTACACCAGCAAGGGAGCTGGCGTAAATTGACTGGCGGTGGATGCGCTGAAGTTATGTTCAGTAGAGGCCAGCACCTTTACATAACTTTGTCGGATACACCCCAAGCGCAGGAGTTATTAAGACTGGCGTCTAAACCGCAGGTCTTAATAAATGACCCCTAAAGTTTTTTTATATCACTCCGTGTATTCTACTTCCTGCTCTAGCTCTAGCTTCCTCTTTTGTTTGGACTTTTAACACGGCAAATAGCCTCACTTGAGTTTTTTACTTTAGATCATTCACTGTGGTCAGAAAGAGCCTTCCTGTAGTCACTCAGTAAGCCTACGTTCACATTTCCGTTAAGGAGATCCAGCTGCCTGATGTGGCGCAAATGCCGACTGTCGCATGCAACGACTTTTGTCCATCTGAAATCTGGCATTTATGCCGGTAAGTGGATGGATCACCCCTAGACTTTACTGCAGTCAATGGGGATTACGGAAGGTTACGGAAGGCTGCTCTGTGGCGGAGATGTGAGCAAGGCCTTAGAGAATCATACATTACACTAATCAATGCAATTCTGTGGGCATCTTTATTTAGGGCTATCAATATAGCAATAGAGTTGTTGCACTCTCATCCTACATTTTACATCTACTATTATACTGACAGATAATATCTTTCTATTGCAGCAGCAGTAAAATATCCTTATAGGAGTTTTATCTATCTGTGCTGACTACTACAGTAGGACAATATGTTGTATTTAATTTGCAATCACATTACTGCCAAACTGAAAATCAGACAAAAAATATTTAATAATATTGAGTTTTAAAAAGTGTCCTTTAAATATTCCATCTGTCTTACCAGCCCAGAGGGGCAGAATTACACTATTATTGGTCTGCTGGTTAGGACACAAGGGAAGTAAAATTACTGCTGTTCACGAAGCAGCAGGTGTGAACCCACTGTGCCATGTGTCCTACCTCCTCTAAGTGCGTTGTCTAAGTGAACCCATTGATCTTCACAGTACCCCTGATGGTGGGGATAGACTTTCCTGAGGGGAACACCAGGTCGCTACTTCTTAAGGAGGATTGGCACACGAGGCAGCTGGTCCAGGCGGACCAGGAGGTACGTGAGCAAGGTACCAGAGGTACAGTTGTTGTCACCAGACTGAGTCATAACCAGAAGCAACAGTGCAGGACCGAAGGATGAGGCAGAGGCGAAGTCAAACAGGCAACAGGTCAGGGCAAGCAGCACAGGTACAGGTCAGGCAATCTGGGTCGGCAACAGGAGAGTCAAGGGCAAGCAGGTAGGGATCAAACAAGTAGCAGAGTCCAGGAATTCAAGTTCGAGTCAAGAACACAAGCATATATCAGGAACCTTAACAGGACACAAGGACATTGACACTGAGGCATCTGGGAAGGGGGCTGAGCCACTTATATATGTGCAGGAGGGCTAGGATTGGTCAGCGAGGTCACATCATCCAACCCATAGAGCATAGGAAGTGACGCGCAGCGGCCCTTAAGGAAATGCTGCAGGAAACAAGCAGCAAGCATGCTGTGGTCAGAGCTGAAATGAAACACTGGCAGCAGATCACCGCAGAATACAGCGCCTAGGACTGCGGCGGTAAGCAGGGAAATGGCGGCGCAGCACCCTTTGTTACAGTATCACCCCTCCTTATGCCCCCTCTTCTTGAGTCTACGACGAGACAGAAACCTTTTTACCAAGTTCGAAGCATGAATGTTCTCCTCTGGTTCCCAAGACCTCTCCTCAGGACCAAAGCCCTTCTAGTCCACAAGGTAGTAGGTCTTCTTGCCATGCTTCTTAATGTCCATGATGTCTTTGACCTCAAATATCTCGTCAGAATCTCCAGATACCGGAGTTGGAGTAGAAGGAGCCCTCGAGAAGCGATTAAGAACTACAGGTTTTGGTAAGGACACGTGGAAGGCATTAGGAATACGAAGAGAGAGAGGTAGACGTAATTTATATGTCACTTCGTTGATCCTCCTCAATACTTCAAAGGGTCCCAGGAACCTAGTAGCAAACTTGAAACTGGAAACCCTTAAGTGGATATTTTTAGAGGAGAGCCATACTTTATCTCCTGACGTCATTCGAGTCACCGCTTTGTTGATGCAAAGAGGAATCCGCAGATGGTACTTAAGAAGATGTAGGAACAGGGATAGAAGTATGAGGGTGTAGTCCATAAACAACAAAGAACGGAGAGGATCCAGTAGCCTCACTAGAGTGATTGTTAAAGGGGAATTCTGCCCAAGGTAGAAATTGGACCCAGTTGTTGCATTGGGCTGAAACAAAATGCCGGAGATAGTTCTCTAATATTTGATTGACCCGCTCCACTTGCCCATCGGTCTGGAGATGATAACCGGAAGAGAAGTCCAGCTCAATTTCGAGCAGCTGGCAAAAAGATCTCCAGAGCTTAGAGGTAAACTGGACTCCGCAATCAGAAACAATATGCCGAGGTAGACCATGCAAGCGGAATATGTGTTTCACGAACAGTTTAGCAAGTTCAGAAGCTGAAGGCAGTCCAGCCAAAGGAACGAAGTGCGCCATCGTGGAGATCCAGTCCACGACCACCCAAATAACTTGTACATCTGGCAGAAGAGGGCAGATCTGTAACAAAGTCCATGGGGTTTCAGGAAGAGGTAACAGCCCGGGTGCTTTGGTACTGGAGACTTTATTATGAGCACAGACAGTGCAGGCAGACACATATTCAGGCACATTCTTAGGGTGACCAGCCAGTTTGCAGTTGTGCCCCTAAGCTAGAATATGTTTTCTCTTGGCATATGGCACGAATGTCTTCCCGGGAGCGATGTCTTTTACCAGGACAGGAGCCACTGTGATCAAGTGAGCAGGATCTACAATGTACTGGGGCTCCTCCTGCTGTTCAGAGAAGTCAAAGACAGAGCACCCGCCTTGATGTTTTTCTCAGCCGGGTTAAAGTGAAGCTCAAAAGAGTGCCCATCTGGTTTGGTGAGGGTTCAGATGCTGAGCTGTCTGCAGATAAGTAAGGTTCTTGTGGTCGGTGAAGATTATCACTGGATTCTGGGCCCCCTACAATAGATAACGCCACTCCTCAAAAGCAAGTTTTATGGCCAGAAGCTCTCTATCTCCTATATAGTAATTGCTCTCTGCAGGGGAAAAGAGCTTGGAGAAAAATCCACATACAGTCAGGTCCATAAATATTGGGACATCAACACAATTCTAACATTTTTGGCTCTATACACCACCACAATGGATTTGAAATTAAACGAACAAGATGTGCTTTAACTGCAGACTGTCAGCTTTAATTTGAGGGTATTTTCATCCAAATCAGGTGAACGGTGTAGGAATTACAACAGTTTGCATATGTGCCTCCCACTTGTTAAGAGACCAAAAGTAATGGGACAGAATAATCATAAATCAAACTTTCACTTTTTAATACTTGGTTGCAATTCCTTTGCAGTCAATTACAGCTTGAAGTCTGGAACGCATAGACATCACCAGACGTTGGGTTTCATCCCTGGTGATGCTCTGCCAGGCCTCTACTGCAACTGTCTTCAATTCCTGCTTGTTTTTGGGGCATTTTCCCTTCAGTTTTGTCTTCAGCAAGTGAAATGCATGCTCAATCGGATTCAGATCAGGTGATAGACTTGGCCATTGCATAACATTCCACTTCTTTCCCTTAAAAAACTCTTTGGTTGCTTTTGCAGTATGCTTTGGGTCATTCTCCGAAACACTTCAGAATTCATCCTGCTGCTTTTGTATGCTTAGGATCATGAGTAGTTCCTTTCCTTCTCCATACTCTTCTCTTCCCATAACTGTGGTACAAGTTGATCTTGGTCTCATCTGTCCATAGGATGTTGTTCCAGAACTGTGAACTGTCGTTTGGCAAACTCTAATCTGGCCTTCCTGTTTTTTAGGCTCACCAATGGTTTACATCTTGTGGTGAACCCTCTGCATTCACTCTGAAGTCTTCTCTTGATGCGAATGCAAATAGCACACTTGAAATGAACTCTGGACCTTTTATCTGCTCATTGTAATTGGGATAATGAGGGAATAACACACACCTGGCCATGAAACAGCTGAGAAGCCAATTGTCCCATTACTTTTGGTTCATTAACAAGTGGGAGGCACATATGCAAAGTGTTGTAATTCCTACACCGTTCACCTGATTTGGATGTAAATACCCTCAAATTAATGCTGACAGTCTGCAGTTAAAGCACATCTTGTTTGTTTCATTTCAAATCCATTGTGGTGGTCTATAGAGCCCAAAATGTTAGAATTGTGTCGATGTCCCAATATTTATGGACCTGACTGTAGGTTCGCATGTTCAGCAAACTGCGAACGAGCAAAGTTCGCCGCAAAACGACTGCCGGGTGAACCGCAAGGCCATCTCTAATTTTTAGTATGCGCACATATTAAACAGGAGATGTAGCGCAGATAATGTCGCTGTCCGCAGCGTCTACGGAAAAAGTACACTGGATGTCACAGATATTTTTAGGATGCGCACACGTTATACAGGAGATGTAACGCAGGTAATGTCACTGTCTGCAGCGTCTACTGAAAAAGTACACTGGATGTCTCAGATATTTTTAGGATGCGCAAACGTTATACAGGAAATGTAGCGTAGGTAATGTAACTGTCTGCAGTGGACACCGTCTACGGAAAAAGTACACTGAATGTCACAGATATTTTTAGGCTGCGCACACTTTACACAGGAGATGTAGCACAGATAATGTTGCTGTCTGCAGCGGCAAAGCAATTGCAAGCTATTTAGCGCAGGTTGCGCTAAAAATATTTATTGCTGCCAGATACAACAATAGTCCTGAAAAGGAGTTTGTGTCTCTAACAATTACCCCCAGACGAAGGCACTCTAAAACTCGTGTCGGGGTAGCACCATACTGGTTGTGGGCACAGTGCTCTGGGTAAGTTTCATGCAACAGGTCCCAGGTTTTTCCATGCAAAGGGGAGCATGTAATTTTGCTCCCTGATATTATATTATTGTTATTTGCATTTTGACTGGTGTTAACTATTATGGGTACCTGATATTTGTCACTGCTACATTATTTATGTATGGGACATCCCCTCTTAAAATCTCTTACATAAGAGTCTATAACATATTAATATATCTAGCCTGTGCTCTGCCAGGATGGTGTGTTTCTATCTGCTACCTTTCCTTTTAATATTACATTGTCTTTTATATTTTGTGATTAATAAAATATGTTACTCTTTATTCGTACTTTGTGAGCTCCATTATTTTTTTACGTTTTGTCTCTAACAATTGCACGCAATTTAGCGCAGGTTGCGCTAATAGTATATATTGCTGCCAAATACAAAAATAGTCCTTAACCGCCTCACGTCCGCCCATAGGATATAAACGTCCTATGGGTGGACGTCTATTTCTGACAGCACGTTTTAAAACGTCCTGTCAGAAATAGCAGCTGCACGCTAATCGTGCAGCTGCTGATCGGGTTGCCCGCTGTCAGTGACAGCAGGGCAACCCTAAGACAAGGCAGGGACAGTGCCCAGGTGTCCCTGCCTTCACGATCGCTGCAGACACAGCGCTCACCGAGCGCTGTGTCTGCAGAGCAGGAAGCGCTGTGTGCTTCCTGTTCCGGCCCGGCGGTCATGTGACCGCCATGACCGGAGAGTGCAGGAGCTGTGTGAGGTCTCTCAGAGACCTCGATCAGCCCTGCTGTGAGGCTGTACAGCGCAGGATTGCTGCTGTACAGCCTCTATAGGGGTGCATTTGTCCTGTAACTGGGGCTACTATGTCAGCCCCAGTTACAGGAGAAATCAACAGTGTAAAAAAAAATAAAAAGTGAAGTAAATGTCCCCCAGAGGTCTTGTATGACCTTATGGGGGACGAAAAGTGTAAAATAAAATAAAAGTAAAATAAAGGGTTGAAAAAATAAAATAAAAAAAAGTTTCACATGTAAAAAAAAAAAAAAACCCAAGTAAGGAATAAAAAAAAAAATTTAAAATAGAAAAAAAAAATAGACATATTTTGTATTGCCGCGTCCGTAAAAACCAGCTCAATAAAAATATCACATGACCTAACCCCTCGGGTGAACACCGTAAAAAAAAAAAAAAAAAACGTCAAAACAAGCAATTTTTGTCACCTTGCATCACAAAAGGTGCAACACCAAGTGATCAAAAACGCGTATGTCCCACAAAATAGTACCAATAAAACCGTCACCTCATCCCGCAAAAAATGAGCCCCTACATAAGAAAATCTCTCAAAAACTAAAAAAACTATAGCTCTTAGAACATGGAGACACTAAAACATCATTTTTTTGGTTTCAAAAATGCTATTATTGTGTTAAAGTGAAACAAATAAAAAAAAGTATACATATTAGGTATTGCCGCGTCCGTAAAAACCAGCTCTATAAAAATATCACATGACCTAACCCCTCGGGTGAACACCGTAAAAAAAAAACTGTGTCAAAACAAGCAATTTTTTGTCACCTTGCATCACAAAAGGTGCAACACCAAGTGATCAAAAACGCGTATGTCCCACAAAATAGTACCAATAAAACCGTCACCTCATCCCGCAAAAAATGAGCCCCTACATAAGAAAATCTCTCAAAAAATAAAAAAACTATAGCTCTCAGAACATGGACACATTAAAACATAATTTTTTGGTTTCAAAAATGCTATTATTGTGTAAAACTTTAATAAATGAGAAAAAGTATACATATTAGGTATCGCCACGTCCGTAACAATCTGCTCTATAAAAATGTCACTTGACTGAACCCCTCAGGTGAACGCTGTAAAAATAAATAAATAGAAACTGTGCTAAAACAACCAATTTTTTGGTCACCTTGCCCCATAAAGTGTTATAATGAATGATCAAAAAATCATATGTACCCAAAAATAGTACTAATAAAACTGGCACCTTATCCCCTAGTTTCCAAAATGGGGTCACTTCTTGGGAGTTTCTACTGTAAGGGTGCATCAGGGGGCTTCAAATGGGACATGGCATCTAAAAACCATGTGGAGTTCCTTATCTTCTGCGCCCTGCCGTGTGCCCATACAGCAGTTTACGACCACATGTGGGGTGTTTCTGTAAACTGCAGAATCTGGGTAATAAATATTGAGTTTTGTTTGGCTGTTAACCATCGATGTGTTAAAGAAAAAAATTGATTAAAATGGAAAATCTGCCAAAAAAGTGAAATTTAAAAATTTGATCTCCATTTTCCTTTAATTCTTGTGGAACCCCCAAAAAGTTAACAAAGTTTGTAAAATCGGTTTTGAATACCTTGAGGGGTGTAGTTTCTACAATGGGGTCATTTATGGGGGTATCCACTATGTAGGCCCCACAAAGTGACTTCAGACCTGAACTGGTCCTTATAAAGTGGGTTTTGGCAATTTTCTTAAAAATTTGAAGAATTGCTTCTAAACTTCTAAGCCTTCTAACGTCCTAAAAAAATAAAATGACATTTCCAAAATGATGCCAACATAAAGTAGACATATGGGGAATGTTAAATAATAAATATTTTATGAGGTATCACTTTCTGTTTTAAAAGCAGAGAAATTGAAATTTAGAAAATTGCGAATTTTTCAAATTTTTGGGTAAATTTGGGATTTTTTCATAAATAAAGGTGAAATATTTTGACTCAAATTTATGACTATCATGAAGTACAATGTGTCACGAGAAAACAATCTCTGAATGACTTGGATAAATAAAGGCGTTCCAAAGTTATTACCACATAAAGTGAGATATGTCAGTTTTGCAAAATTTGGCCTGGTCAGGAAGGGGGCAAAGGGCCCAGATGGGAAGTGGTTAAAAGGACTTTTGTGTCTCTAATTGCACGCAATTAAGAGCAGGTTTCGCTAAAAATATATATAGCTGCCAGATACAACAATAGTCTTGAAAAGGACTTTTGTGTCTCTAACAATTACCCCCGGACGAAGGCACGCCGAAACTCGTGTTGGGGTAGCGCCATCCTGGTTGTGGGCACAGTGCTCTGGGTAAGTTTCATGCAACAGTACTTACCTGCACGTTTATTGGCCTCGTAGAAGCCAACAAACATATGAGGAGGAGACACGAGCATGGCGCTAAAGCACATGTGGTATTCGGCCGAACTATCACGGTCGGCGTGGCTATCACATACGTGACACAGAGGGAGGGAACGAGGAAGGCCCTGCCCAAGTGAGAGGGAAGATGGTGACCCCTGACTCACCTGGCGGCTGGCACCTGGCTGCCCTGACGTCCCTAGACGGGTTCCTCACCCGTACGCCGATCACGTGCCTAAAGCCCTGGCTTTCCCTGAGCTGAGCCCTAGGTAGTGAACAGGGCGATGGGAACACTAGTCCGCACCACTAACTCTAAGGGAAAACACCAAGGGGAGGACAGACAACACAGACTCAACATATATTCCCAGGTGGGCGATAACAGGAGACAACAATAAGCCAAACAGGGATCCGGAGGGTAGCACACAGGAACAACAACCAGGATTAACCACTCCAGTGGGTCAGTATAGATGTCCAGGCAGGAAGCTCTATAACTGGCAACTAGAGAAGTGTGAGGGGAGAATATAAGGAGGTAGGGAGTGGCAGACACGAAACAGCTGAGGAGGAGAAGCTACGGATCCCTGAGAGAGACAAAAAGGATAGCAAGGCAAACACAGAAAACAATAACTAAGAAACACCATGATCTTTAGATATAGAGCGCGCAGCCACCCGCTGCGACTTCCTGACCCCGGGTATAACGGAGTCAGACGTGGCTCTTGATACCCTCGTGACAGTACCCCCCCTTTCACGAGGGGCCTCCGGACACTCAGGACCAGGTCTCTCCGGATGAGAGGCATGGAAAGTCTGAATTAACCTGTTGGCGTTTACCTCTGACGCTGGAACCCACATTCTTTCCTCGGCACCGTAACCCCTCCAATGCACAAGATACTGAAGAGAGCGGCGGACCCGACGAGAATCAACAATTCTGGCTATTTGAAACTCCAGATTACCATCCACAATAACAGGAGGAGGTGGCAGCGGCGATGGTTCTAGAGGTGGAACATACTTCTTGAGTAACGATTTATGGAAGACGTTATGGATCTTAAAAGTCTGAGGTAGCTCCAGGCGAAAAGCCACAGGGTTAATGACGGCTACTATTTTATAGGGACCAATGAACCTAGGACCCAGTTTCCAAGAAGGAACCTTCAACTTAATATTCCTAGTAGACAACCACACATAGTCATTCACTCCTAGGTCCGGACCTGGCGACCGTTTCTTATCGGCCATGCATTTATATTTACCACTCATCTTTTTCAAGTTAACTTGCACCTTCTGCCATACCGATGAAAGAGATGAAGAAAACCTTTCTTCTTCGGGAACCCCAGAAGACCCCCCCTCTTTGAAAGTACAAAATTGGGGATGAAAACCGTATGTACCAAGGAATGGTGACTTGCCAGTGGACTCCTGATAATGATTATTTATGGCAAACTCAGCTAACGGTAAGTATGATGACCACAACTCTTGGTTTTCAGACACAAAACACCTTAAATATGTTTCTAGGTTTTGGTTGGTACGCTCAGTCTGTCCATTCGACTGAGGATGGAAAGCTGAGGAAAAGGACAAGTGAACCCCCAAACGGGAACAAAAAGCTTTCCAAAACTTAGAAATAAACTGGGTTCCCCGATCCGAAACCACATCGGAAGGGACCCCGTGAAGCTTCACGATTTCACTGATAAACACCTGAGCGAGAGTTTTAGCATTAGGAAGTGCGGGTAGCGCAATAAAGTGTACCATTTTGCTAAACCTGTCTACTACTACCAAGATAACTGTTTTACCCGCCGACAACGGTAAGTCAGTGATGAAATCCATAGACAGATGTGTCCATGGCCTATTGGGAATGAAAAGTGGCAATAAAGACCCTGCTGGACGTGTATGAGAGACTTTCGCGCGTGCACAAGTAGAACAAGTAGACACGAAATCCATTACATCCTGACGCAACCTTGGCCACCAAAAACGACGAGATAAAAGCTCCAAGGTTGCTTTACTACCCGGGTGTCCAGCAAGTGCCGAATTATGATGTTCTTTTAATAATTCAAGACGCAGGTTTAACGGTACAAACAATTTCTCTGAGGGGCAAGAGGCCGGGGCGTCCCCCTGAGCCTCTAACACCTTTCCCTCTAGAACAGAGTGTACAGCAGAGACAACCACTCCTCTTTGTAAAATAGGTACCGGATCACAAACATTACCCCCTCCAGGGAAACTACGAGATAATGCGTCTGCCTTGGTATTTTTTGCCCCAGGACGATAGGTGATTACAAAGTTAAATCTGGTAAAGAATAGCGACCACCTAGCTTGTCTAGGGGTGAGACGTTTAGCCGATTCTAGGTACAGAAGGTTCTTGTGATCCGTAATCACCGTGACGGGGTGGATTGCTCCCTCTAAGAAGTGACGCCACTCTTCAAGCGCCAGTTTAATCGCCAACAGTTCCCTATTTCCAATATCATAATTCTTCTCTGCAGAAGATAATTTTTTGGAAAAGAAAGCGCAAGGACGCCATTTGCCAGGAGACGGACCCTGAGACAATACAGCTCCCACTCCCACCTCTGACGCATCTACCTCGACAATAAAAGGCTGGGAGACATCAGGTTGAATTAGAACAGGTGCCGAGGTAAACCTCTCCTTTAGAGAGGAAAATGCATCTTTAGCGGCGTCAGACCATTTGGAAAAATCCGTCCCCTTCCTAGTCATGTCGGTAAGGGGTTTAACGATCACTGAATAATTTTTAATGAACTTTCTATAGAAATTAGCGAAACCCAAAAACCGTTGTAGGGCTTTAAGGTTCTCAGGAAGATCCCAATCTAAAATTGCCTGGACCTTCCCAGGATCCATGCGGAAACCTGAAGCAGATAATAGATATCCCAGGAACTGTAATTCCTGAACAGCGAAGACACATTTTTCAATTTTTGCATATAATTTATTCGTCCGTAGGACCTGCAGTACTTGCCTGACATGCACCTCATGTGTTTTCAGATCAGCCGAATAAATTAAGATATCATCTAGGTATATGACTACAAACCTGCCGATGAGATGACTAAAAATATCATTAACGAAATGTTGGAAGACAGCGGGGGCATTGGTCAGACCGAAAGGCATAACAAGATTTTCATAATGCCCCTCAGGGGTGTTAAAAGCTGTCTTCCACTCATCCCCTTCCCTGATATGAATCAGATTGTAGGCCCCCCTAAGATCAAGTTTGGAGAACCACTTAGCACCCGCAATCTGATTAAAAAGGTCAGGAATGAGAGGAAGAGGGTATGGGTCACGGATGGTTATCTGGTTTAACTCACGGAAATCTAAGCAAGGACGCAGGCCCCCATCTTTCTTTTTAACAAAGAAAAACCCTGCAGCCACGGGTGAAGAAGAGGGTCTGATGTGTCCCTTAGCCAGACTCTCAGAGATATAATCTTTCATGGCTTGTCTCTCGGGACCCGAAAGATTATACAACCTGGACTTGGGTAATTTTGCCCCGGGAATCAGGTTAACCGGGCAATCATAAGGACGATAAGGTGGTAGTTTCTGACAACCCTTTTCAGAAAAAACGTCCTCAAAGTCCGAAATAAATGTAGGTAGGGAAGCTATGGAGGCGATTAAGCAATTGTTATTTAAGCAATTCTCTCTGCAATGCTCACTCCACTCCAATATCTCCCTGGCCTGTCAATCCACCACTGGATTGTGCGCTACCAACCAGGGAAGACCCAATACCACCAGAGAGGGAAGGCCCTCCAGAACGTAACATGAAAGACACTCATTATGGTGGTCCCCTACCCGAAGGTGTAAATTACGAACAATGTGGGTGAGGTTTCTCTGAGACAGAGGAGCAGAATCTATAGCGAATACGGGAATAGGTCTCTGCAGCGTACAGAGAGACAAACCCATAGTGCGGGCAAAATGGGCATCAATCAAGTTTACCCCTGCTCCACTGTCTAGAAAAACAGAAATAGACTCCGTCTTAACACCAAAAACAATGACCGCTGGTAACACAAATTGAGATGTTCGTATGGAGGAAACGTATACCCCCCGGCTGACATCCTCCGCACAGCCCGGGGTTAGTAGTTTTCCGACGGTCTTTTGTTTTTGAGAAAGGAGGGACAGACATTAATGAAATGACCCCTCCCCCCACAGAAAAAACAAGCCCCCCCCCTACGGCGAACCTCAGGAGGACGGACCTGACGAGAAGTTCCGCCTAGCTGCATAGGCTCATCTAAGTCAGTACAGGCTGACTGTTGCTTGAGAGAGGTAACCAATTGCTCCGGAATTTTCGATCTCTCCCTAAGACGTCTATCTATTCTGATAGAGAGGGACATAACAGCATCAAGGGAAAGGGGGGTCTCATACAGCGCCAGTGCATCCTTAACCCTTTCAGATAACCCAGAGCAGAACTGACTCCTGAGAGCCGGGTCGTTCCACTGAGTATCCGTAGCCCACCTACGGAACTCTGAGCAATATTCCTCTGCTGACCGATCTCCCTGTAGGAGTCTCCGTAACTTCGACTCAGCCAGGGCAACTCGGTCAGGGTCATCATATATGAGACCCAAAGCCCCAAAAAATCCCTCCACTGACCGAAGAGCCTGAGAACCAGGGGGTAACGAGAACGCCCAGGATTGCGGATCCCCCTGAAGCAGGGAAATGACAATCCCAACCCGCTGTTCTTCATGACCTGAGGAGTAAGGGCGCAACTTAAAATATAATTTGCAGGCCTCACGGAACGTTGCAAATTTGTCCCTTCCCCCAGAAAATCTGTCGGGAAGAGCAACCTTGGGTTCAGTGACAACCTGGTTACCCATAGCAACCGCTGGGGGTGCGGTCTGCTGCATTTGCTGCTGTTGTTGGAGAACAGACGCCTTCAATCCTGCCACCTCCAAAGACAGGCTTTGAAGCTGTTCTGCCAAGGCATCAATAGGATCCATATTGGATTCTAAGTAGAGAGGGAAAAAAAAAACAACAAACAAAAAATTAAAAAAAAAATGTATTTATTTATTTTTTCTCAAAAAGTAAGGGCCAGTTATAATATCACGGTCGGCGTGGCTATCACATACGTGACACAGAGGGAGGGAACGAGGAAGGCCCTGCCCAAGTGAGAGGGAAGATGGTGACCCCTGACTCACCTGGCGGCTGGCACCTGGCTGCCCTAACGTCCCTAGACGGGTTCCTCACCCGTACGCCGATCACGTGCCTAAAGCCCTGGCTTTCCCTGAGCTGAGCCCTAGGTAGTGAACAGGGCGATGGGAACACTAGTCCGCACCACTAACTCTAAGGGAAAACACCAAGGGGAGGACAGACAACACAGACTCAACATATATTCCCAGGTGGGCGATAACAGGAGACAACAATAAGCCAAACAGGGATCCGGAGGGTAGCACACAGGAACAACAACCAGGATTAACCACTCCAGTGGGTCAGTATAGATGTCCAGGCAGGAAGCTCTATAACTGGCAACTAGAGAAGTGTGAGGGGAGAATATAAGGAGGTAGGGAGTGGCAGACACGAAACAGCTGAGGAGGAGAAGCTACGGATCCCTGAGAGAGACAAAAAGGATAGCAAGGCAAACACAGAAAACAATAACTTAGAAACACCATGATCTTTAGATATAGAGCGCGCAGCCACCCGCTGCGACTTCCTGACCCCGGGTATAACGGAGTCAGACGTGGCTCTTGATACCCTCGTGACACGAACACCGCGATGTGCCGAGCATCGCGATGTTCGAGCTGAACTGGTATTCGGCCGAGCATGCTCGATCATCACTATTGCCTACCCCTTTATAAAAAACTCCCCAGTAGCCATTATCGGATGTTTTTTGCAGTTCGGAGAGAGAGCAGTTACATTGCTATGCTCTGTGCTTTCATCTGGATCCGAATCCTTATCCAATTACATTAGATAGTTAGTTAGCTCATATATATATATAATACAGATAGTTAGTGAGAGATAGTCTGTGTAGGTTAGATAGTGATATAGTGTAGCTGATAGGTTCCAGTGCAGGGTGTTAGGTAGTATGATAGGAAAGGAATGACTGTTTCTCTGCTGTCCATACATGCATGCTACAGACATATTGCTGTGATGTCACAACAATACCAATCAGTAATATCTACTCAGACTTGATAAAATGTGAAGTTGCATGTATTACGCAAAAGATATGAGCATCAATAGTGCTAATTTGCGCTATCGCAAAAATAATGACTGGAGATCACAAATTCTAGAATTTGCGAATGTATTGCGAATATTATGTGAAAAATTTGCGAAATATTGCGAAAACGAATATTGTCTATGTCGCTCATCACTACTGGCGACCCTGCAGTAGCTGGAGAAGAGATGGCATCCAGACAAGCTGCAACATTTTGCATGAACTGCATCATGGCATCCTGACTTTCGCTCTGACGCTTCACTTCATGTAACAATTCCTGAACAACAAGATCGGGGTGAACAGCGGAGTCCATGGCCTTAGTGTACTGTCACGAACCAGCGGGTGTGAACCCACTGTGCCATGTGTCCTACCTCCTCTAAGAGCATTGTCTAAGTGAACCCCTCCATCACATTATTACACTGCTCTCATCACAACTGCATTTGTTTTAGCATGTTCATGACCCACCTTGTTTGTGTATACCTAAGATTTAAAGTGTAACTGTCATTCTTTTTATTAATTTTGTAATATATAGGGGCAGTGATGGTGACCATTTTTGTACAGTCCCGATCAAAAGTTTAAGACCACTTGAAAAATGGCAAAAAATCATATTTAGCATGGCTGGATCTTAACAAGGTTCCAAGTAGAGCTTCAACATGAAACAAGAAGAAATGGGAGTGAGCATTCAATTTAATGAAAACAACGAATAAACTGAAATAGGCTATTTTTCAGCTGATCAAAAGTTTAGGACCACACCTCAAAAAAAAACTAAACCCCCCCAAAACAGAAATCCAACTTCCAAACATGAACTTAGTAATGAGTAGCTCCGCCGTTATTGTTTATCACTTCCAAAATTCGTTTCGGCATGCTTGATGCAAGCGTTTCCATGAGGTGAGTGGGAACATTTCTCCAAGTGGTGAAGACGGCCGCACGAAGGCCATCTACTGTCTGGAACTGTTGTCCATTTTTGTAAACTTCCCTTGCCATCCATCCCCAAAGGTTCTCAATTGGATTTAGATCAGAGGAACACGCAGGATGGGCCAAAAGAGTGATGTTATTCTCCTGGAAGAAGTCCCTTGTCCTGCGGGCATTGTGTACTGTAGCGTTGTCCTGTTGAAAAACCCAGTCGTTACCACACAGACGAGGGCCCTCAGTCATGAGGAATGCTCTCTGCAACATCTGGACATAGCCAGCGGTCGTTTGACGCCCCTGCACTTCCTGAAGCTCCATTGTTCCACTGAAGGAAAAAGCACCCCAGACCATTATGGTGCCTCCTCCACTGTGGCGCGTAGAAAACATCTCAGGTTAGATCTGCTTGTCATGCCAGTAACGTTGGAAACCATCAGGACCATCAAGGTTAAATTTTTTCTCATCAGAGAATAAAACTTTCTTCCACCTTTGAATGTCCCATGTTTGGTGCTCTCTTGCAAAGTCCAAACGAGCAGTTCTGTGGCGTTCAAGGAGACGAGGTCTTTGAAGACGTTCTTTTTTTTTAAGCCCTTCAGTCTCAGATGCCGTCTGATGGTTATGGGGCTGCAGTCAGCACTAGTAAGGGCCTTAATTTGGGTCGAGGATCGTCCAGTATTTGACGGACAGCCAATTGGATCATCCAGCTCAGTGCTGATGAAATTTTTTTGGGTCCTTGGGTTTGGGATGGCGTGCTGTGAGAGACCCTGCTTATGCAGTTCAACAACCCGACCACGTTCAAAAAGGGAGAGTTTTTTTGCCTTTGCCATCACAACGTGTGACTACCTGACAGAAAATTACAATGAATCCACATCTTTGCACAGATTTTTCCTTTTAAAGGCATGTGGTCCTAAAATTTGGATCAGCTGAAAAACAGCCTGTTTCAATTTAATCGTTATTTTCAATTAATTGAATGCTCAAAAAATGTTTTGTCTCACTCTCATTTCTTCTTGTTGCATGTTGAAGCTCTACTTGGAACCTTGTTAAGATCCAACAATGCAAAATATGATTTTTTGCCATTTTTCAAGTGGTCTTAAACTTTTGATCAGGACTGTAATATACTTTAATTAATGAAATCGTACATTTCTATTAGAAAGACAGCTCTAAAGTGGCAATGCTCCTCTGTCTTCTGTTTACATAACACGGTGTTGAGCAAGTCTCCACTGTTATGTAAACAGAAGACAGGGGGCGTTCCTAAGGCTCAAAATAGGCCATTTTAGTGCTATTTTTTCAAATATAAATGTACGATTTCAGTAATTAAAGTATATTACAAAATTGTTCAGTATGACTGAGCCTACACATTACAAAAATAAAAAAATAACAGTTACCCTTTAATTATTCAGACATCAACCAAATGTCTTCTTCTAGAGATTACTAATAAATACACTGCGAATAATTACATTGTCATTCCACCTAAAATAAGAGCTGTCCTCTTCTGTCAAATTCTCACAAATATGATTTATACATTTTTTATTAGGTTTGTTTCTAGGAGATTAGACACAACCAAACTGGCTACCAATACAGCTCACCCAGGTTTGCTTTTCGGCTGTTCAGCTTCCACAGCCTGTCACTCACCACCCAGAGGGGCACAGGGCAGAAGAGAGCTCCGCTCAGAAATACAACACAGTCTTAACTACAGTATGAGCTGTATTCTTTCATAGCTTCTTTTAACCATAATGTTTTTGTGCCTTTTTATGGCAACTAGAAGTACAGATGTGTAGTTGTTGTATTTAGCTGACAAAGGGATTTGCACCTGTTATGAGAAGACGAATATTTCAACCAGACATCTGGGTGTGGTTATTATAAGCTCTAGTACAAATAATGTCCTTTTTGTACCATAGACAGCATTTAGGATAAAGTTTCTCAGCAACGTCAGAGCACAGATTGAAAAAAGTCATGATTAGAGATGAGCAAATTATTAGAAAATTAGATTTGGCTGCTTCGCAGAATTTTACAAAAAAATCTGCTTAGTGATGAATTACTCCATCACGAAGTAGTGGGTGCAATGACAGGGATCAGCAATTGCACCGCTCCCTGTCATTGTACCCCTCGTTTATACATGATATAAATAACAGAGTGTAAAATAAAAAAAATGAAATAAATAATACTTACCTGATCCATTTACTCGCGATGGGCTGGCCGTTATTTTGCTTGAAGATCTAGCGCAAAATCTTGCGCGGCCCGAGATTATATTATCACGCTGGCCAGCATGGTGATGTCATATGTCACCGTACATGGGGTTTTGTGCGAGATCTTCAAGCAAGAGGAGGTGGCTAGACCGTCGTGAGCAAATGAATCAGGTAAGTATGTTTTATTTTTGTTTTTTTTTTACACTACTTCAGGGTAAATCGATCTGCCTCCAGGAAGCACAAGGAAATTCAGCTTCACGGTAAATCAAATTAATGCTGAAATTCGAATCGAACTCCACTTCGTGGACTTCGATTCGCTCAACACCAGTCATGATATTAAATATGTCTGTGAACAAAGTATGCTAATGAACTCTGTTGAATGTATTGTCTTTCGATCTAGAAACTTGCAATTAATCCAAAATATTATGTCCTATAATGTAATTTCACTGTCTAAAACCATACTGCTTATTTCACTTTTAGTGTGGATTTTCCTTGTATATGCATAAGTAATGACATTCTAATTCTAGATTTTTTCTTAACTGGTGTTACTACAGCAGCATTACTACAGAGGTCTGCTGTGTCCTACTACAATTACAAAATTACTCAAGATAGTAGAGTAGGTATAAGGCCTCTTTCACACGGGCGTTGCGGGAAAAGGTGCGAGTGCGTTACGGGAACACCCGCGATTTTTCCGCGCGAGTGCAAAAGATTGTAATGTGTTTTGCACTCGCGTGAGAAAAATCGTGCATGTTTGGTACCCAAACCCGAACTTCTTCACAGAAGTTCGGGCTTGGGATCGGGGTTGTGTAGATTGTATTATTTTCCCTTCCTTATGACAGATCAGAAGAAGGGTCAAATAAATGATGTTGTCAGCCAGGGTGAAAGGCAAAATAGTGGCCCAGTCATGAAGTGAGGAGGGTGAGAACAGCATGAGAAGTCCACAGACTGGCACAATGACAGTGTGGAGGTGGCAGCAGCATTATCAGGAGATCACAGAGTGGCACAATGACAGAGTGTGGAGGTGGCAGCAGCAGCATTAGGAGGAGGCCACAGGGTGGCACAATGACAGTGTAGAGGTGGCATCAGCATCAGGAGGCAACAGAGGGGCACAATGACAAGGTGGCAGCAGTAGCATCAGGAGGAAGCCAGAGTGTAGCACAATAAAAGTGTGGAGGTGACAGCAGCAGCATCAGGAGGCCACAGAGTGGCACAATGACAGAGTGTGGAGGTGGCAGCAGCAGCTTCAGGAAGAGGCCACAGGGTGGCAAAATGACAGTGCAGAGGTGGCTGCAGCATCAGGAGGCCACAGAGTGGCACAATGACAGAGTGTGGAGGTGGTGACAGTAGCAGCATCAGGAGGAGGCCTGTCACGGTGCACTCTGTACGGAGGCGGGGACGGCCCGGGGCGCGCTCGCGTCATCAGCACGCCCAGCGTCACCAGTTCCCATGGTAACCGCAATAGGGTTGAGTGCCGAGCTGCTCAATCGGCGCTGGGCTGTATTAGAACTCAGGAGTCATCTGATGCTGGCCACGTCACATGACTCCACCAGCACCCTATTTAAACAGGCAATCTGCTGGCCACAGATTGCCTGTTATTGAGGTCCTTCCTGCGATTACTTACCTGGTTTGCTGTTCTCCTGCTCGTGTTAGACTTCTGTCCGTCTAATCCCTTGGTCTTGGCGTTCCCTCCTGGTTCTGACTTTGGCTTCCTCCTGGTGATCCTCTGCTTGCCTCTCTGGTAACTTGCTGCTCTCCAGGTTTTGACTCGGCTCATTTGACTGCTGCCTGTTGTGTGTTTTGTCTGTCTTCCCTGCACTTATCCTAGTTGAAGGTTTGTCAACCAGTTGTCCCTTGTCACTAGGACTTGCAAGGTAAGTAGGCAGGGACAGGGGTGTGGGTTGAGCTCAGTGGTCACTTCCCTACCCTCTGTGTGTGTGACAAGGCCACAGGGTGGCACAATGACCATGTGGAGGTGGCAGCAGCAGCATGAGGAGACTACAGAGTGGCACAATGACAGCGTGTGTAGGTGACGGCAGCAGCATCAGGAGGAGGCCACAGGGTGGCACAATGACAGTGTGGAGGTGGCAGCAGCAGCATAAGGAGACCACAGAGTGGCACAATGACAGAGTGTGGAGGTGACGGCAGCAGCAGCATCAGGAGGAGGCTACAGGGTGGCAAAATGACAAAGTGTGGAGGTGGCAGCAGCATCATCAGGAGGACACAGAGTGGCACAATGACAGAGTGTGAAGTTGGTGGCAGCAGCATCATGACTAGGCCACAGGGTGGCACAATGACAAAGTGTGGAGGTGGAAGCAGCATCAGGAGGAGGCCACAGGGTGGCACAATGACAGTGTGGAGGAGTTGGCAGCAGCAGCATCAGGAGGAGGCATCAGGGTGGCACAATGACGGTGTGGCGGTGGCAGCAGCATCATAAGGAGGCCACAGAGTGGCACAATGACAGGGTGTGGAGGTGGCGGCAGCAGCATCAGGAGGGGGCCACAGAGTGGCACAATGACAATGTGGCGGTGGAAGCAGCATCAGGAGGCCACAGGGTGGCACAATGACAGTGTGGAGGAGTTGGCAGCAGCAGCATCAGGAGGAGGCATCAGGGTGGCACAATGACGGTGTGGCGGTGGCAGCAG
Source organism: Bufo bufo (assembly GCF_905171765.1). Classification (NCBI taxonomy): domain Eukaryota; kingdom Metazoa; phylum Chordata; class Amphibia; order Anura; family Bufonidae; genus Bufo; species Bufo bufo. Next base: position 235,615,547 of record NC_053394.1, read on the forward strand.
CATCATCAGGAGGCCACAGAGTGGCACAATGACAGGGTGTGGAGGTGGCGGCAGCAGCATCAGGAGAGGGCCACAGAGTGGCACAATGACAATGTGGCGGTGGAAGCAGCATCAGGAGGCCACAGGGTGGCACAATGACAGTGTGGAGGTGGCAGCAGCAGCATGTGGAGACCACAGAGTGGCACAATGACATAGTAGGGAGGTGGTGGCAGCAGCATCAGGAGGAGGCCACAGGTGGCACAATGACAGTGTGGAGGTGGCAGCAGCAGCATCAGGAGGAAGCCACAGGGTGGCACAAAGACAATGTGGAGGTGGCAGCAGCATCATCAGGAGGCCACAGAGTGGCACAATGACAGAGTGTGGAGGTGGCAGCAGCATCAGGAGGAGGCCACAGGGTGGCACAATGACAGTGTGGAGAAGTTGGCAACAGCAGCATCAGGAGGAGGCCACAGGGTGGCACAATGACGGTGTGGCGGTGGAAGCAGCATCATCAGGAGGCCACAGAGTGGCACAATGACAGGGTGTGGAGGTGGCGGCAGCAGCAGCATCAGGAGGCGGCCAAAGAGTGGCACAATGACAAAGTGGAGGTGGCAGCAGCATCAGGAGGAGGCCACAGGGTGGCACAATGACAAAGTGCGAAGGGGGCGGAAGCAGCTTTAGGAGGAGGCCACAGGGTGGCAGAATGACAGTGTGGAGGTGGCAGCAGCAGCATGAGGAGACCACAGAGTGGCACAATGACAGAGCGGGGAGGTGGCAGCAGCGGCATCAGTAGGCCACAGAGTGGCAAGGTGACAGTGTTGAGGTAGCAGCAGCATCAGGAGGCCACAGAGTGGCAAGGTGAAATAGTATTGAGGTAGCAGCAGCATCAGGAGACTACAGAGTGGCAAGGTGACATAGTGTGGAGGTGGAAGCAGCATCAGGAGACCACAGAGTGGCAAGGTGACATAGTGTGGAGGTGGCAGCAGCATCAGGAGACCACTGAGTGACCTGTTGACTGAGAGGGAAAGTGGGTTGCAATACCAGTACCAGTTGAAGATGGTGGGTGAAAGAAGGAGCACTTGGCTTCAGATGTGTGGCATTAGGTGGGTGGCAGCATCAGAATAGTAGCTGAGGCAGGTAGCCAGAAGAAACCAGTCTCTTTTGTCAAAGTGTTGGTGTGGCACCATGGACGATCTAGTCTGATGCATCAGGCATTGGTGGGTGGAAATCCTGGCTGATCCACATCTGATTCATCTTGACAAAGGTCAGTCTCTCCACATTTTGGGTGTACAGGCGGGTTCTTTTTGGGGTAACTATGGCCTCCGCCGCACTAAACACTAAGTCTGATGCCACACTACTGGCTGGGCAGGACAGCTTTTCTAGGGGAAACTGCCATTTGCAGCCACAAATCCAGTTTGGTTGCCTAGTAGTCCAGGGGATCTTTAATGTGGGGTGGCAGGGTGGTGTTCAAGTATGCCACCACCTGCTGGTTCTGGTCTTGCTCCAGGTCTAGCTGCTGCTGGTGAGTAGTTTCTTCACTAGGCGGGTGAAAAAAGCTGCTCATAAGCGACTCTAGACTTAAGTTGCTGATGATGGAGCTGGAGATGCTCCTACCCCCCACCCCCCCACACCCTGCCACAGCAGCCATGGCAGAGGAACATGAGCGCAGAGGGCCCCCCAGTCAGACCTGTGAGAGGATGGACGATGGCACAGATAGGCATCGACCAACTGACTACATAGAATTTCTCTATAGTAGTTCAGTTTGTTCTCCCTGTCAGCGGGTGTAAAAAAGGCACCCATTTTGGACCGGTAGCAAGGGTCCAACATGGTGGAGAGCCAGAAGTTATCCCTCTGCCGAATGCTGACAATTCGGCTGTCACTACGCAAGCAAGTGAGCATGCATCGGGCCATTTGTGCAAGTGACTTGGAGGGACTCCCTGCCTCCATCACCACTGCATACTGCCATGGTGTGTATGGGTCCTCTGCCTAATCCTCCTCATCACCCTGTAGCATCTCTTGCTGCTCCTGCTTCTCCTCTCCTGTCACCCATTTCGCTATACATTGCCTGTGTTCCAATGTCCTCCTCCTCCTCCAGTTCAGCCCCCACAGAGCTCATGTGGCCGTGAGATCTAGGCGCCACATCTCCAGTCCCCTGACCAGCCAGATTTACCAGCATCTGTTCCAGGACATGAAGCAGTGGAATGACATTGTTCATTCTGTAGTCCTGGCGACTGACAAATAACATGTCCTCCTCAAAAGGGCCTGAGCAAACGGCAGGTGTCATGCATGAGCTGCCACTGGCTGACATTGAAGTCGAACAGGGGAGTACTCCTGTCCGCTTGGATCATCAGGAAATCGTTTATGGCCTTTCTCTGTTCGTACAGTCGGTCCAATATATGCAGAGTGGAATTCCAATGCATGGATACGTCTCATATCAGCCTATGTTGGGGGATGCCGTTCTGCTGCTGCAGCTCAAGGAGGGTGTGCTTTGCGGTGTATGAGTGGCTGAAATGCATGCAAAGATTCCTGGCCATTTTTAGGATGTATTGCAGATCGGTGGAAGAATTCAGGAACCGCTTGACAACCAAATTAAACACGTGTGCCATGCAGGGCGCATAGCTCAGCCCTCCTTGACGCAGCGCCGACACCATGTTCTTCCCATTATCGGTCACCATGGTTCCGATTTTGAGTTGTTGTGGAGAAAGCCAGGATTCGATTTCTTGATGAAGGACACAAAGCAGTTCCTCCCGTGTGTGACTCCGTTCGCCCAGGCAAGCGAAGTGCAGAACAGTGTGACACTGCCGTGCCCTGCACATGTGGTATGCTGGAGGGGCACTGTGAATTGTCCCTGCAGTGGACGCTGAGGACACGGTGGAGGATGAGGAGGCAGAGGCGGACATTGTCGCAGGACAAATGGCGTGAGAACTTGGAGGAGGAAGCGGCGTCACCTGGCAAAGTTGCTGGTGTGGCTGTGCATGAACTACATACACCTAGTGGGCCATAAAGGACATGTATTGTCCCTGACCGTAGTTACAGCTCCACATGTCGGTGCTGCCGTGCACTTTGGCAGACATCGACAGGCTTAAAGACTGGCCCATCTTCTCTTCTACATATGTGTGCAGGGCTGGTACTGCCTTTTCGGCAAAGAAATGATGGCTTGGGACTCTTCACCTCAACTCGGCACAAGCCATCAGTTCACTGAAATGTGCAGAGTCCACCATTTGGAAAGGGAGGGACTGCAGCAGCAGCAACTTTGACAGGAGCACATTCAGTTTCTGCGCCGTTGGATGAGTGCACGCATATTGTTGTCTCTTGGCAATTGCTTCGGTGATCGATTGCTGTCGGAATGACTGACGAGGAGTAGGAGCAGATGTTGCTGCGGCAGGCTGGACCACCACATCAGAGCCACGGTTCTCCCAGGCCATTTTATGGTGATTCTGCATATTTTGACGCAGGGCCATGGTGCCAACATTGGCACCCTGACCGCGCTTCACCTTCTGCCCACAGATTCTACAAATGGCCATGTTAACCTCCTCCGGCAGCTTAACAAAAAACTGCCACACGGCGGATTAGGTGATTTTTACCCCCAATACTCTGCACTGACTGACTGCTACCACCGCTGCTTCCGTGAACCCCTGCACCGTTACTTTCCGGGCAGATAAGCTCCTGTGAAGCGGGTGGTCTAGCCTGTTTGGCTCCCGACCTCCCACTGCTGCCACCCTGCTGACTCCCGGCCATGCTAGCGACTTGCTGGCTCCGCCTCTGCCTCACTGGCAAGCTGCCACCCTCTTCTCCCAATAATGATGAAGCCCCTAATCCACCAGGCTCCCAAGTGCGATCAGCTACATCATCGAGTACTGTCTGCACGTCCCTGATGTCCTCAACAGTCTCTGGGTCAGGAGCCTGATCGCTCGCAACACCAGCTCCCACGCCACTCTCCTCATCACTACTTGCCCACCTACCGGAGGAAGCCGCGGATGTCTTCTCCACATCTTGGCTGGCCAGTAGCTGCTGACTGTCCTCTAGTAGCTCGTATAGTGGGGCTGAGCCCACAGCATATAATACTTGTCTGCCTAAGGGAACAGAAAAGGACAGAGGCAGGTTGAGTAAAGGTGAGGGAACAGGGCCTGCTCCCGGGCCATGCCAACTAAGGGTTGTGTCTGACGAATCCCACTGACTCTTGGCTCGGGGTGTCTATTGTCACTTGGGACGAAGTGGATGACCAAGTCAACCATTCAAGAACCGCTGGGTTGCTGGTCAAGACACGACTGCTAGATGACACCGGAAGCTCAGGCCTCTCGCTGCAACTCCTGTTGCCATGCCCCCTTACTCTGCTGCGATCTGTGCCTGCGCCAGAAACATTTAGGCCTCTGCCACTCCCCTGTGCAGGGCCTTTCACTTCTCTGTCTGACATACTGTTAGATCAAATAAATAAAAAAAAGTAATCTAAAACACCCCAAAAAAGTCAGTAATTTTTTCACTTTACCACACAACGTCTAATAAGCCCCTTTTTTTATCCACTAATACACGCCAAAGAAGGCTTTAGAATACATAACTGCACCACTGAATAGCAAATAGGCCCTTACTTTTTTTCACTTATACACGCCACAAAAGGCTTTAGAACATATAACTGCACAGCTGAACGGCAAATAGGCCCTTACTTTTTTCCACTTACAGTATACACGCCACAAAAGGCATTAGAACATATAACTAGAGATGGCCTTGCAGTTCGCCCGGCGGTCGTTTCGCTGCAAACTTTGCTTGCTCGCGGTTCGCTGAACAGGCGAACAAATAGCGATGTCCGTCTGCGTGATTTTTTTTGCATTGTGCAGAACTTTGACCCATGTCACATATATCAGGTGGGACAGGACAGCCATTTGAGACATTTCAGCACACCCCCTACTCTATAAATAAACCCGATCTGGCAGCCATTTTACATTCTGTTTTTTGCCAGTGTAGGGAGAGGTTGCTGTGTGGAGCAGGGACAGACTGTTAGGGACACCAAACGCTATCTAATGGTGCCACAAAAGTCATTTTAAGGACTGGTATAGGTGTGCTATCGATAGGTGTGACATACTTAGGGGTGTGATATACTTATAATATACTTTGCAACTGGTGTGATATACTTTGCAACTGGTGTGATATACCTGTTGCCCCCCCCCCCCCCAAAAAAAAATGATTGAGGGGTGTGATATACCTATAATATACCTGCTAACATAGAAAGTATATTATAGTGCATTTATATTGTGCAGCAGTTGCGTGCGGTTCTGCTGAGATACCGCAGCTATATAGAGGGACAAACGCTTTTGGAATAACTAATTGCAACTGGTGTGATAAACCTGTTGCCCCCCAAAAAACGTATTAAGGGGTGCGATATACCTGCTTCAATAAAATACTAATTAATGGGTTTGATATACTTGCTTCCACAAAATACTGATTAAAAGTGTGATACATCAGCTTCCACAAAATATTGTCTGAGGGGTGTGATACACCAGCTTCCACCAAACATTGATTGAGGCCTGCGATATACCAGCTTCCACCAAATATTGATTAAGGGGTTTGATATACCAGCTTCCAGAAAATACTCATTAAGGGGTTCTATATACCTGTTTCCACAAAATACTGATACAGGGGATTAATATACCGGCTTCCAACAAATATTGATTGAGGCTTGCGATACACTGGCTTCCACCAAATATTGATTGAGGGGTTTAATTTACAGGCTTTCAGCAAATACTCATTAGGGGTTCTACATACCTGTTTCCACAAAATACTGATTAAGAGGATTGATGTACCGGCTTCCTCCAAATATTGATTGAGGCCTGCGATACACCAGCTTCCACCAAATATTGATTAAGGGGTTTGATATACCAGCTTCCTGAAAATACTCATTAAGGGGTTCTATATACCTGTTTCCACAAAATACTGATAGAGGGGATTGATATACCAGCTTCCACAAAATAGTGATTGAAGCCTGCGATATACCTGCTTCCACAAATACTGCTCTTCTATGGGGACTTTGACACAGGGTCATTTTAAAAAGCAGGCAATTCTGCAGGGGTGGTAGGGGTCAGGCAGGTGCACCAGGCCAGAGCCTAAGTGGGAAGTTGAAGAAGGTGCGTGCAACTACGTCAAAGGACGCAGCAGAGTTGGTTAAGTGGCTCCCCTCTGTATCAGCACCCTCCTCACTCTCTGCTGTATGCACCCCCAAAGACAGCACCACCACCACCACCATAGCCCCTCCACTTGAGTCAGAGAAATTATTTTCCCATCCATTCGCAGACCTTACTGATGGACAGCCATTCTTGGCATCGGATCAGGAAGAGGAGGCAGCAACGGCCGCCACCCAGCAGTCTGACGACAGTACCCAGATCAGCCCAAGGACGGAGGTCCCTGCTGTTGCTGCATACTCCAAGATCTCTAATGTCAGTGGTGGTGAAGGTGACGTTAGATGGATGTCATGTGGGTGCCCACAAGAGAGAAAGAGGAGGGGAGTTCAGAGGGAGAGACAGAGCAGCAGATAGGAGGTAAAATGAGGAGAAGCAGGTAGAACTCGCAGTGCACAGGATTCAAAAAGCAGACTGCAAATGTATCTGGAGCGAGCCATCCAACTTGCACGATCACATCTTGCGCTCCCAGGACACCGGCACATGGCTCCGCAGTGTGGGCTTTTTTTAACGTGTCAGCTGCTGACAATAGCCTGTGCTTTCAACGCATAAGTCGCGGTAAGCCCAACACTCACCTAGGGATGATCTCCTAAAGAAGGCACCCGGCCTCCCATCACCAAGCCCAGTGGGAGCAACACCGTCAGAACCCACAAAGCCACACTCCGGCGCTCCATGTCCTGCCTCTTCTCCTTCCCCTCTCTCCTTCAATTTGTCCTCCACTCCACCTTCCACTGTGCCGTCGTCACATTCAATTTGCAAAAGGAAGACTTCCATGTCCCAAATGTTTGAATGTAAAAATTTTATGACTCTGGATAACCCTCTTGCCCAACAGCTGAACGCCGGCTTTTCGGAACTGCTAGCCTGCCAACTACTGCCATATAAACTGGTGAACTCAGAAGCCTTTAGAAAATTTGTGGCCATTGGCACACCGCAATGGAAGATTCCCGGAAGGAAATATTTCTCCCAGAAGGGCATCCCAGAGCTATATGGCCATGTTCAGCGGCAAGTGAATCTATCTCTGGCACACAGTGTTGGTGCCAAGATACATCTGACCACAGACACGTGGTCTAGCAAACACGGGCAGGGAAGGTACATAACTTTTACTGCCTATTGCGTGAATCTTCTGACGGCCATCAAGCATGCAACCCGTGGAACCCGTGTGGATTTAGTGTTACCGCCACGGATTGCATGCAGGCCTGCCTCTTCTTCTTCTCCTCCTACTCTATCCTCCGTCTCCTCCTCGGCTGACTCCTCCTTTTACACTGCTACCGCCTCTTCCGCTGCACCCCCAAGCTCCCCAGAACCTATTTGACGTGCCAGGTGAGACGTTGCCATGCTGTGCTGTGGCTGTTGTGCCTGGAAGCCAAGAGCCACATCGGTCCTGCACTGTTTTCAGCTCTGTGGTCACAGGCTGATCAGTGTCTAACCCTGCTCAATTTGACAGTTGGTAAAGTGGTGTGCGACAACGATGCCAATCTGCTGAGCGAGCTGAAACAGGGCAAACGTGGCACACGTCATGAACTTAGTCATGCAGCGATTCATTGCCAAATACCCCAGGGTCCAGGATGTCTTGCGGCATGCCAGAAAAATCTCTATCCATTTTAGAAGATCTTACACGGCCATGGCTCGCCTTGCTGACATTCAGCAGCAACACCACCTGCCCGTCAGACATCTGATTTGTGAGTGCCCAACACGCTTGAACTCCACCTTGTATTTGCTTGATAGTCTTCTCCAGCACCAACATGCCGTTAATGACTACCTGTACGAACTCTGTAGCAGGACAGGTTCTGGGAAGCTTGGTTTCTTTGCACTGCACCAGTGGCTGCTCATGCGCGGCGCATGTAGACTTCTGCGGCCATTTGATGAGATAACCAAACTGGTCAGTCGCAGCCAGGGCACCATCAGTGACATCGTACCTTACACCTTCTTTCTGGAGCATGCATTGTATCATGTCATTGATCAAGCCATCGAGGAGCAGGAGCTGGAAGATCAGGAAGTCGCAATGCTGAATGAATTTCCGGGGGGGGGGGGGGGTCTACTCCATCTGAGACAAGTCAGCAGGAGTCTGAAGAGGAGTCAGAGTAGGATGGTGCCTGGGGGGAATAGGAGGAGGAGGAGCAAGAAGAGCAGGCTTTAAACTTTTCTGGGATCCCTGGTGTTGTCCGTGTATGGGGGGAGGAGGCCGAGGACGACATTCTCCTGGGCGATGAGCAGGAGCCAGGCTGCTCCACCACTTCCAATTTAGTGCAAATGGGAGCCTTCATGCTCCAGTGTTTGAAGAGGGAACCCTGTATAAAATGCATAAAGGGCAAGGCCAGTACTAGGTGGCAACATACTTAGACCCCCGGTACAAACACAATATGGCGGACATGTTACCAGCATCACAGAGGACTGTCAGAATGCAGCATTTCCAGGCCTTGCTTTGAGAGATGCTGCATTCTGCTGTTCGGCTGCTGGCAAAGGAATTTACACCCACAGAGAAACAGTTGTGGGTATTAATCCTAGCGCGCATGCAAGAAGACGGCGGTTTGAAGATGTGTTGGTCACTTCGAATATGAGATCATTCTTGCAGCCAACCCATCGACAGCCGCCCTCTAGATCCAGCCTCAGGGAATGCCTAGACAGACAGATGTCCAACTACATCATGTTAACGGCCAATGTGGACGCTCTGAGAAGCGAGGAATCCCTGGACTACTGTGTGTGCAGGCTTGACCTTTGGCCAGAGCTGGCACAATTTGCCATGGAACTCTTGGCTTGCCCCTCGTCCAGTGTCCTGTCCGAAAGGACGTTCAGCGCAGCAGGGGGATCGTGACCAATAAGCGCACTCGCCTAGCTCACGACAGTGTGGACTACCTTACTTTTCTAAAAATGAATGAAGCATGGATCTCGGAGGAATTCAACACCTGTGAGGACCACTTTTAATTGAATTTCCTCATGCCAGCCCACACATATGTGCCACCACCCAGAACAAAGAATGGTCCCTGTCTTATGCTAATGCTAAACTACCTGTTCTGTATGGTCAATTACAGGGGCTGTATGTGCAATTACAGGGGCATAAAGTCCGACACACTGGAGGTGACCTGGGAGCTGTTACCTTCAGTAATTGCCCATATGGCCCCTGTAATTGCCCATACGGCACAGGTAGGTTAGTGTTAGGTCCCGTGCCACTTTGAGATACCTTGACGGGATGCGTGGGCTTCGGTATGTTCTTGATATAAGAATATATTGGCAAAAGTCTCATTTTAATATCAGTGTGAGGGTTTAGCCATATATTGTCAACTACATTTACCATTGTAGTGCACCATTTTTTTTGTCAATTTGTTTTATTTAGCCAATCACATCCGCACATTTGGCTACCCTGTGCAGGAAGTCTTTGTGGTACATGTGGTCCGCTGCAGGCATCCTCCATTGTATGCATTTCTGCTGGGGATTGCTGTTAGCAACAGATCACATGTGCAGGATTTGCTCCCCCAGTTAGAAATGTGCAACAGCATTTGGGGTTTTAAGTATTTTCTGCCTTTTAAGACCACTTTTTTCTGTTATTCTGTTTGTACTTGCACGCGTGGAGGTGTGGCAACTCGAGGTTTGAACGTGCCTTTATTTTGAGTTATGGGTAACATTCAGGTGCACCTGTGTGGCCTGCATCACACGAGTCAGTGATAGGTGGGACTCACAGCCTCTTCCCTCCTCCCATTGTATGTGTGATTTCATGCTGGAGGTAACCTGGGAGCTGTTCGCTTTGCGTCAGACTTTATGCCCCTGTAATTGCCCATACGGCACAGGTAGGTTAGCGTTAGGTCCTGTGCCACTTTGAGATACCTTGACAGGTTGCGCAGGCTTGGTATGTTCTTGACATAAGAATATATTGGCGAAAGTCTCATTTTATTATCAGTGTGAGTGTTTAGCAGTATATTGTCAATTACATTTACCATTGTAGTGCACCATTTTTTGGTAAATTTCTGTTATTTAGCCAATCACATCCGCACATTTGGCTATCCTGTGTAGGATGTCTTTGTAGTACATGTGGGCATCCTCCATTGTATGCATTTTTGCTGGGGACTACTGTTAGCAACGGATCACATGTGCAGGATTTACTCCCCCGGCTAGAAATGCGCAACAACATGTGGGGTTTTGAGCATTTTTTGCCTTTTAAGACCACTTTATTCTGTTGTTCTGTTTGTACATGCACACTTGGAACCGAACCCGAGTTCGTGAAATGTTTTTTTACAGTGCAAATTAACTTATGAAGCTATTGCGCGAAGTCGGAGCCGATACATTCTAATACTGTACGGTGCTCCTGCTCCGTACAGTTTTAGAATCAAGTTTCATGCGAATCGACTTCGGATGTTTCATCCAAAGTCGATTCGCTCATCCCTAGCTGCATGCATGCCATTGTAGGTGATCCCTCGTTGCCAGAGTTCCTTGACCATGTCTTAACACGTGCAGCAGCCATTTTAGGAAAAAATGCGATTTGTTACCACGAAGCGTGAGGAAATTCAGATTCGGTGCAAATCAAATTTTTCCTGAAATTCGGGTCGAATTCCACTTCGTCAACTTCGATTCGCTCATCTCTAGTTATGTTAGACTAGGCTAGTTAAAAGGAAGACAAATCTTTTCTAAAACCATTAAAGCCAATGTAGATGTCAACAGCACTTTTGAAGAATAAAACATAAAAGAAATGACATATACTTTTGGAATTGTTAAAAATAAAACTGACCACTGTGGGTAAAGTAAATACATATTATTTATTTAAAATCATGTTCAGAATTATGATTTTTTTGTTTTATGATTGCTTCTTCCATCCACCAGTGAGCTTATCACCAACTTGTCCTGTTACTTGATCACATGTGTTTTTGGCAGTTTGACATCCTTGGTCAATAACTGGAACAGAATGGAATATGTTATGGATATAATAATTAGCATGTTGTTGTAAGGTAACCCATGTGCAGTCTATTTGCCAATCTTAATCATTACTGGGCATTGGAAATCTGTCGGTGCCTTACATATTATTGTACATCTTAACTATTTTTCTGGATACTTCTGGTCAAAGCTTTGTTCACTGGTCACAAGTCTTTTTAAGATTTGTCTTACTACATTTCTGAGACACCATGTAACTGGAGGGCAAAGCTTATCTTCTATTTTAAATCTCAGGTATTCTCAGACATTAAACATGTAAACATTTTGATTAAAGGGGGGGTCATCCAAGACTTTGAGAAATAAAATTGGCTACAAGAAATAACATAAAAAACAAACATTATTTAATTGCTATTTCTTCCCTGCACCAGTGGGAGATTTATAAAAAATTCTTTCAACTAGTTAAATTTTTTAATGGGTTTTCCAGGGGTTTAATATTGATATGCAGGTGAAACTCAAAAAATTAGAATTTCGTGCAAAAGTCCATTTATTTCAGTAATGCAAATTAAAAGGAATTGCATTAATGCAGCTTAAAATTTTAATTTTGTGAAAAGGTTTAATATTCCAGGTTCAAAGTGTCACACTCTAGTCAGCTAATTAATCCATACCCCCTGAGCAAAGGGTACCTCAAAATTAAGACTTTGGGGTTTCATAAGCTGTAAGCCATAATCAAATGTAATGAGTCTAACTCATGTTAGTTTCACCTTTTAAGTTGCATTACTGAAATAAATGAACGATATTCTAATTTTTCAAGTTTCACCTGTATCCTTAGGATTGGTCATCAGCATCAGATCGGTGGGGGTCCGACTCCCGACACCCTGCTGACCAGGTGTTTGAAGAGGCCAGCAATGTCACGTTTATCGGTCAGATGACCTAGGTGCAGCTCAGTCCCATTCAAGTGAATGAGCCAGAGCTGCAGTACAAACCACAGCCGCTAAACAATAGACAACACTGTGCTTGGCAAGCTGTGAGTAGGCTGGGGAGCTCACTGGGAGCACCACAACCTCTTCAAGCACTAATCAGATATTGTTGATCTATCCTAAAGAGGACTCAGGATGACCTATCATCAATATTAAACACCCAGAAAGGCCTTTAAACTCTCAGACATCCCTTTTAGGCCTCTTGCACACAAACTTTTTTTTTTCCGTTTAAGTTTTGTTTTTTGCGTTCGGTATATGGTCCGTATACGGAACCATTCAATTCCGTTTCCGTATTTCCGTTTTTCCATTCCGTTCAAAGATAGATCATGTCCTATTATTGCCCGCAAATCACGTTCCCTGGCTCCATTCATGTCAATGGGTTGTAAAAAAAAAACGGAATGGAATGTATGTCTTCTGTATCCGTTCCATTTTTGTGGAACTATCTATTGCAAATTTTATGCCCAGCCCAATTTTTTTATGTAATTACTGTACACTGTATATGCCATGCTTCCGTTTCCGTTTGCGATCCACAAAAATCGGAAACCAAATGGAATGGCAAAACGGAACGGAAACGGAAACACTACTGAAACAAAAAATGGAAAAACGTATCCGTTTAAAACGGAACGCAAAACACTGAAAAAAACATCGTGTGCAAGAGCCCATAGGCTTCATTCACACACCTTTTGTGGCATGTTGGGGAGACATGTTAAAAATACCATACATTTTATGCTGGGTGTTTTATTTTTTTTTATATATATATTTTTGGCCTTTTTTTTACATATTTTATTTCCATAATAATACAAAATTCTCTAGAAAAAATGCTTGAAAAACATGCCTAAAGCATACTTTTTGAAATAAATGACCACTGACCCAAAATTCACACCAGTGAGTAAAAATGGCACAAACAATACACATTGTTCATAGTGTGTTTCAGATATTCCTGTTGAATATTGGCCAAAATATTTAGAAAAATGCTACATAAAATCTGCCTTAGAACACTGTAAGCCTTTTTTGGGAAAGTTGAGGTAAGGTGTGTGTGTGTGTGTGGAAATTAAAAGGGGTTGTCCAGTACAAGAAAAAGAGGTTTGCTTTCTTCTAAAACCAGCATCACCCTTGTCCACATGTGTGTGTTTTTGCAGCTCAACCCCTTTCACTTCAATGAGAGTCAGTAGTAATACCAGATACAACACATGGACAGGGTTGGTGCTGTTTTTAGAAGAAAGCAGGTATGTTTTTCTTATCCAGGAGAACTCCTTTAAATTAAATGGTTGGCATCTAAACATATTGTTATATATGTGTAAATGCTGATATAAACCTACCTTGTTGACCAACTTCTTTGCCTTTATCAACACAATCCTGGACTGTTTGTTCTCCTTGCTTAACTGTCAGAAAGGAGAAATCGAATAAACTTTCTGTATTATAGACATTTACTATAAGCTGCTTTACTACGTAGAGAAGTTTGGGAACAGTTTTTCTCCATTTAGTTTCAACAGATGCAGTTATGTAATTTATGTAATATGTTAGTAAAAAAAAAAGTTTAAATTACTGAAGCCAGCAAGAAAGGACAGAAGGAAATATTGTTCTCAAAGTCAAATCTGTCATGTAAGGATATCTACACATGGCCATTTCTTCATATCATTACATTAGAAAGACTATTCTATATGTCCATCTGGAGACATAGGAAGCTGTCGGAACACCAGAGAAATTCTTTGGATAATATGGCCTCATCTAAATGGGCTTTTTGACCAAGCTGGCAGACCATGAATATAAGTGGGATATATCATATGGTCCGTTTGGTCCCACATTTACATCAACGTCTGCGTATCCGATCCTATGTTCTCCATATGTATCATGAGTATATCTTTTGAATATCTATTTATGTAACGGTTTACCCATGACTGTTTTCTGACCCCCTGATGAACCTAACAATAGGGGAAACGCGTCGGGGTATTGATGAGTAATAGCCTGGGAACATCGTGTCATCAAATTTTCCTTCCAGGCTTCTCATAATGGTGCTGTAGGATTTATCTTTCCCTCTGCACTTTTATATTATATTATTTGTCTCAGTTTTTCATCTATGTGGGCTGTGTATTACACAGGCATCGTTTGGCTGTGACACAGTTAATGTCCGTTATCTATGCGGGACAGCCAGATATCACTTATTGAGAGGAGGGTATACATAGGGCAGTCAGTCCAGGAACGAGGACAGGGAGTCTCCACCATCAGGGGACGTCCCTGGGCTGAGTAGTGATTCAGGGTGAGTATAGGGACAGACTAGTTATCTACATACTCCCCTGTATACTGCCCTTTGTACACCATACCTCTATAACCAGACCACTGGTTGGTTATCCCGTGTAAAGTGTTTATATCTGTATATCGTTTGTTTCACAAATTGTTTCACTGGTGAATCACAAAGGTGGTTTTATTTTATTTGATTAAATCAGTAAAAGTTACGTTTTAAAGGGTCAACTCTGCTGGAACCTTCTATTCTATATGTGCAGTTACATTTGTAATACTTCGGTACGTCAATAAATGCAGGGAAAACATGAGCCCCATCCAAATGCAAAAACTGTACTTTATTACCAATTTCTAATATCTAGTCCTTCTTTAAGACCTTCTATTTTTTTCTGCTCTATGCCAATGGAAGAAGCACTCCAGCATTTATTGTGGTACTCGTCAGCAGTATTCTAGCAGTGTGGTTCATTTTATTCCAACTCACTGACATTCACACATTTTGATTGCTTTAGTCATGGGCAGCTGTATCATGTGATCCTAGTCTGACCACAAGTCGAGAACTTGCTCTTCTGTTTAGACAGGATGTCAGTCCCTCCTGTGTGGCTAACTTCCTGTGAGCTACAAGATAATATCAGCATCCTGCAGTTCTCAGACAACTCACTATGCCAATAAGCCTCACCACTATTGTTGAGACCCTACAATAAATGTCTGCAGAAATAGATATCTCATTATGCACACTGCCTCTCTATACTATCAGTGTTTGCTTTGTGCAGAGTCTCCAGTGTTTCTGTGAGGTACAGCTTCAAACTGCCCTCCTCTACTACCTGCTTTTAAGAGTTGAGAGTAGAAACCTATCACAACCAGGAGGCAGACGAGACAGACTGAAACTGCAACATGTTGGACCCTCTGAGTTGGGGATATCAGTTCTATGTCACTAATCACATACTTGCTTAGATAGGACATAGAGCAAGTGTTAGGATCAGGTTCTGACACCTCTGTGTCTGTGCCAAAAGCATCATTGGAAATGTGAACTGCATTAGGGGAACCATATGACAGTGGAAGAAGGAACCAAGATAGTAGACAATCCATAAATAGATCAACTAAAACGAGTATATACAAAGCGTATACAAGAGCCTCCATGTTATTCTTTAACAATCAACTTTTTTGCACTGCTAGACAGATATAGTGATGTCACATATTTTCAGCCATCGCAGGGGCTGAATGGATAGCATGAGTTTGTTTCTCCCCCAAAAAAAACAATCAGTGGCGTGCCTAGGGTGTTTGGCACCCGGGGCTCGTCCTTTCTCTATCCCCCTCCCCCCAATACTTAAAAAAAAAATATTGTACCCCCTCACAGTAGTGTTGCCCTCATTGTACAACCTTCACAGTAGTTTTCTACAGATGTGTGCCCCCTCACAGTAGTTATGCCAACATTGTGCCCTCTCACAGTAGTTATGCCCACATTGTGCCCCTCTCACAGTAGTTATGCCATCTCTGTGCCACTGCACAGTAATAATCCCCATTGTGCCACCTTCACATTAGTAATGCCCTCTGTGCCCCCTCCATAGTAGTAATGCCCTCTGTGCCCCTTCCATAGTAATAAAGTTCTCTTTGCCCCCTCCATAATAATAAAGTCGTCTGTGCCCCCTCCATAGTAATAAAGTCCTTTGTGCCCCTCCCATAGTAATAAAGCCCTCTGTGCCACCTCTGTATAAAAATAAAAAAAAAGTTCACATACCTCTCTTCCCTGCAGGCACAGATCGCTTTGCAGCAGTGTGGGCGGCGCTTATGCAGATTTCTGGGCTGCAGGCTCTGCCCACACAGGCTGGCAGCGTGATCTGTGTCTGCAGGCTGAATGGTGGAGCGGGAAGAAGTCTTTCTGCTTCACCATTTTGTGCGCCGCCAGCCTGAGGGAGGGGAGGAGTGCTGGGAGCTGAGCGGTGAGTGACAGGACCGCTGCTCCCGGCGCTCCAGCAATGAGCTCTGTATTGATGGAAGCACTAATTGCTTCTGGCACCCCCCTGAGAGCCGGCACCCGGGGCGGACCGCCCCCCCACACCCCCCCCTTAGTACGCCACAGAAACCAATGTATGTCCTGTGTTTGAGCTCTCTACCTACAGATCAATGAAGCAAATATACAGGTGAAACTTGAAAAATTTGAATATCGTGTAAAGTTCATTTATTTCAGTAATGCAACTTAAAAGGTGAAACTAATATATGAGATAGACTCATTACATGCAAAGCGAGATATTTCAAGCCTTTATTTGCTATAATTTGTATGATTATGGCTTACAGCTTATGAAACCCCAAAGTCACAATTTTGAGGTACCCTTTGCTCAGGGGATATGGATTAATTAGCTGACTAGAATGTGACACTTTGAGCCTAGAATATTGAACCTTTTCACAAAATTCTAATTTTAAGCTGCATTAATCCAATTCCTTTTAATTTGCATTAGGGAAATAAATGGACTTTTGCATGATATTCTAATTTTTCGAGTTTCACCTGTATATACTGACTTTACAGCACCAGCCCTGGAGTGGAGACATTTAGTATGAAATAGAAACAGATTTTAGTTCTATAGAACCCTTTACAATTATGATATATCTAGTGTTTTGGAACTCTGAATGATTCACATTCATATGGATTGATGCAGATGTGCATATTGTGACACAGTGAGCGGTTTGGTCTGGGAAAACCGGTATTTTCCTCCCAGCATGTGCTGTTGGGCTGATTTACAGCCAGATGAGGTCAAATACTGGATCAGATTTTAAATGCCGGTCCGGGTTTTGGCAGCACCTGGCTGTCCTTAAATAGGCAGCTGGGCTCAGAAGTCATGTCTCTGTGTTGGGATCTGGGAGCTTAGTGTCTGGATGAAGGCTTGCTACCTGTTTGGTGTGAAAATAAGTTGGTGCTGCTATGGTCAAGGACTCTTTGAGGCAGAATTGCCGCATGGTGTGTAAATTACCACCAACACCGCAAGGTGACTTTTTGTTTGAATATCACTGCTTGTTTTGTCACTTGCCTAAAGTGTGAATAAAACACTGAACTGTTTCATCCAAATAACTTGTTGTTGCCTCTATACTGCGTGCGCTAATCCTGTCTGCCAGAGCGAGTCCCCACAATATCAACAGGAATTAAGTGCCGTAAGCTGTAGAAATTTTCTTAAAACAAGATATATGCTTAAACCGTTTAATGAGAAAGGCCATTTCACACGAGCGTATCGGCTCATGTACCTCCATCAGAGGTATTTCCCTTCCTGAATGCTGCTGCTATGACTTGGACCCACGGCACTATAATGATTTATAATGCTGTGTGTTACTGCCCAATCTCAACTCTTATAAATTGTACTCCAACAATTCCCTAAGTGCCAATCATTAGAGTTGACATTGAGTGGGAACACACAGTATTATAAATCATTATAATGCTGTGGGTCCATGTCATAGGGGCAGCATTCAGGATGGGAAATACCTCTGACACAAGGAGCTGATTTCTTGCGCTGAATACGCTCGTGTGAAACTGGCCTCAGCTACATGTAAAATGTTCCCTTTTCATCCTATCTCTTATATCATTATCTCCATGTGGACTGACTCTAAGTAATAGGTACTAGAGCTAGCTCATTTTATTGCTTACCGGTTTCGTCAGCTTTCTGCTGGGCTTGGTTTAAGAAGCTAGACATGATTCCGTGGTGTGGTGTCTGGAAGCAGAGATTCAAGTTTTCCTGTGAAATTGTTTGATACCGTTGCAGAATTCTCTCATATATAAACTCAAGGACTCCTCCCATTAACAACTAGTTGCAATAATCTCATATAAAATGCCTGCTGCATGAGCAATGCTAGTAATTATAGCAGTATTTAGTTGGTGCCTCCAGGGCAATCTGTTGCAATATTGTACTTTTCCACATCAGGCAAATATTAAAGGAAACTCTACCTTAAAATTGTTTTTTGAATATTACTACAATCCCTCGTTTTTAGAAACCTTTACCAATATATACGGTACGTAGATTATTAGCTACACCATGTATCTACCTTTCAGATTTCCTCAGTGCCTCCGATAAGGCATTGTTTTCTGCAGTAGCGACCATTACATTCTCTGCGCTGACAAGCCAAATGCTCACTCATTCACAAATATGAATCTTTAATATCATGCACTCTCAATTCCATTCTAACACATGCCAGGGAATATTCAATAGAACAAGTCAGTAAACAGGCCAGAAGGGACCCCTTCTCTATTAGTTTTAGCTATAAACGTATTATTGGTGTGAAGGTCCCTGCTGTAATCCCGGTCTGTACGACTTCCAGCTTTGTTTGCATCTTAATGTTTCATGTTGCCTTATTGTCTGTAAATTATGTTGGTTGCAGGAGCCCCTATTGGGCTTGGTTTTTATTTTTAATCATTTATATAGGCACTAATATCATTTGTATGGATTAGCTGGGTTTGGATATCTACTTCATCACGGATATAGTATTTTGTACCAGTCAATTGTAGTGTTATTCAGTCAGGTCCATAAATATTGGGACATCAACACAATTCTAACATTTTTGGCTCTATACACCACCACAATGGATTTGAAATGAAATTAATAAGATGTGCTTTAACTGCAGACTGCCAGCTTTAATTTGAGGGTATTTACATCCAAATCAGGTGAACGGTGTAGGAATTACAATAGTTTGCATATGTGCCTCCCACTTGTTAAGGGACCAAAAGTAATGGGACAGAATAATAATTCTAAATCCTACTTTCACTTTTTAATACTTGGTTGCAAATCCTTTGCAGTCAATTGCAGCCTGAAGTCTAGAACACATAGACATCACCAGACGCTGGGTTTCATCCCTGGTGATGCTCTGCCAGGCCTCTACTGCAACTGTCTTCAGTTCCTGCTTGCTCTTGGGGCATTTTCCCTTCAGTTTTGTTTTCAGCAAGTGAAATGCATGCTCAATCGGATTCAGGTCAGGTGATTGACTTGGCCTTTGCATAACATTCCACTTCTTTCACTTAAAAAACTCTTTGGTTGCTTTTGCAGTATGCTTTGGGTCATTGTCCATCTGCACTGTGAAGCGCCGTCCAATGAGTTCTGAAGCATTTGGCTGAACATGAGCAGATAATATTGCCCGAAACACTTCAGAATTCATCCTGCTGCTTTTGTCAGCAGTCACATCATCAATAAATGCAAGAGAACCAGTTCCATTGACAGCCATACATGCCCACGCCATGACACTAAACAATGGTTTACATCTTGTGGTGAACCCTCTGTATTCACTTTGGTGAAGTCTTCTCTTGATTGTTAATATAATATACAGGGTGGGCCATTTATATGGATACACCTTAATAAAATGGGAATGGTTGGTGATATTAACTTCCTGTTTGTGGCACATTAGTATATGTGAGGGGGGGGAAACTTTTCAAGATGGGTGATGAACATGGCGGCCATTTTGAAGTCGACCATTTTGAATCCAACTTTTGTTTTTTCAATAGGAAGAGGGTCATGTGACACATCAAAATTATTGGGAATTTCACAAGAAAAACAATGGTGTGCTTAGTTTTAACTTAACTTTATTCTTTCATGAGTTATTTACACGTTTCTGACCACTTATAAAATGTGTTCAATGTGCTGCCCATTGTGTTGGATTGTCAATGCAACCCTCTTCTCCCACTCTTCACACACTGATAGCAACACCGCAGGAGAAATGCTAGCACAGGCTTCCAGTATCCGTAGTTTCAGGTGCTGCACATCTCGTATCTTCACAGCATAGACAATTGCCTTCAGATGAACCCAAAGATAAAAGTCTAAGGGGGTCAGATCGGGAGACCTTGGGGGCCATTCAACTGGCCCACGACGACCAATCCACTTTCCAGGAAACTGTTCATCTAGGAATGCTCGGACCTGACACCCATAATGTGGTGGTGCACCATCTTGCTGGAAAAACTCAGGGAACGTGCCAGCTTCAGTGCATAAAGAGGGAAACACATCATCATGTAGCAATTTCGCATATCCAGTGGCCTTGAGGTTTCCATTGATGAAGAATGGCCCCACTATCTTTGTACCCCATATACCACACCATACCATAATTTTTTTTGTTCCAACAGTCTTGGAGGGATCTATCCAATGTGGGTTAGTGTCAGACCAATAGCGGTGGTTTTGTTTGTTAACTTCACCATTTACATAAAAGTTTGCCTCATCACTGAACAAAATCTTCTGCGTAAACTGAGGGTCCTGTTCCAATTTTCGTTTTGCCCATTCTGCAAATTCAGTGCGCCGATCTGGGTCATCCTCGTTGAGATGCTGCAGTAGCTGGACTTTGTAAGGGTGCCATTTGTGAGTAGCTAATATCCGCCAAAGGGATGTTCGACTAATGCCACTCTCCAGTGACATGCGGCGAGTGCTACGCTGTGGGCTCTTGCTGAATGAAGCTAGGACAGCCACTGATGTTTCTTCATTAGAGACAGATTTCATGCGTCCACATTTTGGCAAATCCAACACTGAACCAGTTTCACGAAACTTAGCAAGCAGTTTGCTAACTGTAGCATGGGAGATGGGTGGTCTCGTAGGGTGTCTTGCATTGAAATCTGCTGCAATGACCCAGTTACTGCGTTCACCAGACATCAACACAATTTCTATCCGCTCCTCACGTGTTAACCTCGGTGACATGTCAATGGCTGTAAACAAAGAGAAACTTGTAAATAACTCATGAAAGAATAAAGTTACGTTAAAACCAAGCACACCATTGTTTTTCTTGTGAAATTCCCAATAAGTTTGATGTGTCACATGACCCTCTTCCTATTGAAAAAACAAAAGTTGGATTCAAAATGGCCGACTTCAAAATGTCCACCATGGTCACCACCCATCTTGAAAAGTTTCCCCCCTCACATATACTAATGTGCCACAAACAGGAAGTTAATATCACCAACCATTCCCATTTTATTAAGGTGTATCCATATAAATGGCCCACCCTGTAGATAAACCACGGCACCATGCACCAGAAACTAAGGCCGTGAGCAAGGTCCAGTGATAGGACCGAAACGTTGGCCAGTTTATATAATTTATTCCTGGATGGATTTATGATTAAAAAGCATAATTGATTCAACCCTAAACAACGAGTGCCGTGGTTTATCTATATTATATTGACCTTCACTACCATTGAGCACCGTACCAAAGAACGAGGAGTGCCGTCCAATCAAACTTTCTCTTGATGGTTGACTTTGACACACATACACCTACCTCCTGGAGAGTGTTCTTGATCTGGCCAACTGTTGTGAAGGGTGTTTTCTTCACCAAGGAAAGAATTCTTCGGTCATCCACCACAGTTGCTTTCCGTGGTCTTCCGGGTCTTTTGGTGTTGCTGAGCTCACCGGTGTGTTCCTTCTTTTTAAGAATGTTCCAAACAGTTGTTTTGGCCACGTCTAATGTTTTTGCTATCTCTCTGATGGGTTTGATTTGTTTTTTCAGCCTAATGATGACTTGCTTCACTGATAAGTGACAGCTCTTTTGATCTCATCTTAAGAGTTGACAGCAACAGATTCCAAATGCAAATATCACACTTGAAATGAACTCTGGACCTTTTATCTGCTCATTGTAATTGGGATAATAAGGGAATAACACACACCTGGCCATGGAACAGCGGAGAAGCAAATTGTCCCATTACTTTTGGTTCCGTAACAAGTGGGAGGCGCATATGCAAACTGTTGTAATTCCTACACCGTTCACCTGATTTGGATGTAAATACCCTCAAATTAAGGCTGACAGTCTGCAGTTAAAGCACATCTTGTTCGTTTCATTTCAAATCCATTGTGGTGGTCTATAGAGCCCAAAATGTTAGAATTGTGTCGATGTCCCAATATTTATGGGCCTGACTGTATGTCCTCTATATGTCTTTACAGACTGTGTGGATTCAGGAGGGTACATTCAGTGTCAACAACTTCTACATTGCTGCTATTTTTAATGTTTATTGAGGTATATTGTGAGAATTTATTATATTATATGTGTGTGTTATTTTCGATGTTGGTTGATTCAGTGTCACACATATATCTTAATATTATTGGTTATTCAATTGGTTTTATAAACTTATTAACCCTACGATAGTTTGGTCTAACTTGTCCTGGTAATGGCCCTTTTACACCAGCTACAAATCAGGCCAATTATCTTGAACGAATGTTCTTATGAATACACGTTTGCAATAATTGGCCCATGTAAAAATGCTTCTGCTCACACAACAAATGAGAAAAATGCTTATTTGTCAGGTGATCTTATCTTGCAGTATAGAAAGGAGTTCTCTACTATATGCAAAGTGAATGGAAGATGTGATTGTCATAACTGTCATTTGTCCCATTGCATTGAACCATGTGAAAAGTAATTTAAATAAGTGCAGATTATCGCCCAGCATTGGCTCAAGAAAGAGGACTCTTAATGGGTAGATCCCTAACTAAAAAAATCAAACAGATTTTAGAGGCCACTCTACAAAATTAATTTGATTCTTCCTTAAGATGCATATCAAGCTATATCCCTAATGATTCTGCACGGGGCTTATACAAAAGTGCAAAATGTTATCTGCTGTCTCTTAATCACCCTCATTGTCATATTCCACAGGCTGACATCTTTCATTGTTTTGAGAATGCCATCTCAGTACAAAAGTATGGGAGGACCTAATACAATTTCTTAAAGACTCATCTAGAATAACTGTCCATTTGACTGTAGTTTGAGCCTTAACCTCCTAACAGTCACATTAAAATTGCAAAATACCTCTCAAAAATGTTTTTGATTGTAGATTTTTAATATGTGTCTGCAGTAAGCCTTGTTGGCATACAACTCAGGGGACACAATTGCATTTTTAACCCTTTTTTTTAGGAACCATTTGGGGGTGTATATATAGTGTAGTAAATAACTTTATTATAATATTTTTATGGGGAAAGATAAAAAACAGCAATTTTTACATTATTTTGTGGAATATATTTACTGTGTTGTTTAAAAATTGGCATTCCAAGGCATCTATGTTGGTCCCATGTTCTTATATGCCCGGATCCCTGATAAAATTTGTGCAAATGAGCCTCTAGGAGCCTCTAGAGGCTCTGCTCTCTCTGCAACTGCATCACCCTCCTCACTTTGACAGGGCTAGGCCTGAAGATATTTCCACTGCCTGGCCTTGTCAGTTAAAGTTAATGTTTAGTGATAAGGGGTGTTTTTACTGATATAAGAGTTTTGGAAAGGGAAGGGAGGGGGGGAAAACGTTGGGGGTTATACAGCTTCAAGAAGGTCCGTTCGCTCATACTCAGTGTATTAAATCCCCCTAGGGTGACTGCATGTTCATATCTTCTCCTGTGGGATAATGGTTAAAGTCATCTCTTGGAATGTGAGGGGATTAAGATCCCCACAGAAACGTTTAATGGTATTGAGACACCTGAACAGATTAGGAGCAGACATTGCTCTCTTACAGGAATCTCATTTAGATATAGGGGATTTCCATAGAATGAGGAAACTCTGGGTTGGGGAGGTTTATGGTTCTAGAGCATGTAAGAAAAAGGCCGGGGTGATAATCCTGATACGGAAGAACCTCAATTTTCAAGTTTCTTCACATTTCTGTGACAAAGAAGGGAGAATTGCGCAAATTACCATTCAATCGATGGGTAAATCAATAAGCGTCTATAATATATATGGCCCTAATGAATCTAGCGAAATGTTTTACAAATCAGTAATGGAGAGATTATTAGGAGATCAGTTAGAAGATAAAATAGTGGGGGGAGATCTAAATTTAGTCGCAGATTGGGGAGAGGATAGAAGAACAGATGGGGATGCTAATCCCCCTAAACAACGCAGTTCTCACACTTTGCAGGATTTAGTGAAAACTTTAAATTTGGTGGATGTCTGGAGGACGTTGAACCCGGAGGGACGTGAATTTACATATTACTCCTCTGTGCACAAATCATGGTCACGCATTGATTATTTGCTAGTTTCAAAGAGTATATTTGGGAGATGCATGTCTTCCACTATAGAGGATTTAGTAATATCGGACCATGCGCCAATTGGTATAAAGGTACAGGATTATACGCCGAGGGGAACTGACTACATTTGGCGCTTCCCTTCGGATTTATACGAAACCCCAGACTTTCATAAATTACTGGTAGGATGGTGGGACGAATACTTTGGTGAGAACAGCCAGCCGGATAACACGCAACTAACCTGGGAAGCGGGGAAGGCGGTATTGAGAGGGAGGTTAATTTCATACGTGGCGGGACTAAAAAAGAAAATAACAAATGAGTTAGAGTCACATGGGACAAAACTTAGGGAAGCTTACAGTAGTTTTACTTTAAAGCCAACGGTCAGTTCAGAAAGGGCGTGGAAGGCAGAGAAGCAGGAGTATGAATACTGGTTGTTGAAGAAAGAGCTTTTATACAGATCAAAAGCGGATGCGCAGTTGTATAAACACGGAAACAAAGCAGGGAGATTACTAGCAAATATAGCTAAAGGAATACAACACACGACACCGATCCTAGCCTTAAAAGATAGAGACGGTACAATAAAATATGACCCACAGACAATAAATGGAATCATCAGAGCTTTCTATAGCAACTTGTATAAATATGAGAAGGAAAATGTGGAAATGGGAGAAAAATGGTTAGATTCTGTCAACCTCCCGGTTGTATCCCCAGAAGGTTTAGATATGCTTAATGCCCCTATAACGGCCCAGGATGTGCAGAAAACCATCGCTAACCTAAAACTAAAGAAAGCCCCTGGCCCTGACGGCTATACAGGAGAATTCTATAAAATACTAGGGGGAAGAATTTCGGAACTTTTAGCAAAAGTTTTTAACTCCCACATGTCAGGACTATTATTTCCGGAAATTGCTAACACGGCCCATATAAAGTTAATCCCGAAACCGGGGAAAGATCCCCTACAGGCCGCTTCATACAGACCGATCTCATTAATTAATACGGATGTCAAAATCCTTTCTAAGATATTAGCTGAAAGACTAGCGCGTATCCTCCCGGAGATCATATCAGATTCCCAAGTTGGATTTGTCAAAGGTCGTTCGGCAGTCACGAACATCCGGAAGGTGTTAACGGTATTAGATGAGATAAAAATGAGGCCTAAGCTACATCCATCCCCAGCTTTATTGGCAATAGATGCAGAAAAAGCGTTTGATAATGTAAGCTGGGGATGGATGAACAGAGTCTTAGATAAGATAGGGATTAAAGGCAATTTCAGAACGTTTCTCAAAGTGTTATATGCTAACCCTTCAGCCAGGATAGCTACCCCGGGTTTCCTGTCAAAACCTTTTGTCATAGGCAAAGGAACCAGACAGGGTTGCCCACTTTCGCCATTACTTTTTAATGTTGCATTGGAACCTCTATCTCGTTACCTAACCATCACCAAGGAGATAGAAGGAATTAAGGTGGGCCCCAAGGAAGTAAGACACGCTTTATACGCGGATGATCTCCTAGTGTTTTTGGCAAACCCTCAAAGAGATTTGCAATATCTGATTGAGAGATTATCAGATTTTGGAAGTGCATCTGGTTTTAAAGTAAATAGGGACAAAAGTGAACTCCTGCTTCTCTCCCAAACATGTCAGGCCGGAAACTTAGACCAACGTAGATGCCCGGTAAAAATAACCAAACAAGCAGTCCGTTATTTAGGAATAAATATAGGAAAAACCCCGGAGTCGATCTACTCATTGAACTATCCCCCTATGATACAGAAGATTCAAAAAGATGTTGATAGATGGTCGCATCTGCCGTTATCCTTAATGGGAAGATGCTATTTATTGAAAATGATCAGTTTTGCACGCTTATTATATCCTATGCAGACAATACCACTACTAATTAAGCATACAGATATACAAACGTTGGAAACGGCATTCCGCTATTTTATATGGAGAGGCAAGCGCCCGAGGATTTCCCTACGCAAGTTCCAGCTTTCAAGAGATAGAGGAGGGGTGAACTTCCCAGACATTAGAAGATATAATCTAGCTAGTAACCTTAGACACGCCCTAGATTGGATTTCAAAGAGAAATAGCTACTCCAACTATGATCTAGAGGTGGCGCTAGCTGCTCCGTGGTCTTTAGTAGCACTCCTCCACACGAAATACGCTAAATTACCGTCCATTATGAAAAGAAGTCTAGTGATAAGAGACACGGTAGCGACATGGAAGGCGGTTCAAAAGGAGTACGGGCTTTCGTTTAGTCTGTCAAAATATATGGTTATCTGGGGGCATCCAGAATTTGTGGAAGGCAGTTATAACAAGCAGTTCCGAGAATGGAGGTTGCAGGGGATAAGGTCAGTGAATGATCTATGGCATAGTGCCGAGCGTAGATATCTTAACTTTGAGGAATTGTGTAATAAGTTTACACTAAGTTCTGGACACTACTTGGCATACCTCCAAGTTTATAATTTCTTAAAGCCTAGATTGCTAGATTTAAGGAGAGAATTTCCCAAAAATAGGTTTGACCTACTAAAGGGCACGGCTACTAGCCCATTAACACTGTCGGACTTACAAAATAAGTTGCAGGAAGCTAGACATGAGATTTCTCCTCTTCATCCATTTAAATTGTGGGATAAGGAACTTGAGGGTCAAGGAAGTCATGAGGACATATTGAAAGGTTGGTTATATCTGAGAAAGGTGATCCCCAATGAAGTTTGGAGGGAAACCCAGTTTAGAGTAGCGCACAGGGCCATATATGGGTTTTACAATACGCAATCATCCATAAAAGCAAAGAAATTAACACAATGCCCTAAATGTGGATTGGAAAACTCAAATTTGCTTCATGGAATGTGGATATGCCCAAAAATAAAAGAATTCTGGACAGTCTTTTCAGAATGGCTCAAGAATACTTTAAACATCAAGATAACATTAGAACTAGGGCTTATCCTGTTTCATTTTTCCTCTTCATCCGAAGGCATGAAGTTAGCCCAAATAGGACATATTTGTATTTTAGCGGCAAAGCGATGCATTCTCAATAACTGGCTGCAACAAGCCACTCCCTCAGTAGGAGAAGTAATCACTCAGGTTAAATGGTGTTTAAACAGAGAACTTTTTTCGGCGGAACAAAATACGGATAAAGCTCTACAGAAATTGATGTCCAAATGGAAGAGTTTTATAGTCAATGTTTTAGATAGCACAGAAATTAAAAGACTAATAGATCCCTTGAAACACACATCCTGGTATTTACTGGAGCAAATGAAAGGCACTTTGGGTAAATTGGAGCAGTAGAACTCTTATGCAGCGCTATAGGGGAGAACCTAGGAGAGGTATAGATAGTTAGGGATATTCTGGTAGCTGATCTTCTTGAAGCTAGGGGGGGGGGGGTAGAGGAAGGGTGGGAATTTTAGGGATTACTTTTGTTATCTGGGGGAGGGGAGGAGGGAAAGTTGGAAGGTTTCAAAAATAAAAAATGGATCTAGGCAGTCTTTTTGTTTTTCTTAGACATACGGCGATGGATATTAAACCTACATTTTCCTGAATGTACATGTCATATCTATTTGTACTGAATCGATCATTGTATGTACTGTATTGCTTCTTGTATAACATTGCCAATTGCCAGATCTTAATAAAAACTTTGATTTAAAAAAAAAAAAGTGCAAGCACTTATGAACATGGGACCAACTAGTGGCGTGCCTAGGGTGTTTGGCACCCGGGGCGGGTCCTTTCTCTGGCGCCCCCGCCATCCCAATACTTGACCACTTACATCCAAGGACATCTCCTGTCATGTAGACCTTCTCTTTCCTCTTCTCCTCTGTTAGACCGCCATGACAAATTCTTTCAGCCGCATCTCATCTCTACAGAGTTTGTAATACATACACGTTAGATTTCTCAGTTTTTCCATTAACCTCCCCATCCTGGTGTCCCAACAATGTCATCCTGCTGCCACCACCAATACTGTGCCAGTTGTATTCCCAATGCCCCAGGTACTATACTGCTGAAAAAATAGTGACCCCAGTAGACATAATTGGGGTCATTTATCAAACTCGTGTAAAGTAGAACTGGATTTCCAAAAGAGCTGTCAAATATGAAAGGTGGAATCTGATTGGCTTCTATGGGCAACTAAGCCAGTTCTACTTTACACCAGTTTGATAAATTACCCCAAATGTCCATATAGTGTCTACAACAGTTATAATGTCCCCTAGAGTGCCCCCAGTAATAATAGAATTGTCCCTACAGTGCCTACCCAATAGCAACGCCTCCCACGCTGCCCCATACAATAATTTCCCCAACACTGCCCCCATACAGTAATTTTCTCCACACTGCCCCATACAGTAATTTCCCCCACACTGCTCCCACACAGTAATTTCCTCCACACTTCCCCCACACAGTAGTTTCCCCCACACTGCCCCCCCACACAGTAGTTTCCCCCACACAGTAGTTTTCCCCACACTGTCCCCACACAGTAATTTCCTCCACACTTCCCCACACAGTAATTTCCCCCACACTGCCCCCACACAGTAATTTCCCCCACACTTCCCCCACACAGTAGTTACCCCAACACTGCCCCACACAGTAATTTAACCCACACTGCCCCCACACAGTAATTTCCCCATACTGCCCCATACAGTAGTTTCCCCCACACAGTAATTTCCCCCACACAGTAGTTTCCCCCACATTGCCCCCCACAGTAATTTCCCCCACATTGCCCCACACAGTAACTGCCCCCACACAGTAGTGTCCCCCACACTGCCCCCATACAGTAGTTTCCCCCACACTGCCCCCACACAGTAGTTTCCTCCACATTGCCCCCACACTGCCCCCACACAGTAATTTCCCCCACACTGCCCCCACACAATAATTTTCCACACACTGCCCTCACACAGTAATTTCCCCCACACTGCCCCATATAGTAATTTTCCCCACACATAGTAATCCCTCCCATAATAATTTTCCCCCACATAGTAATCCCTCCCATAATAATTTTCCCCCACATAGTAATCCCTCCTATAATAATTTGCCCCCACATAGTAATCCCTCCCATAATAATTTGCCCCCACACAATATCCCACCATAATATTCCCCCCCCACATGTCCTTCTGTGTGTCCCCCCCATGTCCCCCAAAGTTGGTACATAAAAATAAAAAAAACAAAACAAAAATCTAAAAGCTAAATACTCACCTGCGCTTGCTCGCAGAGGAAGGCGCGCACACTTCACTGTGCTGCTGTGTCCTGGCACAGGCACACGCGATGATGTCATCACGCATGCCTGCGCCTGGATTTCACTACCGCATAGAAACATAGAATGTGTCGGCAGATAAGAACTATTTGGCCCATCTAGTCTGCCCAATATACTAAATACTATGAATAGCCCCTGGCCCTATCTTATATGAAGGATGGCCTTATGCCTATCCCATGCATGCTTAAACTCCTTCACTGTATTTGCAGCTGCCACTTCTGCAGGAAGGCTATTCTATGCATCCACTACTCTCTCAGTAAAGTAATACTTCCTGATGTTACTTTTAAACCTTTGCCCCTCTAATTTAAAACTATGTCCTCTTGTAGCAGTTTTTCTTCTTTTAAATATTCTCTCCTCTTTTATCTTGTTGATTCCCTTTATGTATTTAAGTTTCTATCATATCCCCTCTGTCTCGTCTTTCTTCCAAGCTATACATGTTAAGGTCCTTTAATCTTTCCTGGTAAGTTTTATCCTGCAATCCATGTACTAGTTTAGTAGCTCTTCTCTGAACTCTCTCCAAAGTATCAATATCCTTCTGGAGATATGGTCTCCAGTACTGCGCACAATACTCCAAATGAGGTCTCACTAGTGCTCTGTAGAGCGGCATGAGCACCTCCCTCTTTATACTGGTAATGCCTCTCCCTATACACCCAAGTATTCTGCTAGCATTTTCTGCTGCTCTATGACATTGTCTGCCTACCTTTAAGTCTTCTGAAATAATGACCCCTAAATCACTTTCCTCAGATACTGAGGTTAGGACTGTATCACTGATTTTATATTCTGCTCTTGGGTTTTTACGCCCCAGGTGCATTATCTTGCACTTATCAACATTAAATTTTAGTTGCCAGATTTTTGACCATTCCTCTAGTTTTCCTAAATCCTTTTCCATTTGGTGTATCCCTCCAGGAACATCAACCCTGTTACAAATCTTTGTGTCATCAGCAAAAAGACACACCTTACCACCAAGGCCTTCTGCAATTTCGCTGATAAAGATATTAAACAATATGGGTCCCAGAACAGATCCCTGAGGTACCCCACTGGTAACAAGACCATGGTCTGAATATACTCCATTGACTACAACCCTCTGTTGTCTGTCCCTCAGCCACTGCCTAATCCATTCAACAATATGGGAGTCCAAGCCCAAAGACTGCAATTTATTGATAAGCCTTCTATGTGGGACAGTATCAAAAGCCTTACTAAAGTCTAGATAAGCGATGTCTACTGCACCTCCTCCATCTATTATTTTAGTCACCCAATCAAAAAAATCAATAAGATTAGTTTGACATGATCTCCCTGAAGTAAACCCATGCTGTTTTTCATCTTTCAATCCATGGGATTTTAGATGTT
The DNA here is from genome assembly GCF_905171765.1 of Bufo bufo. Taxonomy (NCBI): domain Eukaryota; kingdom Metazoa; phylum Chordata; class Amphibia; order Anura; family Bufonidae; genus Bufo; species Bufo bufo. The sequence goes on from NC_053394.1 coordinate 235,646,254, forward strand.
CCACAATCCTCTCCTTAAAGGGATTCTGTCACCTCCCATAACCCAAATTCGGATTTTAAACCAGTCATGCTCCACAGCTTACCTTGAATCGGCTGTGCTCTTCTATATTGTAATCCGTCCAGTAGTTTTGCAGAAAAATGACTTTTATCATTATGCAAATTAACCCTGAAGGTGCCCAGAGGGGCGTTATGTTCCCCTTTGTGTGCCCAGTAACGCCCCTCTTACAGTGCCCAAAACGCCTTCCTCCAGAATCCCTAACCGCCCACAGCGTCTCATCCCTCTCCTCCCTGACTGCCGAGCGAAGTCTCGCGCAGATGCAGTACCCACTGCGATTTGCTGGAGACTGAGGGAAGAGCAAGCATCGGACGTCACTGGGCTCGGCGCATGCCCAGTGACGACGATGAAGCTCCTGCCCTCAGTCTCCAGCAAGTCGCACTGGCGCAGCCCTCAGTGGGTACTGCGTCTGCGCGAGACTTCGCTCGGCCGTCAGGGAGGGGGAGGATAGGGATGAGACGCTGTGAGCGGTTAGGGATTCTGGAGGAAGGCGTTTTGGGCACTGTAAGAGGGGCGTTACTGGGCACACAAAGGGGAACATAACGCCCCTCTGGGCACCTTCAGGGTGAATTTGCATAATTATAAAAGTCGTTTTTCTGCAAAATTACTGGACGGATTACAATATAGAACAGCACAGCCGATTCAAGGTAAGCTGTGGAGCATGACTGGTTTAAAATCTGAATTTGTGTTATGAGAGGTGACAGAATCCCTTTAAGTATGGTTTCCATTAATTTCCCCACTATTGATGTCAGGCTTACTTGCCTATAGTTGCCCGATTCCTCCCTACTTTCTTGTGAATGGGCACAACATTTGCTAATTTCCAATCTTCTGGGATGACTCCTGTTGCCAGTGATTGGTTAAATAAATCTGTTAATGGTTTTGCTAGTTCACCGCTGAGCTCTTTCAATAGCTTTGGGTGTATCCCATCAGGCCCCTGTGTCTTATTTGTATTAATTTTAGACAGCTGACTTAGAACCTCTTCCTCTGTAAAGACACATGCATCAAAAGATTCATTAGTCTTCTTTCCTAACTGAGGTCCTTTTCCTTCATTTTCCTTTGTAAAAACTGAACAGAAGTATTCATTGAGGCAGTCAGCTAGTTCTTTATCTTCTTCCATATACCTTCTTTCTTTTGTTTTTAATTTGGTAATTCCTTGTTTTAAATAGTGGTAGGTTGTGGTGGCTCACTAGCAAGTAGTTAAGGAATGGTGCTGCAAGCTCATATAGAGGGAATCACCCCACCCTCTTTTAAAAGGCAAATGTAGTAATAGAATAATGAGCGAGCACTCATACACTTGGCAACCAGATTGACATGTGCAGAAAATATTTATTAAATTCCCATAAAATACAAGTAATAAAATTTATAAGAACAATGTAGCAATAATATACAACATTACAGTCACATATATTGTGGTAGATATGATCGACACTATATTCATATGACTCAATAGTGTCGATAAATTCAATAATATATTTCACACCAAAAAACTTCAAGTATATGCTGTTATTTGGGAAGAGGGGGTATTATCTTCTAGCGCTCTATCCCAATTTGGGAAACTGAATGTCACTGAAAATGTTGTCGGTGTATTCACTGGGAGCGCAACATGTTCATAAAGTGTCCACAGGAATCCTGATAATGTGAAAAGTCTCTTATAGCATATCCTTTTAAGGTCGATATGAGCTTTGAATTGAAGAAAACTTTAAATCAATATTTGGCTTACCGTCTAGCGTCTGCTGTCTCCCTATTGCTTCAATGGAGCTTTAAATATTTGCCGGCTTATTCAGTCGCTCCATAAAGCAAGCTGGTTTAAATTTCGCGGGAGTTCCAAAGATCGCAGGAGTTGCCACTCTGTTCCGCAATTTCCTTTGGTGCAGCTTTCGGCGATAAGAATAGTTAATCCTTTACTGTAGAAGTTTTCTTCTGTATGGCCATACAGTATTATCTGAGGCTTTTCAATGCAGGTACATCACTTGTTTCACCATACGCGTTACGGGTAGATTCACTCTCCCTTCCTCAGTGGTCAAGTGTCTGCCTGCTCTGCCTCCATTTTTATCCATTCCTTTAATTGCTTCCCAAATCTCGGACACCTGTTGTTCATGCTACTCCCAGTTGGCAAGGGAATCCTCCCACATAATCAGGGGATAATTCTATACAGCCTTAATTTATTTTATTTTTTTTCTCTTGCAGTTTCCATGCGTTTTTTATGCTTTTTTTTGGGACACATGCGTTTTTTGGCCCAGATGTCCCAATTGGTGTAATATATCATTGTGTGAATTATAAACTTGATATCTGATTGCTAACACTTATAAAATGACTTTTTATAATAAAATATTATTAAAAATTTTTCAAGATTAAAATATCAATATAAAAATGTAAAACAATAAATAATAAATGTGAGGAATCTTGAAAGTTTGATACAACTTAGAGTTTGATACAATTATTCGGATTTGATAGAGAAAGAAGGGTGGGTATCTCGGAGACAAGGACACGTCGCAGCGCCGATAAACTGCCTAGCATGCGACGTGCCGTCGGCCACGAGACACCCAACCTACATAAATCCAAACATTTCCAACTCCGAATTAAGGCCTTCCGGTTGTAGAGATCCAAATTCATAAATGCGTCTGGATTCTATCCTAGACATTTGTCTGATAAAATCACCGCCTCTCCAGTGTTTCTCCACCTTCTCCAGTGCCGTAAACACCAGGCTCGATGGATCCTGATTATGCATCTCTTTATAATGTTTAGATAGGGAATGTTTATCATAACCCTTCCTGATGTTGGCAATATGTTCGGCCACTCTTTTTTTGAATGGCCTCTTAGTACGTCCTATATATTGTCTGTTACAGGGGCACTGGAGAAGGTAGATAACTCCACTGGAGTCACATGTAAGACAATCTTCTATCTCCCAATTAAAATTGTTCTGAGTCGAGGGGACATTTTTAGTCATTCTACAACCCATACACCTTCCACATTTATAAAAACCCTTCAAACTCAGCCAAGTTCCTGAAAAACTCAACTTATTCTGTTTCCACGGTTTTACGGTAGGGGCCACCTTGATACCTAGATTGGGTGCCCTAGTGAAGGTAATCATTGGAACAGTCGGGAGCAAGTGTCCCACAATTTTCTCATTCAACACATGGTGCCAATGGGTTTTAATAATTTTCTGAATCTTCCTATAATTCTCATTAAATGGAAGAACAACTCTCATGGCTTCTTTATTTTGTGTTTTATCTTTCTCATTATCCATCTCATTTTTATCTTTATTGTCCTCCTTATTAAAGAACTCTCTTCTATCTAATTTCCTAATTTGGTTGAGTGACTCCTCCACTAAGTTTTCAGGATATTCCTTCTCAGTAAATTGTCTTTTCATCTCAATGGCTTCCATCTCAAAAGTATGTCCCTCTGTGCAGTTCCGCTTAATCCTACGGAACTGACCAGAGGGAACATTTGTCAGCCATTTCGGCAGGTGACAGCTAGAAAAATCAATATAACTATTTCTAGCTGTGGATTTACAAAATGTCTCACATATATATTTATTACCAGATTGTGTGATTAATAAATCCAAGAATTCGGTGCTCTCCTGTATGTTTGAGGTAAAGACCAGATTTAAATTATTAATATTAATTGTTTCTAGGAATTTTTCCAATTCTTCTTTACTCTTTTTCCAGATGAAGATCACATCATCTATATAACGGCGCCACAGGGCCAGATCCGTCCCCAGCCTTGGCTTGATGAGGTTGTACTCCCACTCAGCCAAGAACAAATTAGGAAAGCTGGGGGCGAATCTGGTCCCCATGGCGGTACCCCGCTTCTGCAGGAAGAATTTCCCCTCAAAAAAGAAGTAGTTGTGGCTCAGGATATACTCTATTCCTTTGGTTATAAATTCCTTTCGTTAATAAAATCCAATTGTGAGGAATGAGAAAGTGATAGTTGAAAAGACCGTAAAAAAGACAAAAAACCCTAACAAAAACCTCCTAAAAAATAAATCAAATATATATCCAAGGAGTGAAATCAGCAAAGAAATAGGAGCCTTTCAGAAGTGTGTAGAGGAAGATATTTGCAAACTAAAAGCTAGATCCAGAGCCACAAACAATCTTACCAGAGGAGAGTTTGAGGCATTGAAACAACTACAAAAAAAACACTCCATCACTATCCTTGAGGGGACATTAGTCGTCAAGCGGTTTTTTTTTATTCATTCTACAACCCATACACCTTCCACATTTATAAAAACCCTTCAAACTCAGCCAAGTGCCTGAAAAACTCAACTTATTCTGTTTCCACGGATTTGGTGCTCTCCTGTATGTTTGAGGTAAAGACCAGATTTAAATTATTAATATTAATTGTTTCTAGGAATTTTTCCAATTCTTCTTTACTCTTTTTCCAGATGAAGATCACATCATCTATATAACGGCGCCACAGGGCCAGATCCGTTCCCAGCCTTGGCTTGATGAGGTTGTACTCCCACTCAGCCAAGAACAAATTAGCATAGCTGGGAGCGAATCTGGTCCCCATGGCGGTACCCCGCTTCTGCAGGAAGAATTTCCCCTCAAAAAAGAAGTAGTTGTGGCTCAGGATATACTCTATTCCTTTCGTTATAAATTATTTTTTTATTGCTCCATACGAGCCATCTCTTATTAATTGCATTTTTACAGCATCAATTCCTTGCTGATGTTCAATCACAGTGTAAAGTGACTGAACATCAAGTGTACCCATAATCCATCCAGACTGGACATCTAAGTATTCCAGAATCTGTATGATTTGGGTGGTATCTTTAATATAGGAATTGGTTTTCTTGACTATCGGCTGTAACTGTACGTCTATATATTTGGACAGGTTGGATGTGATAGATCCAATCCCTGAGACGATAGGGCATCCTGGAGGATCATTCGGATTTTTATGCACCTTGGGCAGGCAGTAGAAGCATGGTAGCCTCCTCTGCGTGCCCAAAATGAAATCCAGTTCCTGCTGTGATATTGTTCCATTATCCAATCCGTCCATACTGTATCTCCTGAGCTCCAACTCAAATCTCTCAAGGGGGTCTCCGCCCAATTTTTGATAGGTCTCCCCATCTGAGAGTTGTCGGAGGCATTCCCTATTATAATTAATTGTGTCCATCACCACTACCGCACCTCCCTTATCCGCGGGGCGTATAGTGATGGAGTGTTTTTTTTGTAGTTGTTTCAATGCCTCAAACTCTCCTCTGGTAAGATTGTTTGTGGCTCTGGATCTAGCTTTTAGTTTGCAAATATCTTCCTCTACACACTTCTGAAAGGCTCCTATTTCTTTGCTGATTTCACTCCTTGGATATATATTTGATTTATTTTTTAGGAGGTTTTTGTTAGGGTTTTTTGTCTTTTTTACGGTCTTTTCAACTATCACTTTCTCATTCCTCACAATTGGATTTTATTAACGAAAGGAATTTATAACCAAAGGAATAGAGTATATCCTGAGCCACAACTACTTCTTTTTTGAGGGGAAATTCTTCCTGCAGAAGCGGGGTACCGCCATGGGGACCAGATTCGCCCCCAGCTTTCCTAATTTGTTCTTGGCTGAGTGGGAGTACAACCTCATCAAGCCAAGGCTGGGGACGGATCTGGCCCTGTGGCGCCGTTATATAGATAATGTGATCTTCATCTGGAAAAAGAGTAAAGAAGAATTGGAAAAATTCCTAGAAACAATTAATATTAATAATTTAAATCTGGTCTTTACCTCAAACATACAGGAGAGCACCGAATTCTTGGATTTATTAATCACACAATCTGGTAATAAATATATATGTGAGACATTTTGTAAATCCACAGCTAGAAATAGTTATATTGATTTTTCTAGCTGTCACCTGCCGAAATGGCTGACAAATGTTCCCTCTGGTCAGTTCCGTAGGATTAAGCGGAACTGCACAGAGGGACATACTTTTGAGATGGAAGCCATTGAGATGAAAAGACAATTTACTGAGAAGGAATATCCTGAAAACTTAGTGGAGGAGTCACTCAACCAAATTAGGAAATTAGATAGAAGAGAGTTCTTTAATAAGGAGGACAATAAAGATAAAAATGAGATGGATAATGAGAAAGATAAAACACAAAATAAAGAAGCCATGAGAGTTGTTCTTCCATTTAATGAGAATTATAGGAAGATTCAGAAAATTATTAAAACCCATTGGCACCATGTGTTGAATGACAAAATTGTGGGACACTTGCTCCCGACTGTTCCAATGATTACCTTCACTAGGGCACCCAATCTAGGTATCAAGGTGGCCCCTACCGTAAAACCGTGGAAACAGAATAAGTTGAGTTTTTCAGGAACTTGGCTGAGTTTGAAGGGTTTTTATAAATGTGGAAGGTGTATGGGTTGTAGAATGACTAATAATATCCCCTCGACTCAGAACAATTTTAATTGGGAGATAGAAGATTGTCTTACATGTGACTCCAGTGGAGTTATCTACCTTCTCCAGTGCCCCTGTAACAGACAATATATAGGACGTACTAAGAGGCCATTCAAAAAAAGAGTGGCCGAACATATTGCCAACATCAGGAAGGGTTATGATAAACATTCCCTATCTAAACATTATAAAGAGATGCATAATCAGGATCCATCGAGCCTGGTGTTTACGGCACTGGAGAAGGTGGAGAAACACTGGAGAGGCGGTGATTTTATCAGACAAATGTCTAGGATAGAATCCAGACGCATTTATGAATTTGGATCTCTACAACCGGAAGGCCTTAATTCGGAGTTGGAAATTTTTGGATTTATGTAGGTTGGGTGTCTCGTGGACGATGGCACGTCGCATGCTAGGCCGTTTATGGGCGCTGCGACGTGTCCTTGGCTCCGAGATACCCACCCTTCTTTCTCTATCAAATCCGAATAATTGTATCAAACTCTAGGATTCCTGTGAAACTTTCAAGATTCCTCACATTTATTATTTATTGTTTTACATTTTTATATTGATATTTTAATCTTGAAAATTTGTTTAATAATATTCTATTATAAAAAGTCATTTTATAAGTGTTAGCAATCAGATATCAAGTTTATATTTCACACAATGATATATCACAGCAATTGGGACATCTAGGCCAAAAAACGCATGTGTCCCAAAAAAACGCATAAAAAACACATAGAAACTGCAAGAGAAAAATAAATAAATTAAGGCTGTATAGAATATCCCCTGATTATGTGGGAGGATTCCCTGGCCAACTGGGAGTAGCATGAACAACAGGTGTCCGAGATTTGGGAAGCAATTAAAGGAATGGATAAAAATGGAGGCAGAGCAGGCAGACACTTGACCACTGAGGAAGGGAGAGTGAATCTACCCGTAACGCGTATGGTGAAACAAGTGATGTACCTGCATTGAAAAGCCTCAGATAATACTGTATGGCCATACAGAAGAAAATTTCTACAGTAAAGGATTAACTATTCTTATCGTCGAAAGCTGCACCAAAAGAAATTGCGGAACAGAGTGGCAACTCCTGCGATCTTTGGAACTCCCGCGAAATTTAAACCAGCTTGCTGTATGGAGCGACTGAATAAGCCGGCAAATATTTAAAGCTCCATTGAAGCAATAGGGAGACAGCAGACGCTAGACGGTAAGCCAAATATCGATTTAAAGTTTTCTTCAATTCAAAGCTCATATCGACCTTAAAAGGATATGCTATAAGAGACTTTTCACATTATCAGGATTCCTGTGGACACTTTATGAACATGTTGCGCTCCCAGTGAATACACCTACAACATTTTCAGTGACATTCAGTTTCCCAAATTGGGATAGAGCGCTAGAAGATAATACCCCCTCTTCCCAAATAACAGCATATACTTGAAGTTTTTTGGTGTGATATATATTATTGAATTTATCGACACTATTGAGTCATATGAATATAGTGTCGATCATATCTACCACAATATATGTGACTGTAATGTTGTATATTATTGCTACATTGTTCTTATAAATTTTATTACTTGTATTTTATGGGAATTTTATAAATATTTTCTGCACATGTCAATCTGGTTGCCAAGTGTATGAGTGCTCGCTCATTATTCTATTACTACAATTCCGTGTTTTAGTTTCCTTTTTTCATTTATGTATCATAGGCCTCAGACCTACTAGGCCTGAAGCCTATGGCGGTGATCGGCGGCGGGGCAGGGAACTATGCGCTCCCATGCCCCACCGCAGTATGTGGGCGTCAGCGCTCCAGCAATGAGTGCTTCCATTTGTATTGATGGAAGTGCTCATTGCTTCTGGCACCCGGGGCGGACTGCACTCCCCGCCCCCCCCTAGGCACGCCACTGGGATCCACACAGATGCCTTCAGCTGCCAAGCGCAAGCAATTTTTTTTTCATTGTTGCATTCTAATAGCTATAACTTTTTTATTTTTCAGTCGCTATAGCTGTATGAGGGCTTGTTTTTTGTGGGACAAGTTGTAGTTTTTAATAGTACCATTTGGGGGTACACAGATTTTTATTAACTGTTTCTTGGGAGGGATGGGGAATATCAGCAATACCACCATTGAGTTTTTACATTATAAATTTTGTGGGGGGATAAACAACATTCTAACTTTATTCCAGTGGTCTGCACAGCTTGGTAATGGACCATCATTTTCAAAAAGGCTATTGTCACGGTCCCTTAGGTGACTGATGTGAGGAAATCAAGGAGATTGGCTGAGCGTGGAGGAATCTAACAGCCTCCGTGATTTCTCTTGATTCAGTGTTGATAGGGTTAATGACTACTTCCCTTTTCTCAGCTATTGCTCAGTGGTCATCACTTCTAACCTTTATAGTCTCACCCCACCCTTCTGACTATGTGGTTGATAGCTTCATTTGGGTTTGGCTGAGCTGGTGTGAGATCCTCTCTGGTGTTCCTGTTCTTCCATCTCTACAGAATTTAAGTGTTGCGTTTGTTGGTATTTGTTATATTCTCTGTTGTTGTATCTGGGCCTGAGACAGAAACTTCCATTCGTCCATCTGGGGAGGAATGGGTTGTCTCTGGTCCTATACTTATTCCAGGGCATTATAGGGAAATCAGGGCCTAGGTATCCTGCTTATAAATATTCTTACCTTCAAGGTCTATTTAGATTGATAGGTAGTCAGGGCCCGGATTAGAGTTGTCTAGGAAGTGACCTGTTTCTTCCCTAGTTTCCAGGTCGTTACTGTTCACCTCACCTCCTGTGTTCAGTGTGGAGTTTCCCCCCACACTTATCGTGACAGCTATGCAACCTACCCATGAAATATCGTGCTTGAGATAATCTTGGAGCTCTTTGTCTACTGAGGTAAGCAACAGAACATAGTTAGCTGTATGCCTCTGAGATATTGGATAAGTTAGCTTAACACCCAAATACAGGACTCCTGAGGTGGGACATGTAAAAATCTAAGAAGCCATGAGAGCAGAGCCAGTTTTAGACAAAATGTGGCCCTGGGCAAAATCAAAAGTGGGGCCCCAAATCTTGTAATAATGTACTAATAACACAGTTACATTCTGTCGATTCCGGCGCTCCCTCACAGATTTACACCCCGTACAGCTCCTCACACAGTTCTTCACCCTCATGGCTCCAGAATATGCCACATGCCCCCTCCACTCATAGCAATGAGTTCCCCTTGCTCAGGGCATCTGAGCGTGTTAAAAACCGGAAGCGCGGGATTCCTCTTCAGGCGTGCTTTCCCCCAGAGGAGATCAGGGAAAGCACCCTGTTCTAAAAATGAGTCGCAGCCTGTACTAAGCTTCCACTAGGCCACTAGATGGCAGCGCTGAACTGTGATAAAGTGATTTCTATACAGAATAATGGAGCAATTTACATCTGATGATTGTAAGTTGTGGTCCACTTGGGGGACTTAACAAAAAAAATAATGTTAAAAAGTTGTGAAAATATATATAAAAAAAAAAATAATTATCACCCCCATTCCCCAAAATAAAAAGAAACCAAAAATATTTAATTATGGGCATCGCCGCATGCGAAAGCGCCCATACTATAAAAATATTTTTAAAAAATTTGCCCATATGGTGAATGGCGTTTTTTTTTATCACTTTATCTCCCAAGAAAATTGAATAAAAAGTGATCAAGTCATACACAACCCAAATGGTATTGTCAAAAACGACAGATCGTCCTGCAAAAAATGAGCCCCCACACATCATGTGGACATAACTATAAAAAAGTTATGATGGTCAAAATATTGCGATTAAAAGAAATTTTTTTTTTTTACGAAGTGAGTCCTGATGAGGCTTGCTGCAGTGAGTGGGCCCATAAAGGTCCTGAGTGGAGGGGGCTGTTAAGGTTGCCACCTTTCACAACAAAAAATAGTTACACACGTTAAAAAGGTTGGTGTGGGTTAATATGGGTGTTATTTGATCATATTTTAAGTTTTGCTAAAATTTTTTCCTCAATAAAATCTAAATTTTCACTGTTAGGAACACCCTGTGTATTTAAAGATGACCTTTCACCAGAATAATGCATCTAAACTAACTATACAGACGTGTAGAGCGGCGCCCAGGGATCCCCCTGCACTTACTGTTATACCTGGGTGCTGCTCCGTTCGCCCGGTATAGCCTCCGGTATCTTCATAGTTAGGCTCCACCCAGGGGAACCTACCGGGGTCTCTTTCTCCTATGCTGTAGCGCTGGCCAATCGCAGCGCTCAGCTCATAGCCTGAGAGTTTTTTTTTTCTCTCAGGCTATGAGCTGAGCGCTGCGATTGGCCAGCGCTACAGCATGGGAGAAGGAGACCGCGGCAGGTTCCCCTGGGTGGAGCCTAACTATGAAGATACCGGAGGCTATACCGGGCGAACGGAGCCGCGCCCAGGTATAACAGTAAGTGCAGGGGGATCCCTGGGCGCCGCTCTACACGTCTGTATAGTTAGTTTAGATGCTTTATTCTGGTGAAAGGTCCTCTTTAAGTTTTATTTAGCCTCTATTTTTAAAAAGTTTCTGTAGGGATTTGAACTTATAGCCTTCTACATTAAGGGCGAAAACCTTAACCACAGGGCTATAGTGCTCAATGCTATGTCAGTACTGAAAAACATCATAGAAGTTTATCTTTTGTTAAAAACAGCATAGAAGTTTCTCTTGTATTATACAAGAGAAACTTCTATGAGGTTTTTCAGCAATGACTTAGCATTGAGCTCTATAACCCAGTAGTTAAGGTTCTTGCCCTTAATGTAGAAGGTTGTGAGTTCAAATCCCCACAGAGACATTTCAAAAATAGAGCCTAAATTAGATTTATATACACAGGGTGTCCCTAAGCATAATGACAATGCTTGTAAATATTCCTTTCATGTTCATAACGCTGACTCCAGAGATAACAGTTTCATGAGCGACTTCCCATATTTAGTACACTAGACTAAATAACATTAACTTTGTAATAAGATACCATGCCAATTGGTCCAAAAGTTACATCACTGATAAGGACACTATCACATTGTCCGCAAATAACCCTGTTTTGTGTTCCGTGAGGCCCAGAGTGATACCCCAAATCCTAGGAGCAGTTTGTATTTTTCCTGCAAGTGGCTCCATCACCAGAGTGAAAATTAATGGGGATAGGGGACATCCCTTACAGGTTCCATTAGAAATGCTAATCATACGAGAGGAGAAACCTGATGGAAGAACAAATGCAGATGGAGAGTTATACAAAGCCTTATACTACTAAGGACACCCCTTGTAATTTGTAAATTTGCTAAGAACTAACAGAAGATAATCACAATTGTACACGGTTGAATGCCTTCTCCGTGCCCAAAAAAAAGGAGCAGATTAGGAATCCGACTGCCCCCCACAAAATCATTGAGGTTAATGAAACGGTGCGTACTATCCACAGTGAATCTGCCTTTCTCAAATCCAGCTTGGTCAGGATAGATCAATATAGGTAATATTTCAGCTAATCTAGTGGCTAGGAGCTCTGCATATATTATACCCTAATGTGTAATCATGTTGTGCGGGTACCCTAAGGCCTCTTTCACACGGGCGTCCCGGATTTGCTCTGGACGCGTCGCGTGTGCATTGCGGGAAAACAGCGTGAGTAGGCACACAATTGCAGTCAGTTTTGACTGCGATTGCGTTCCGATGTTCATTTTTTCCACGCGAGTGCAATGCTTTTCGCACTCGCGTGAGAAAAAAATGAATGTGGTACCCAGACCCGAACCCGGACTTCTTCACTGAAGTTCGGGTTAGGGTTAGGTGTTCTATTAATTTTATTATTTTCCCTTTAGAACATGGTTATAAAGGAAAATAATAGCATTCTTAATACAGAAAGCTTACTAAAATGTTGCTTGAGGGGTTAAAAAATAAAAAAATATTAACTCACCTCATCCTCTTGTTCGCGCAGCCGGCACTGTCTTCTTTCTTCTTCTTTCAGGACCTGCAAAAAGATGTCAGCGCAGGTCCTGCTGAATGAAGATAGAAGGATCTTCTATCTTCATTCAGCAGGACCTGCGCTGACGTCACCATGTGATTAAAGGTCCTTTTGCAGGTCCTGAAAGAAGAAGAAAGAAGACTATGCCGGCAGAGCGAAAAAGAGGATGAGGTGAGTTAATTTTTTTCATATTTTTTAACCCCTCAAGCAACATTTTAATTAGCATTCTTTATTAAGAATGCTATTATTTTCCTTTATAACCATGTTATAAGGGAAAATAATACAGTAAATTGACTTTTATCAATTTACTAACATCATCTCCTAGCAACCATGTGTAAAAATCGCATTGCATTCGCACTTGCTTGCAGATGCTATGCGATTTTCATGCATCCCTATTCATTTCTATGGGGCCTGCGTTGCGTGAAAAAAGCTGAATTTAGAACATGCTGCGATTTTCACGCAACGCACAATTGATGCGTGAAAATCACCGCTCATCTGCACAGCCCCATTGAAGTGAACGGGTCCGGATTCAATATGGGTGCAATGCGCACGCATTGCACCCGCACGGAATTCTCGCCCGTGTGAAAGGGGCCTAAGAGTGTATGCACACAATGTGGATTACATGCTGTGTTTCTATGTGGATTTCATGTGGAAACACTGCTGAACTGCTGCGTAATACACTACCAGCAAAGGGAATAAGATTTGACAAATCTCATAGACTTTTCTTTTTTTCTTAGGTGTGGATATTGACCTGTCGTCTGGATTTTAAAGTTCATAGCATGCCAATTGTTTGTGCGATTCCACACCTTATGTAGAGTGGTTTTCCTCATACACTTCAATGGGGTTGGTGACATAAGCAGAAAAACTGCACGAAAATCCACAAAAAAACACACAAAAAATGCAGCAAAACTGCAATAAATGGTGCAGATTTCTTGCACACAACTCTGCACCGTGTGCTCGCACTATAAGGCTACCCGCACACCAGTGCGAGTGAATGCACATAAGATCCGCATTATTTATGTTCATTTCTACAGTACATCCACACCAAAATCCACAATGCAATATAACATCACAGGAACGAGACTAAGCAAGTCTCGCGTTACCTGTGGCTAGAAGAAGAAGGCCTAAGCAGAGCCTATATATTTTACTGTGGTACAGAGCATATATTATAAATTAGGAGGGAGATTTATCAAACTGGTGTAAAGTAGAACTGGCTTAGTTACCCCTGGAAACCAACCCGATTCCACCTTTCATTTTTAACAGTTCCTATGGAAAATGAAAGGAGAAATCTGATTGGTTGCTATGGGTGACTAAGCCAGTTCTACTTTGCACCAGTTTGATAAATGACCCCATAAGTTTTGAAATGAATCGGGTTCAGATAGAGCAGTCCAAACCCAATTTGCTCAAATCTAATTACTATGTTCTGGTGATAATTAATACAGCAATCATTTCACTGTCCGATTGTGGTAGATTTCAGCACAATTTTATGTATTATCTCCGGTAATGGTAATAATTCTGTCAGCAATGTTTAATTGTTTGGTGATATTATGCACTGTCCCACTCATAGACTCATGTTACTTACAATAAAATGTAGCCAGCTCATTATTTATTTTTTTGCATCTATTCACAAACTTACGTAAAAAAAGAAATAAGATTCCTAAAAATATTGCATAGATGGGAAATCTTGTTCCCAAGACCTGATATTTGAAAATGAATACGTATAGTAAAAAGCTTTGCAGAAATGCATCCTTTAAGTTTGAATTTCAATATTCTTTTGCTTACCATTAGTGGCTGTTTCTCTGCCTGAAGGCAGTTGAGTGTAATATGTGAACAGATATAGAATATTTAATTAACAATTTTCCCCACATGAATGCTGAGCTTGTTTATGAAGGTCTCGCCCATAATCACACCTTATCCTGGGGCAGGAAACGCCCGTGTGTTTCATTCTTGTAAAAAGCCAATGTCATGGTCCGTACTTTTCTATTTATAAGCATAATAAGACTCAGTGACATTAAGATCAGATCACATTGTCTGGATGAACATTACATTTTTTATGTACAGTCTTCCATGCTAGCCACCAAACAGCAGATACGCTACTGGAAGGCAGTCATCTGCATGGTTTTCAAATTGACTGTTCAATTTCAGTTTTCAAAATTCAAGTTAATTGTTAAGTGATAATCAATAGTGGCCGACACGTTGTCCATGGCACACAGATGGTATCCTCACAGTTTGCGGACCGCAAAACGGACTTGTTCTGTGCATTGGTGTAACTAGAACTGACTGGGCCCCTCAGCAAATTTTTTAAAGGTCCCCCCTTCCCCCAGCAACTTCTGCACACCCCCCCTTTCAAGCAACCCCTCCCGTCTCAGTTAGTCTAAATCACTGTTTCACACCGGGCACGGCTGCTAGGGATGATCGAATCGACTTCGGATGAAACATCCAAAGTCGATTTGCATAAAACTTCGTTCTAATACTGTACGGAGCAGGAGCTCCGTACAGTATTAGAATGTATTGGCTGTGATGAGCCGAAGTTATTGCTTCGCGAAGTCTCACGAGACTTAACACAATAACTTCAGAGTTCGGGAAATTGTTTTTTACAGTACAAATTAATTTATTAAGTTATTGCACGAAGTCTCGCGAGCCTCTGTGAAGCAATAACTTCGGCTCATAGGAGTCAATACATTTGAATACTGTACGGAGCTCCTGCTCCGTACAGTATTAGAACGAAGTTTTATGCGAATCAACTTCGGATGTTTCATCTGAAGTCGATTCGCTCATCCCTACCGGCTGCTGCTTTGTCCATTTCTTACACATATACCGTATACAGTATGTCATGTCACTGTATATGCTGTCACTGTATAAAACGTCATTGTATAATACTGTTGAGGGGGCCTTGACAATAAAATCTTTTAGTACTCCTCCTGGGTGGGCCTCTTCTGAGTTCGGGCCCCGTAGCAGCTGTTTTCCCTATACCTACGTTTCTGGTTCTGTGCAAGAGACCTTATACTGTTTGGCGAAACAAAAACAAAAAAAATCTATGGTAGAATTCCTATTTTTCCCCCCAAAATCTATTATGCCCTTATATACAGTACTCTCCCAGCCTACATATTCCTGCACACAGCCTCAAGGCTTGAGCAACATGAACTTTGGATATGAGCATTGGATATGAATCCAAACCTTTCCGATTAATGTGTTTAAAAAAAGCCTCTAAATGAATTTTTTTTATGATTGCATTTTACTCATTTTGGGATAAAAGTCATGTTTTCAATTGGTCTTTGTTACAAATATTGAGCCATTCTGTCACAAAGGGCTAACTGTTTTTATTTTTAGCTGTGTGCATCCTACATTCAAATTCACTTTGTGTCAGTGATCTAATAACCATTTTATGGCACCATCCTGGAGGAGACACAGTATGGGTAATTGTTTTCTGTCCTGCACATTTTGTCATTGATAATTATTGCACTTGCACTTTAGTGGTTCCCTTTTCCTTTTGTGGACATATATGAACTATTCCCACTGTGTTCTCCTTCAGCAGATGTCACCCTTTTCCCCTGGACCTATACTTGGTTTTAACTTATGCATTTATTTATTTACCAATAAAATGTATATTGATTGCAAGCAGTCTGGCATTCATTTTATAGGTATTTATGTAAATTACCAAAAGCTCAGCAAGATAAGAATTGCACTATAATGAGTGTTTATAAGGCTAGAGATCAGAGATGAGGAGCCTGTCAGCTCCCTGTTTGATGGAGCAGAGAAAAAATTTAGAACTAGCTACTAGATAAACTCAAAGCTGTGGAGGGAAAATGGCTCAAAATTTGTAATAAAGACCAATTAAAAAAAGGATTTTAGCTCAAAATGAGTACAATACAAAAATGCTACCCATTGTGTACATAGCTTATTTTTATGTTTTGTATTTTCATTTTTCCTCCACACGTTCCAGTAGCCATAACTTTTTAAATTTTCCATTGATATAGCCATATAAGGGCTAATTTTTTGCAAGATAAGTATTTTTTAAGGGCACCATTTACCATTTCTGTTTATTGGAAAATGGGAAAAAAAAAATTTGTGGAGTGACCGGGTCAGCATAGACAGGTAGTCCACAAGCAGGTTTTCATGTAAAAATGCAGGGTTTATTTACAGCAAATTAAACAGCAGTATTTTTCAGCAGCATCAAAAAGGGACAACCTTTCTCATAGCTCATTATCTGTGTATGGGTTTTATGTCAATCTCATGTGATTTTATATATTTTTGTGCCTTTCTTTAATACTGTCGGTATGATGCCATGCAGTCTGGACCTGTAGGGGAGACTACACAAACACCTTTTGGCAGGATTCAAATTAGCATCCTCCTGCTAACAAAGTAGTGGTAACGAGGTTTCCAGGATGGAACACTAGAGCCTCATGGTAATGCCTGACACGTCAGATGTATTGGCACTTTTGCACAACAGACATCTAGGTGCTTTTCAACTGGAGTACCAGAAGATGATGAAAAGAGATGAGCGATAACCCATCTCTGGTACAACTCATATATTAATTATTGTGATAATTGCATTCTGTATAATGTGGGCATTGTAGGAAGTCCAAATGTTCCCCCCCTACACCAGTCATATTTGGTATTAGAACTGACAGCCTGATGGAATATGCATTATTAAAACATGTTGGGGTCCGAATATCTATTAGTGTGGACGGGAAGCCATGTTTTATTAATATTTTATGCTTGCCAGTCGAGGGATGGAGGTGGAGCACGCACCAATAATGAAGGCCTTCCCTGGCCAGGTTGGGCCAAGAATGGGAGGGAGACCCCTCTCATCACCACCCTCTGCGGAATGGGGGTGAAAATTTGGGATTAGGAACCTTTTATTGACTCAATTTGGAGATCTGATCAACGTTGGGTCGTGTTCCACATCCTCCTGTCTCCGGAACCAGAATGGACTCTTATCACACAATTGGAGTAGTAAAAGTAGTAAGAACTTTTCAGTTTTTATCCTTTTATTTTTATAACTGTTTTGTGCAAGTTTATGTATGTCTCTTATTTCTTTTAATTTTTGCAACTAAGTACTATACCTTTTTAGTAAAAAAATGTCATAGGTTGTGGCAGCCTGTTGGTGGACATGAAAGGCTGTGTCGGGGTGTCATCAAGGTACAATCTGAGGCCTGTGTGTAGGGGCGTGAGAGATTGAGTGAGTGAAATAGATCAACCTTTGGCAGTCGCACCTGAGCAACGTGACAGTGACAGGGCGGTTCCCGTACACGACAAGCAGCAAAACAAAGTCCATGAGACAACAAAATAATCAATATGCTTTCCTCAGTGGAACAGAGATTCTTAAAGAGTATTTATAAATGTCCAAACAGACGCAGTTTGTAGGTCACCCAGTAGCTGTACAGTTTTCTGGCAGTTACAGTTTTTCCAGTACCGCAGACTCAAAACTCTGGCTTTCCAGCCGCTCACACATCACCAACTCATACTGCTAGCGGGGCTCTTTTTAACCCCTTAGTGACCTTGGGCCTTACTGACCAAGAGTTTTTCTTCCTTTTTTCATCGTCGCGTTCCAAGAGCTATAATATTTTTATTTTTCCGTCTATATAGCTTTATGAGGGCTTGTTTTTTGAAGGAAAGGTTGTAGTTTTTAATGGCGCAATTTTGGGGTACACATAACCTTCTGATTAACTTTTATTAACTCTTTCTGAGAGGGAGATGGGAAAAACAGCAATACTGCCACTGCGTTTTTACATTGTAAATTTTACTGCGTTCATTTTTCGGTATAAATAACATAATATCTTTATTCTCTGGGTCAGTACGATTACAGTGAAACAAATACATATATTTTTTTTTATATTTTACTACTTTTTTGCAATAAAACCACTTTTTTTAAAAAGAACAAAATGTTTTTGCATTGCCGCTTCCCAAGACCCATTTTGGAGTAAATGGCGCTTTTTGATCGCTTGTTATTATGTGTTTTCGGTGGCAACTAAGAATAAATTAGCAATTCTGTCTTTTTTTTTTACGGCGTTCACCGTAGGGGATAATTTGCATGATATTTATGTAGTCCGGGTTGTTACGGACGCAGCAATATCAAACATATGGGGAAGATTTTTTTTTGCTAATTTTTTCATTGAAAAGTGTATTTTCAATGGGAAAAAAAATGTCATTTTTTTATGTGATTTTAGGTTTTTTATTTTTACTTTTTTTTACCACTTAATAGTCCCACAAGGGGACTATAACAGACAGCTTATTGATTGCTTTTAAAATGCAATGCACTATCCCTATAGTGCATTGCATTTTAATGGCAAAGCTATTCTGACATCGACCAGCAGGCTGCGCCAGAGAGGCGCAGCCTGGTGGAAGTTACTGAAGGCTGGTCAGGGGCCTACATCAGACCCCAGGCAGCCTTCACACACATTGACACCCCGCGATCGCATTTGCAGGATGCCGAGGGGAGACATAGGCAGTCCGCTCCCTTTGTCAGCACTTTACATGCGGCGGGCGCCATTTCCTGCGGCATGTAAAGTGTTAAACAGCCCGAATCGGCATTCTGCCAATGTTCTTAAGGATTGGACATCACAGCGTTCACAGTGCACTAGTAAAATGACATGACATCCTTATTCTTCTGCTCAATATGAATTTGACGATACCAAACTTGTATAGTTTTTTATTTGTTTTACAAAAAAAAACAAAAAACACCTTGTTAAAAATCTACATTTTCTCTGCATGGCCATATCCTGATAACTTCTTTATATTTCAGTCTAGAGAGCATAAGAGGGCTTGTTTTTTGTGGAACGAACTGTAGTTTTTATTGGTATATTTTTTTTTAAATCAGTAAGTTTTTATTAGTTTTTAGACATCAAACAATATACAAACATATGTCAGATGCCATAAAATTTTATAGATGATTGTGTATAATAAAAGAAAAACAAGAAAATAATAACATACATAAGGAAACAACAACATAACTGTTCCTCATAAGGGCAGCAAATATACGCAGAGCTAAGGATCAGGTCAAAGAAGCCATGTATTTAGAGGCCTTCCATGTGTGCCACATCTTCTCAAATTTGGGGTAGGAGTGTTTAGCAAGTACCATAGTTTGTTCATAGAGGAACGCTATATTTAATCTGGCGATAACGTCAGCAAGTGAGGAAACAATAGTACTCTTCCAATTAGAAGTGATTTCCATTTTGGTGGAAAGGAAAACATGGGCGATAACCATCCGACCTCTGAGGGGTATGCTATCTATATCAATAAACAGGAGGACTAATGCGGGACAAGGCGGTAGGGTACTACCGAATTATTCTGAGGCTAGTGAGAAGGCCTCCGACCACAATGATCTGAGAAGCGGGCAATCCCACAGAATATGAAAAAGCATTCCTCTTTGGTCACAAGCTCTCCAACATAAGTGTGTGACACCAGGAAACATAAAACTTAGCCTCTCTGGGGTAAAATACCATCTCAATGTCGTTTGCCACTGAGTTGTTGAGAATGTGGTGCTTAATTCTCTTTCCTACGTGAGGAAGGGAGTAGATTTGACAAATGTGTTTTTGTTGTTTAGCATGGTATACACTGGGGGGAGGGGGGTTGGAGAGGAGGCAGGTTTGGACCACAGTTCAAATATCTTATGATTAGCTCTGATCTGTAGGGCGAAGGTGGAAAGAAGATGCCTGACCCTCAGTTTGGGAGGGGTCTGAGTTTGGGATATGGAAGGCATCATGGAGGTATTTAAAGGAGCTTAGTTCCCTCCCTTGAAACAATTCATGTACTAAGTCTACCCCATATTCCCTCCATTTTCCCACACTTAGGTCTGGGGGGAGGTAATCCAGAGTAGCCAAAGGAGCAATATCCACTATTGGGTAAGCTGTTTGTTAACCCAACCCATGGAAATTAGACCAGTTGGTAATGGTGGTTGTTACAAAATAAACGAAATCTAGGCATCCAAACGAGAGGGTCAAAGAGGCCAACAAAAGGGCTCTAAAGTCGTTGTAGATTGCCGCGGTGGAGTCTATATTCACCCAGTGCTTGGTGAGATATGTTCTCCACCAGCTTTCCAGTTGGGCAACTTGAGTTGCCAGATAATAGTCATATATATTTGGGAGACAAAGTCCCCCCACATGTCTTCTAATCTGTAGCAATTTGGTCACTATCCGTGGTTTCCCTTTCCTCAATGGTTTCCCGTGACAGAATTTAGAAGATCTGAGAGACTGGCTGCATGTGAGGTTATCTGACAGCCTCTCGGTTTTCACTTGTTGCAGTGTTGTTCGATATTTAAAAAGGAAATTAGGCAGTAGTTTTTTGGGTCATCCATGGTCTTGGCCGGTTTGGGAATTGTTACAATAGTTGCTTCTAACATCTCCAATGGGAAATCTCCAGTAGCCATCGCAGTTTAGAAAGTCCGGATTAGATCAGGAGAAAGTTGAGGAAGTAAAGCTTTATAATAAATGTTAGACAGGCCATCTGGGCCAGGGGCCTTGTGACAGGGGAGAGATTTAATGATGGATTCAATTTCCCGTTCTGAGAAAGGGGCATTGTAATTGGGATTCAGTGATACTGGCTAGACCTAAGGTGTTCATAAAATTGAAGATGGCTTCTTGTGTGTGTGTGTGTGTGGGGGGGTTTCACATTATTTTGGGGTGCCAAATTATATAAGAAAGTGTAGAATTCACTAAAAGAATGGCTATGTCTTGTGGGGTTATAATTTTGGAGCTTGAGCGTGGGTCAGTTAGGTGTGGGATTTTCGCTTTAGCTGCACGGTGTTTCAAACATTGTGTCAATAACCGCCCCGCTTTGTTGTCCTCGGAGTAAAAGTTGGCTTTAACGGCCTTTAACCACCTCCGGACCGCTGTACGCACAGACGCGTCCTGGAGGTGGTTGATTCATTCCTCCTGGACGCGCGAGATTTCCTGTGAACGCGCGCACACAGGCGCGCGCACTCACAGGAACGGAAGGTAAGAGAGTTGATCTCCAGCCTGCCAGCGGCGATCGTTCGCTGGCAGGCTGGAGATGTGTTTTTTTTAACCCCTAACAGGTATATTAGACGCTGTTTTGATAACAGCGTCTAATATACCTGCTACCTGGTCCTCTGGTGGTCCCCTTTGTTTGGATCGACCACCAGAGGACACAGGTAGCTCAGTAAAGTAGCACCAAGCACCACTACACTACACTACACCCCCCCCCCCCGTCACTCATTAACCCCTTATTAGCCCCTGATCACCCCATATATACTCCCTGATCACCCCCCTGTCATTGATTACCCCCCTGTCATTGATCACCCCCCTGTAAAGCTCCATTCAGACGTCCGCATGATTTTTACGGATCCACTGATAGATGGATCGGATCCGCAAAACGCATCCGGACGTCTGAATGAAGCCTTACAGGGGCATGATCAATGACTGTGGTGATCACCCCATATAGACTCCCTGATCACCCCCCTGTAAAGCTCCATTCAGATGTCCGCATGATTTTTACGGATGCACTGATAGATGGATCGGATCCGCAAAACGCATCCGGACGTCTGAATGAAGCCTTACAGGGGCATGATCAATGACTGTGGTGATCACCCCATATAGACTCCCTGATCACCCCCCTGTCATTGATTACACCCCTGTCATTGATCAACCCCCTGTAAAGCTCCATTCAGATGTCCGCATGATTTTTACGGATGCACTGATAGATGGATCGGATCCGCAAAACGCATCCGGACGTCTGAATGAAGCCTTACAGGGGCATGATCAATGACTGTGGTGATCACCCCATATAGACTCCCTGATCACCCCCCTGTAAAGCTCCATTCAGATGTCCGCATGATTTTTACGGATGCACTGATAGATGGATCGGATCCGCAAAACGCATCCGGACGTCTGAATGAAGCCTTACAGGGGCATGATCAATGACTGTGGTGATCACCCCATATAGACTCCCTGATCACCCCCCTGTCATTGATTACACCCCTGTCATTGATCAACCCCCTGTAAAGCTCCATTCAGATGTCCGCATGATTTTTACGGATGCACTGATAGATGGATCGGATCCGCAAAACGCATCCGGACGTCTGAATGAAGCCTTACAGGGGCATGATCAATGACTGTGGTGATCACCCCATATAGACTCCCTGATCACCCCCCTGTCATTGATCAACCCCCTGTAAAGCTCCATTCAGATGTCCGCATGATTTTTACGGATGCACTGATAGATGGATCGGATCCGCAAAACGCATCCGGACGTCTGAATGAAGCCTTACAGGGGCGTGATCAATGACTGTGGTGATCACCCCATATAGACTCCCTGATCACCCCCCTGTCATTGATCACCCCCCTGTAAAGCTCCATTCAGATGTCCGCATGATTTTTACGGATGCACTGATAGATGGATCGGATCCGCAAAACGCATACGGACGTCTGAATGAAGCCTTACAGGGGCGTGATCAATGACTGTGGTTATCACCCCATATAGACTCCCTGATCACCCCCCTGTCATTGATTACACCCCTGTCATTGATCAACCCCCTGTAAAGCTCCATTCAGATGTCCGCATGATTTTTACGGATGCACTGATAGATGGATCGGATCCGCAAAACGCATACGGACGTCTGAATGAAGCCTTACAGGGGCATGATCAATGACTGTGGTTATCACCCCATATAGACTCCCTGATCACCCCCCTGTCATTGATCACCCCCCTGTCATTGATCACCCCCCTGTCATTGATCACCCCCCCTGTCATTGATCACCCCCCCTGTCATTGATCACCCCTCTGTAAGGCTCCATTCAGACATTTTTTTGGCCCAAGTTAGCGGAATTTTTTTTTTTTTTTCTTACAAAGTCTCATATTCCACTAACTTGTGTCAAAAAATAAAATCTCACATGAACTCACCATACCCCTCACAGAATCCAAATGCGTAAAATTTTTTAGACATTTATATTCCAGACTTCTTCTCACGCTTTAGGGCCCCTAGAATGCCAGGGCAGTATAAATACCCCACATGTGACCCCATTTCGGAAAGAAGACACCCCCAGGTATTCCGTGAGGGGCATATTGAGTCCATGAAAGATTGAAATTTTTGTCCCAAGTTAGCGGAACGGGAGACTTTGTGAGAAAAAAATTAAAAATATCAATTTCCGCTAACTTGTGCCAAAATTTTTTTTTTTATATGAACTCGCCATGCCCCTCATTGAATACCTTGGGGTGTCTTCTTTCCAAAATGGGGTCACATGTGGGGTATTCATACTGCCCTGGCATTCTAGGGGCCCCAAAGCGTGAGAAGAAGTCTGGTATCCAAATGTCTAAAAATGCCCTCCTAAAAGGAATTTGGGCACCTTTGCGCATCTAGGCTGCAAAAAAGTGTCACACATCTGGTATCGCCGTACTCAGGAGAAGTTGGGGAATGTGTTTTGGGGTGTCATTTTACATATACCCATGCTGGGTGAGAGAAATATCTTGGTCAAATGCCAACTTTGTATAAAAAAATGGGAAAAGTTGTCTTTTGTCAAGATATTTCTCTCACCCAGCAAGGGTATATGTAAAATGACACCCCAAAACACATTCCCCAACTTCTCCTGAATACGGCGATACCACATGTGTGACACTTTTTTGCAGCCTAGGTGGGCAAAGGGGCCCATATTCCAAAGAGCACCTTTAGGATTTCACAGGTCATTTACCTACTTACCACACATTAGGGCCCCTGGAAAATGCCAGGGCAGTATAACTAACCCACAAGTGACCCCATTTTGGAAAGAAGACACCCCAAGGTATTCCGTGAGGGGCATGGCGAGTTCCTAGAATTTTTTATTTTTTGTCACAAGTTAGTGGAAAATGCTGTTTTTTTTTTTTTTTCATACAAAGTCTCATATTCCACTAACTTGTGACAAAAAATAAAAACTTCCATAAACTCACTATGCCCATCAGCGAATACCTTGGGGTCTCTTCTTTCCAAAATGGGGTCACTTGTGGGGTAGTTATACTGCCCTGGCATTCTAGGGGCCCAAATGTGTGGTAAGGAGTTTGAAATCAAATTCTGTAAAAAATGACCTGTGAAATCCGAAAGGTGCTCTTTGGAATATGGGCCCCTTTGCCCACCTAGGCTGCAAAAAAGTGTCACACATCTGGTATCTCCGTACTCAGGAGAAGTTGGGGAATGTGTTTTGGGGTGTCATTTTACATATACCCATGCTGGGTGAGAGAAATATCTTGGCAAAAGACAACTTTTCCCATTTTTTTATACAAAGTTGGCATTTGACCAAGATATTTATCTCACCCAGCATGGGTATATGTAAAAAGACACCCCAAAACACATTCCTCAACTTCTCCTGAGTACGGAGATACCAGATGTGTGACACTTTTTTGCAGCCTAGGTGGGCAAAGGGGCCCATATTCCAAAGAGCACCTTTCGGATTTCACAGGTCATTTTTTAGAGAATTTGATTTCAAACTCCTTACCACACATTTGGGCCCCTAGAATGCCAGGGCAGTATAACTACCCCACAAGTGACCCCATTTTGGAAAGAAGAGACCCCAAGGTATTCGCTGATGGGCATAGTGAGTTCATGGAAGTTTTTATTTTTTGTCACAAGTTAGTGGAATATGAGACTTTGTATGAAAAAAAAATAAAAAAAAAAATCATCATTTTCCACTAACTTGTGACAAAAAATAAAAAATTCTAGGAACTTGCCATGCCCCTCACGGAATACCTTGGGGTGTCTTCTTTCCAAAATGGGGTCACTTGTGGGGTAGTTATACTGCCCTGGCATTCTAGGGGCCCAAATGTGTGGTAAGGAGTTTGAAATCAAATTCTGTAAAAAATGACCTGTGAAATCCGAAAGGTGCTCTTTGGAATATGGGCCCCTTTGCCCACCTAGGCTGCAAAAAAGTGTCACTCATCTGGTATCTCCGTACTCGGAAGAAGTTGGGGAATGTGTTTTGGGGTGTCATTTTACATATACCCATGCTGGGTGAGATAAATATCTTGGCAAAAGATAACTTTTCCCATTTTTTTATACAAAGTTGGCATTTGACCAAGATATTTCTCTCACCCAGCATGGGTATATATAAAATGACACCCCAAAACACATTCCCCACCTTCTCCTGAGTACGGAGATACCAGATGTGTGACACTTTTTTGCAGCCTAGGTGGGCAAAGGGGCCCATATTCCAAAGAGCACCTTTCGGATTTCACAGGTCATTTTTTACAGAATTTGATTTCAAACTCCTTACCACACATTTGGGCCCCTAGAATGCCAGGGCAGTATAACCACCCCACAAGTGACCCCATTTTGGAAAGAAGAGACCCCAAGGTATTTCGTGATGGGCATAGTGAGTTCATAGAAGTTTTTATTTTTTGTCACAAGTTAGTGGAATATGAGACTTTGTAAGAAAAAAAAAAAAAAAAAATCATCATTTTCCGCTAACTTGTGACAAAAAATAAAAAGTTCTATGAACTCACTATGCCCATCAGCGAATACCTTAGGGTGTGTACTTTCCGAAATGGGGTCATTTGTGGGGTGTTTGTACTGTCTGGCCATTGTAGAACCTCAGGAAACATGACAGGTGCTCAGAAAGTCAGATCTGCTTCAAAAAGCGGAAATTCACATTTTTGTACCATAGTTTGTAAACGCTATAACTTTTACCCAAACCATTTTTTTTTTACCCAAACATTTTTTTTTTATCAAAGACATGTAGAACAATAAATTTAGAGCAAAATTTATATATGGATGTCATTTTTTTTGCAAAATTTTACAACTGAAAGTGAAAAATGTCATTTTTTTGCAAAAAAATCGTTAAATTTCGATTAATAACAAAAAAAGTAAAAATGTCAGCAGCAATGAAATACCACCAAATGAAAGCTCTATTAGTGAGAAGAAAAGGAGGTAAAATTCATTTGGGTGGTAAGTTGCATGACCGAGCAATAAACGGTGAAAGTAGTGTAGGTCAGAAGTGTAAAAAGTGGCCTGGTCTTTCAGGGTGTTTAAGCACTGGGGGCTGAGGTGGTTAAGCGGTGTTCATGTTTGTGCAGTAAACATTCCCTAAGTTAAAGTCTGAGGGTTTTCAATCTTTCTAAATGTGTCTGAGAGATGGTGTTCTTATTCAGGAATTCCAGAGCTCTGATCTCCTTCACTATATCAGCCATTTTCTTATTTCTCTTTTTTTTGGTTCTACATCCCAGTTTAATGAATATATGCCTCTCATGAAGGCTTTGTGGGCACACCAGAGCGAAAAGGGGTCAGAAACAGACCCCTCATTGATCTGGAAGTATTCTGTCAGGGCAGAGGACAGTTCAGTACTTAGTACTTATGGTGTTCTATCAGGAATGTGTTATTGCGCCAAGGTGTGGACTGCTGGCTTACATGTGCCTCCAGCAATGTCAAAGTGATTGGGGCGTTGTCGGACTAAGTAATAATCCCTCTGGAGGATGATAGAGTGTTACCTATCACTGATCTGCTGACTAAAAACAGGTCAATCATAGAGTAGGTTTTGCGGGCTGCAGAAAGGAAGGAATAGTCCCTTTCACCACCATGTTGGAGCCTCCACATATCATATAGGTCTTCCTGCAGAATTAGGGAAGAGAGGGCAGGGTGGCACTCCCTTGAGGGTGCAGTGGTATCAGTGGAAGGGTCTAAGATAGAATTGAAATCACCTCCCCAGATAACATGGCCAGTCTTCACTTTGTTTACTTTAGGCGCCAGTTTACGTAAAAAAGACACCTGGTGTCTGTTAGGGGCATATATAAAGACCATAGTGTAGTCTACATTGTTCACTGAGCATACAATAATGATGAATCTGTCACCGGGGTCCACGACTGAGGTCTTTAAAGTAAAAGCCACTGTGTTCTTTACAGCCACCAGCACTCTTCTCTGCTTTTTTGAGTAGTGGTGATTGAAGGACAAAGGGGAACTGGGGGTAGCAAACCCTATGGCTATCCGTTTTCAAGAGATGCGTTTCAGTGGCACAAAAGATATCGCACTTATAAGCTTTAGCCTCTTTCCCCATCATCAATCTCTTAAAGGGACTATTTAGCCCATTAACATTTAAGGAAGCTATTGTAAGAACCATTGTAAGGGATAAGGAAGGTTTAGCACATCATACCTTGAGTGTCGAGAGGGACCATTCCTACAGACCCGTAGCCAGTTGAACGGCATCTCGTCTGAGACCCCAGTAGCAGATCCATTTTGAGCCCTTGAGGAAACCAACATAACCTATACAGAGTAAACAACAATAGAAAAACAAAAAAGTCAAACAAAAAAAATATAGCCTGTCTGGCTGGCAGGCTACCCAGAACGGGCATAAGCAGCGTTTTAGGACCTAGAGTAGGCCGCATTGCACCCATATTTCTGAAAATAGCATAACTGTATCAGAAATCCTCAAAGGTTAGATTTATGCTTTGTTGTCACCACTGGGAAGAGACCTGGTGGGCCGGAGAATCAGTGGTCGTGTGGAAGTCTGGCATAGAAATGTTCCAGGATTGGAGAAGGCGCTTCCCAGCTTCTAAGGAGCAAATAGCATGTAAAGTACCTTGATGGTGAATAAGTACTTTCGTCGGAAACCCCCAGCGGTAGGGTATGTTATGATCCCTCAAGGCGGTGGTAAAGGGGGTCATTGAGCGGCATTGCTGCAGGGTAGAAGCTGAGAGATCAGCAAACATTTTGACCCCATCATAGGGGGCTGGTAGGGTGCCTCTCTTCCTGGCGGATGTCATAAGTGATTCCTTAATATGGAAAACGTGCACCCTGGCCCGAACATCTCGGGGTGTAGATTCTGAGAGGTGTTTTGGACGCACCACTCTGTGGACTCTGTTGATAATAAGGTCATGTTCTGAGATATCAGGAATGAGGACTTTCATGAGGTCTTGAATAAAGGTGTGTAGATCTTTGGGGTGGATGTCCTCCATGATTCCCCTGAACTTTACATTATTTTGGCGGGACGGATCTTCCAGGTCCACCACTTTGGATTTCAGATGCTCTATTTCTGAAGCCAGGTCATTATGGGCATCTATAAGCTGATTATGGGACTCAGCGAAGTCCCACATTTTCATCTCTACATGTGACAGTCTTTTGTCGACTTCAGTAATGGAGGACTGCAGAGGCGTTATGAGTGCTGTGAGCTCCTGGTGAATGGAATGGCTAAAGAGGACCAGCAGTTCCTTAATGAGGTTGCCGGATGCAGGTTGGTCTGTGGTGGGAAAGTCATATAGGGAGGGAACATTATGGTTTCTCACCTCCGTTGCAGGCGTTGTCTGTGGCTGCAATATAGGCCTCTGCTTCGCATGGCTAGCTGACGGGGAACTGCCTGGTAAGGAATCATGACTGCCTGTCACTGGCGGAGACCCGTGTGGCATAGGCGGAGAGCTTCTTGAGAGGGGATCCCATCATGGAAGGAGACTTCGGGGTGGTAAGTTGGCAGCTCTGGGAAGGAGCTTTGTCGCTGATCGGGCGCAGGAGGTCAGGACTCATGCAGCCATCTTCCTCGATCAGCAGACCACGCCCCCTATTGGTACCATTTCTGTGATGCATATGACTTTTTGATCACTGTTCTTCAATTTTTTTTTTGGAGGGGGAGGTGACAAAAAATTGTGAATTGTGTGGTTTTCATTTTTTTCTGTTACGGCGTTCAATAATAATTTTCAGATGTGGCAATACCTGATATGTTTATTTTTTTATTGTTAATATATTTGTATATGTAAAATTAGGAAAGGGGGATGATTTTTTTTTACAAATATTTTAATATTTTAATTTTTTTTTTTACTTTTAACCCCCTTAGGGGGTTAGAATATGGGATCTTTTGATCCTTTGTCCTATTCAGAAATGTATAAAAGGATTGCGCTGCAGGAGAGAAATATTTTCTGTAAATAAAAGTTCCCTTTTATGAGTCTTCAACTAATGGGATCACATGCCAACCTCACAATCCAACACTGGTATGGAAACCTGTAATGTGATGAAAAAGCGCACTATGGTGTAGCGAGTTCAGGCACCTAACGCACTGAATATTTAAGATTTTCCAAACAATGTCAAACAAATATTATGAAAGTAGAAACGGAAGTCAAAACAAAAAAGTGTAAAAAGTTCCTAAAAGTCTGTGAGGACTATCAGAAAAATGGAGTGTATAAATGGAAGTCGCCAACTAATGTGGATCATAAGGGATTCAATGATAGGGGTATGGATATATCTGTTACACAGGCAGTGAATAGAGAACAGATAACAACAAGTAATATTGGGAACAATTCACAGCATCCACTACAATCCTATGAGAATAGGGACCCCTACAGTAATAGAAGATCTTTTGAACAATATCAGGACCAAGGTAATATTTTTAATGGTCGTAGAAACAATCAACATTATATCCCCAATGGAAGTAGAGACCATTATATACCCTATTACCATCAGGGTAATAATTATAATAATTACAATAATAAAAGATACAGGCAGCGCCCATATAATAATGTAGAACAACATTATCCACCTAGGTCTGGGTATGTCCCTACATACCCCACCAGGGATCAACTCAGATTAAATAACTGTAGGAGTCCATTAAAAACTAAGAAGATTAGTGGAAGAGACATTACCAAAACAGACCAAGTCATCCTTCCAAAATCGACTAGGGGGGATAATAGTGTACAGCAGATGACCCTTGAACAAATAGGGACGGAGGATGGCAAAGTTAGGGCATCGGTAACAGTAGATACACATGAGAGAGATCTGAGTCAGAATTTTCCCCATCAGAGCATGCGGGGGGTACAGAGGGACCCCCTTCAGGAGAGGACAATCAAAGAGACAACCAGAACGCCCCAAAAAAGAAGCTACATCGAGGACAGAGGTGGGGGACGGAAATCCAATTCCGGGGGGGAAGAAAAGCAAGGGGAGTCAATAGGAATCTTCAACTTAAGCAGACATCCATTATCCAAAGAAGAAAAATTGGTCCTACAAAAGGGACTTAAATTCGCACCGAGTAATGGTATTAATAAATTTAGTCTATTTCTTGACATACATAGATACATTAGAAAATGTAATATAGCTAAGTACCATTTAAATATACAACCATCCCTGCCGGCAAATATTTTGACCACCACGGGGGTCTTACATACTGACCTGCGAAATAGATCCAAATTCTGCCCAAAAAATAAAAATAATGAGTGCATTGATGCTTTCAAAAGGAGCCTCCTAAATGAATTAGAGAAGATGGATTATAAACCTAAAAAACAGAATCTTTCTAGGGGGGAAAAGGAGGCATTAAAACAGTTGGAAAAAAATGATATGATAGTGATAAAACCGGCCGACAAGGGGGGAGGAGTTGTTATAATGGATGTCGATCAATATACTATGGAAATGGATAGACTGCTTTCGGATGGAGACACCTATTTAGTTTTGAAGAATAACCCACTTGTTCTGTTCAAGGGACAACTGGAGGCTATTTTAAAGAAGGGTTTGGAGAAGGAAGTGCTGAACAAAAAAGAATTCGATTACCTTTTTCTAAAATGCCCTGTTACTCCTGTCATTTATTTTTTGCCAAAAATTCATAAGGATCCAATCAATCCACCAGGGAGACCTATTGTTTCAGGCATTAATTCCCTGAACAGTAGAGTCTCCGAATATATTGATTTCTTTTTGCAGAAATATGTGACAGTGGCTCCCTCCTATCTCAAAAATTCCACCAGTGTCATTGATTTAATTGACGACATTGGTGAAATCCATGGATCCCTGTGGTTAGCCACAGTTGACGTATCGTCTCTCTATACCTGCATCCCTCAGAGTTTGGGTATTAGAGGGGTTCAGGAAGCGTTAGATAACGATCCAGGCATGGGGTCAGATCAAAAAAGTTTTATTTTGGAATGTGTAGCTTTTTGCCTCACTCACAATTATTTTCTTTATAAAGACACTTTTTATCTTCAGCACTCTGGCGTGGCGATGGGGGCGAAATTCGCCCCAAGCCTCGCCAACCTTTTTATGACCATGTGGGAGAGGGAGAACATTGACCAGATCCTCAAAAAAGATTTAGAAGGGGGACAGCTATTAGTGTGGCGAAGGTATATAGACGACTGCCTCCTCATCTGGTTAGGTGAGAGGGAGGGTCTGGATACCTTTATAGCAGGCATTAACGTAAATAATTTTAATCTAAAATTCACTAGTCATATTAGTGCTATTTCTGTAGATTTCCTTGATTTAGTTATTTTTGTGGAAGATGGTAGACTCAAGACCAAGACCTTCTTTAAAACCGTGGATGTGAATACGTACATTGAGCTTAATAGTTGCCACCATCCATCATGGCTCAAAAACATACCTAAAAGCCAATTCCAGCGCATCTCAAAAAACTGTAGCAAGTTAGAGGACTATAGAGAACAGGGACAGATGGTCAAAAATAGATTTCTAGAAAAAGGATATGAAAAGGAATATTTAGATCACTGTAAGGATGAAATAGAACAAAGACGCACTGATATTAAACCACAGATAACTAACAATAAAAAAGAATTTAAGAAGGATTTTAGATACACATTCTTGACCCAATATAACAGCAAAATGGGCTGTATCAAAAACATGATCCGAAAAAATTGGCATATTCTTCAGAATGATCCTGTACTTAGTAAAGATTTGCCAGTTAGGCCTCCTGTAGTCTTCAAAAGAGCCGACAATCTCACCAATAAATTGGTTCGTAGTGCCAGTCTCGCCACTAGCAAAAAACATGTTAGTACTAATAAAGGCAGGTTTACATGGTGCGGCTTTTGCTTACCTTGCAAAAACCGTATCCCAAAAGACAGAGAAAGGTTTGTAGACATAATCACAACCAATAAAACAAAAGATACCACCCTGAAAATCAGAGGTCGTTTTTCCTGCAACAATGTTGGTGTAGTTTATCTTTTGGAATGCCCTTGTAGACTCCAATATGTCGGTAGGACTACACGGAGTCTGAAGACTCGGGTGCAGGAGCACATTCGCAACATTAAAAAGGGCCCCGAGACCCATAGTGTCTCGCTACATTTTAAGATCTATCATAATAAAAATCCTAGAGGTCTGCGCTTTTTTGGATTGGAATTAGTGCATACCCCTACCCGAGGAGGGGACTTCATTGCCTTAATAAATAAAAAAGAGGTGGAATGGATGTTCCTTTTGGGCACCATTCAGCCTCAAGGGTTAAATATTGAATGTGACTTTAATGCTTGCTTATTTTAATACACACTCGCCACTAGCTTATTAGGTTCGTCTTTGCCCTTTTACCGCATTTGTATTTTGTTCAATTTTAATCTGTTTGTATGTGTTTGTCTTACGCCTTGTTTTTTTTTTTGGATTTGCTCATGACGCGGGATAGGGGAGGTTTTCCTGCTAATTTAAACCCAGCGGTATTCAATTACCAATCAACGCCCCAGACGAAGCATCACTGCGAAACCCGGGTCGGGCTTTATAGAGATATTTTAATATGGTTTTTAGCTGTAATTTTTGTCTTTATTAAATAGTTTTTATCTGACCCTTTGGTGCGTATCATACCTGCGATTCCTTTTCTGAGACTTTTTGGAAGCTGCGGTTTACTGCCATCCAGGTGTAGAGGTATTCAATCTGCTGGATCGGTGTTTGGGATTACTAACACCGATGCTTCCTGACCCCCGCCTGTTCCATCCGCCTAGCTGTCTGTAAAGATTCCGTCAGGATCTCTTTCCTGCACCTTACCAGTGAAGTTCTAGTTCTATTGGAGATACCATCTAGATTTCTACGCGTATTCACTTATCTGGAATCTTGTGAGTATACCCTATTCACATGGTGCGTTAGGTGCCTGAACTCGCTACACCATAGTGCGCTTTTTCATCACATTACAGGTTTCCATACCAGTGTTGGATTGTGAGGTTGGCATGTGATCCCATTAGTTGAAGACTTATAAAAGGGAACTTTTATTTACAGAAAAGATTTCTCTCCTGCAGCGCAATCCTTTTATACATTTCTTCATATAGCGGACTTTTCCCACATTGTCTTTGGATTTGCAGCGCCTGAGAGGACAAGTATTTTCAACAGAGACTTTATCTATTTTATTTCTCTTTGTCCTATTCCCCCTAAGGGCTCATTCACATGACTGTATGGCCGTGGTGCCAATATACACAGGCACCGGCCATGTGAACTCTGTGCTGCGGATGCAGACCCATTGACTTGAAAGGGTCCACGATCCGCAAGATATGGCAAAAGATAGGACATGTCCTATCTTTTGTGGAGTGGAGGCATGGAAACACTCGGAAACACTTCCGTGGGCTTTCGGGTCCGTGTCTTAAACTTACCTGTCTGACCTCCAGCGGTGCTGAGCCATGGCCCCTGATGATGTCACAGCATCTGTAGCAACATGATAAAATGCTCTGTTTCTCCCTGTAGCGGGCGTGTGCTGGAGGAGATTAGCAGTGGGTTGATTGATCAGCTGCTCTATTCCTGTGTGCTAGTGTCTCTGACAAATGGAGCACCTATCAGATTCTGATCCAGGGATTCGGTTATCTATTTAAACCCCTTTCTAGCCATACATCAGTGCCAGTGATAGTCTTGTTTGGGCTCACTAGCTAGGTTCCTGGTTCCTGGGCTGATTTGAATTGTTCGTGTTGTTGACCTCAGCTTGTCCTCTGTCTCTATGTTATGTACTGTGCATGTCCTACTGGTTCTGACTAGAGATGAGCAAAAAATTTTAAAAATTCGATTCAGCCGGTTCGCCAATCTTTTTTTTAAAATTAGATTCCGTACAAATTTATTTGCGGCGAATCACGTAAAAAAAAGTCTATTTCCTGGCTGCAGAGAGCCTTTTATAGTGGTGTAGAACACTGTGCCTTGCAGTAACACGCATAGGGAGTCTGCTGTGGTAGTAAAATAATACTGTGAGTCAGTATGACATGCAGATGACAGGCGTCGCTCTTAGAATCACTGCACACTTCACTTATTTGGGCAGTCACTGGGCCAAAACTGACCAAATAACTCAGGTATGAACTCAGCCTTACAGGTCAATTTTAGCGCCAAGAACAAGCGCACTCATTTTACACCATTGTCAGCTGATCCACATAGATGTCTACAGAACCTGTTCTATTAAACACTTATACAAGTAGAGCCAGGCCCGGTGCTATAATAAGGCAGACCAAGCGGCCGCCTTAGGGCGCTGAGAAGGGGGGGCGGAAAAATGAAACTTTTTTTCCATTAATCACTTGCATGCCACCGGCCTCCTGCGGCTGTTCTCCTCTGTGTGGTGGTCCTCATATCTTCTCTCTGGGCTCCCGAGTCCTGACAGGTTTTGTTTGAGGACCTTTCCCACTCTGCCAATCAGTGGCCGCAGCTGTGTCACGTGTCAGGGCAGTGATTTCCCGCTGAGCCAATCACTGGTCTGACACATGACACAGCTGCAGCCACTGATTGGCTGAGTGCGAAAGGTCCTCAAAGTCTTGTCGGGAGCACAGAGAGAAGATACCAGGACCACACAGAGAAGAAGGGGAGCTGCTGCAGACGGGAACAGGCCCAGGTGAGGAGCATAATGTTTATTTTTACACAACATTAATAGAGGGGGGAAATGTGCCATGGGGGAGGGAGAAATGTGACACAAAGGGGGTGATGTGACATGGAGGGGGAGAAATGTGACATGGAGGGGGAGAAATGTCAAATTTCTCCCCCTCATGTCACATCACCCCCCTATATCACATTTCTCCCCCTCCATGTCACATCACCCCCCTATGTCACATTTCTCCCCCCTCCATGTCACATTTCTCCCCTCTCCATGTCACATTTCTGCCCCCTCCATGTCACATTTCAACCCCCTCCATGTCACATTTCTCATCCCCCTCCATGTCACATTTCTCATTCCCCTTCATGTCACATTTCTGCCCCCTCCATGTCACATTTCTCCCCCCTCCATGTCACATTTCTCCCCCTCCATGTCACATTTCAACCCCCTCCATGTCACATTTCAACCCCCTCCATGTCACATTTCTCAACCCCCTCCATGTCACATTTCTCATCCCCCTCCATGTCACATTTCAACCCCCTCCATGTCGCATTTCTCCCCCTCCATGTCACATTTCTCATCCCCCTCCATGTCACATCATGCCCTCCTTTTTACATCACCCCCACGAGTTGTGTGGGGGGGGGGGGGGGGCGACAAAATGTAGCTTCGCTTGTGTGTGCAAAAATCCTTGCACCGGCCCTGAGTAGAGCCCCTCGACAGAGTGGAGATGGTGTCAGCAGTAAGTTTGTGTTGACATCACTGATTATTTTGCCCTTCCTTTGATCCATCAGAACAATAACCCCCAAAAAACTGATCCTGTCTGTGGAGCATCCGTCTTCACTCGGTCAGCATTTGGTCAGTAATCCATCAGTATTGCTAATGCCAAAAAAACAGGAGTGTATCTAAAACAGAGATGACACGTGAATGGAATATTTGCATGTCTTCTGTGTTTTGTACCCACTCCTGCTTTTGGCTACCAACTCACAAGCGAATTCTGATGGGACCATACAGGCCTTACAGCTGCTATAGAGAAAGGATCCGTTGTGCAACTCATTTTTCCTTCCTTCTGACAGAAGAAGGGTCAAATAAATGATTATGTCAGCCAGGCCGAAAGGCAAAATAGTGGCCAAGTCATGAAGTGGGGAGGGTGGGGACAGCATGAGAAGTCAACAGAGTGGCCCTATGGCATAGTGGTGAGGTGGAAGCAGCATGAGGAGAACACAGAGTGGCACAATGACATTGTGGAGGTGGTGGCAGCATCAGGAGGCCACAGAGTGGTAGGGTGATATAGTGTGAAGGTGGCAGCAGCATCAAAAGACCACAGAGTAAAAAGGTGACATAGTGTGAAGGCGGAAGCAGCATCAGAAGACCACAGAGTAGAAGGTGACATAGTGTGGAGGTGGCAGCAGCATGAGGAGACCACAGAGTGGCAAGGTGACATAGTGTGGAGGTGGCAGCAGCATCAGGAGACCACAGAGTGGCAAGGTGACATAGTGTGGAGGTGACAGAAGCATCAGAAGACCACAGAGTGGCAAGGTGACGTAGTGTGGAGGTGGCAGCAGCATCAGAAGACCACAGAGTGGCAAGGTGACATAGTGTGGAGGTGGCAGCAGCATCAGGAGACCACAGAGTGGCAAGGTGACATAGTGTAGAGGTGGCAGCAGCATCAGGTGACTATAGAGTGACAAGGTGACATAGTGTGGAGGTGGCAGCAGCATCAAAAGACGACAGAGTGGCAAGGTGAAATAGTGTGGAGATGGCAACAGCATGAGTAGACCACAGAGTGGCAAGGTGACATAGTGTGGAGGTGGAAGCAGCATGAGGAGACCACAGAGTGGCAAGGTGACATAGTGCAGAGGTGGCAGAAGCATCAGGAGACCACGGAGTGGCAAGGTGACATAGTGTGGAGATGGCAGCAGCATGAGGAGACCACAGAGTGGCAAGCTGACATAGTGTGGAGGTAGCAGTGTCAGAAGACCACAGAGTGGCAAGGTGACATAGTGTGGAGGTGGCAGCAGCATCAGGAGACCAAAGAGTGACCCAGTGACAGAGTGGGGAGCTGGGTGGCAATACCAGTAGTAGCTGAACATGGTGGGTAAAAAAAGGAGCACTTGGCATCAGATGTGTGGTATCAGGCGAGTGGCAGAATAAGAATAGTAGCTGTGGCAGGTAGCCAGAAGAAACAGGTCTCTTTTGTCAAAGTGTTGGTGTGGCACCATGGATGATCTAGTCTAATGCATCATGCATTGATGGGTGGAAATCCTGGCTGATCCACGCCTTATTCATCTTGACAAAGGTCAGTCTCTCAATATTTTTAGTGGACAGGCGAGTTCTTCTTGGGGTAACTATGGCCCCCGCCGCACTAAACACCCGCTCTGATGCCACAGCTTTTCCAGGGCAAACTCTGGCAGTTGCGACCACAAATCCAGTTTGGCTTCCCAGTAGTCCAATGTCCCATATCAGCATATGTTGGGGGATGCTGTTTTGCCGCTGCAGTTCAAGGAGGGTGTGCTTTGCGGTGTACGAGTGGCTGAAGTGCATGCAAAGTTTCCTGGCCATTTTTAGGATGTCTTGCAGATGGGTGGAAGAATTCAGGAACCACTTGACAACCAAATTGAACACATGTGCCATGCAGGCTCAGCCTTCCTTGATGCAGTGCCGACACCATGTTCTTCCCGTTGTCGGTCACCATGGTTCCGATTTAGAGTTTTGAGTTGTCGATTTCTTGATGAAGGACATGGAGCAGTTCTTCCCCTGTGTGACTCCGTTCGCCCAGGCAAGCGAAGTGCAGAACAGTGTGACACTGCCGTGCCCTGCACATGTGGTATGTTGGAGGGGCACTGTGAATTGTCCCTGCATGGTCCATTTGGCACCAGGAGTGGTGTGGAGTGGGCTCGGCATGCATGTTGGTACCTGCATTCCTTGGATATAATGGAGGCCATTTTGGCACCAAAGGT
This sequence comes from Bufo bufo, assembly GCF_905171765.1. Taxonomy (NCBI): domain Eukaryota; kingdom Metazoa; phylum Chordata; class Amphibia; order Anura; family Bufonidae; genus Bufo; species Bufo bufo. The sequence goes on from NC_053394.1 coordinate 235,684,003, forward strand.
GACAGAAATTAAAGCAGGCCCAGCATGCATGTGGAACCTACACTCCCTGAATTGTATCGTAGCCGTCATGGCACATAACAGGTAGAATTTAGTGTTAGGAACCCGTCTTACAGAGATCGCCTTGACGTGCGGCAGACGGGCTCAAATAATTTTGTACAAAATGTATTTGCCAAGCATCTCTAATTTATAAGTATAGCATTAGCAATTATTATGCATTTTTGTACTTTATTTGGTTTGCAGAGTGCTGTTGCATTGCATGTTTTGTTTTACAATAATGGCCCCCTGTATAAATATAATATATAATGGCCCCCCTGTATAATTATAATATATAATGGCCCCTCTGTATAATTATTATATATAATGACCCCTCTGTAATATTAGGATATATAATGGCCCCCTCTGTATTATTATTACATATATATAATGACCCTCTGTATAATTATTATATATAATTGCGGTGAGCCGGGCGTGGTACGGTTACACGGACGGTCAGGATATGGGTATATTAGTCTATGGTTTTGTTTGTGACGCTAATTGCAGCATGCGCAGGGTACTAACACAGGGCCCTTTAAGGATGTTGTAACTCACGTACCAGGTTAGGAATGCCAGAGTGGTAAAATGTCTCTGTGTGGTAGTAGTAATTGTGTCAATGGTGTCTCCTACCTTGGTACGGCTAGACTCCTGGATCCTGCCTCACAATAAAATGAGTGTGTTGCTAATAGGAGTAATTGAGGGATTTGCAGCAATAATTAAGATCCAGACTTAGAATAAAGTTCAAACTTGTCTTTACTTAATGCAGCTTTCATCCATGCGAGATACAGCAATAGTCTGAAGTCCCAGCAGGTATTGGCAATGTGTGGCAGGAATCTATCTTCTGTTTCTATCATGTGCCTGGAGCTCTTTGCAGGATAAGTTGTCTGCTTGTGGCTTTGTAATGTGGCAGGAATCTATATCTTCTGCGCTTACTATCTTCTGCTGTATTGGGGACTGACTAGCTGAGGAGGAATTTGGCTTCTCCTGGTCTCTGGACGGTACTCACAGTTGTGCTCACAGGGTATGTTTCTTCCTGGAATACTGGAGGTGGCTGCTTGCTTTCCAACAGCTGAGGCTGAAGGGCTCAGACTGGGAATGATGATCTTTTGTCTCAGCCTAGACAACATACTGGCTTGGATCCCTAGAACTGGGAGCTCCTACAAGCACAGCCTTCCCCTAGCCGGGGTAGCTGGCACACTAACTCTAACTTCCTTCCCTCCCCATGAGGCAGGACATGGGCGAGCCCACTCTGCTCAAAGAGGGGGGAGCTAAGCTGGAATGTACTATTCCAGTCTAGAAATACTAAACTGTCTATAAGTCTCTGCTAACACATTGCTGCCACCTGTTGGTGAACATAGAAATTACAGCAATTTACACTTTACAAGGGTTTCAATGCACATTTGTGAGAATATTAGATAAAATCACATTAGATGAAAGTATGAATACACTTAACAGGTTGTAGCGGGGTAAAAGAGTTTTGTAACATAACTCTGGGATGTTACATAATGACCCCCCAGTATTATTATAATATATAATGGCCCCCTCTGCATTCTTAGGATATACGTATAATTGCCCATTATATATCTTAATATTATAGAGGGGCCATTATACAGAGGGGGCCATTATATATTATACAGAGGGGGCCATTATATATAATAATAAATAATAATAATAATAAAACTCTGCAGAGATGAGACACAGCTGAAAGAAGGTATCATGGCGGTCTTATCATGGAAAGTCTACATCACAGGAGATGTCACTGGATGGATGAGGTATGTGCTGCTGTATTATACTGTATATTTTGTAGTGATGTATGTAATGTCCAAACACATAACTGTTTCACTGTAGGGTTGGGGGGCGAATTGAGAATATGGTCCACCCTGCCGCATCCTGGGCCCAGACTTCAGGTCATACTGTGCGAGTTCTGAATTCTGGGGCCTCACACCCATCTACTACATTATCTGTAGTCAGAGAATTATCACTGTATTATCTGTGGTGTTACATAGGACTGCTACATTATCTGTACTCAGAGAATTATCACTGTATTATCTGTGGTATTACATAGAACTGTCCACAGGTTGAGCGGGGCGCAATACATGGCTTGCCCAGTGTGCTGGCAACCCATGCTACACCAATTCTTGCTCCTAATGTTTTTGAGGGTCACCAGCAAGCTATCTATCATAATTTTGCAAGGGTGTGTAGGATGCCCTCCTTTCTGTGTTTTTTTTGTGGTGGAAAAGGTGCATGGGAATACACTACAGTAGATTGAGTACATTATAAATGAGAGATTAAAAATTGCCTTTATGTTCATCATCAGCTCAGCTCTCCTCTGGTGGAGTTAAGAAGTCAGGGGCAATCCAGGCTTTGTACATTGTTATCTGAGTCAACCCGTCAGCATTGCCTGTTGACAAGCGGGTACGCTAATCTGTTATAATGCCACCAGCAGCACTAAAAACACACTCAGACAAAACACTGGTGGCAGGGCAGACCAGCACCTCCAAGGCATAAACCGCAAGTTTGTGCCACGTGTTCAGCTTGGACACCCAGTAGTCGTAAGGCACTGAGAGATCATTTAGGCGCTGACACGGTCTGCTATATATTCCTTCACCATCTTCCAAAACTTTTCCCTCCTTGTACCACTAGACCGTGCTTCAGGATGAGGTTGCTGGCGGGGTGTCATGAAAGTGTCCCATGCCTTGGAGAGTGTTGCCCTGCCTTTGTTGGAACTGCTGTGTGTTCCCCTTGTCTCCCTTCCTCGGTTGCCTAAGAAAATACGACTGCTGCAGCGTTGACAGACCGGCTGAAGCTGTGGATGACTTGCGGAAATGGGCACACATGCGGCGCGCCTTCACTAGTAGCTCTGGCAAATTGGGGTAGGTTTTGATAAACCGCTGAACCACTAAGTTTAAGACGTGGGCTAGGCATGGGATGTGTGTCAGGTTGCCAAGCTCTAAAGCTGCTACAAAGCTACGGCCATTGTCAGACAAAACCATGCCTGGTTGTAGGTAGTGTTGAGCGCGAATATTCGAATATCAAATTTTTTTCGCGAATATCGGCACTTCGCTAATTCGCGAATATTTCGAATATAGTGATATAAATTCGATATTTTGAATATTCGTATTTTTTTTTTTTTTTTTATTGTTATATTTTTTTCTTCCCCACTTCCCTAAAGTTGTTCTTACCTGTCCTTTGGATTCCTGGCTTCCTGGCTGCTCCAGTCAGTGCCCGTTGCCGCTTCTGCCGACTTCCGTGCTCATGGAGCGTCCCCATCACCATGGGAACGTCTCCATATACTAGAATGTACTGTCGGATTTGAGAATTACGTGAAAAATCGCAATTCGATTATTTCAAGATATAATAATCAAATTTCGATTTTAACTTAGCACTGCTATATTTAATTCTAGCCTAATATGGAATAAAGCAGTGCTAAGTTAAAATCGAAATTCGATTATTATAACTTAATTTTTTTTTTTTTTTTTTATTGTTATATTTTTTTCTTTCCCACTTCCCTAAAGTTGTTCTTACCTGTCCTTTGGATTCCTGGCTTCCTGGCTGCTCCAGTCAGTGCCCGTTGCCGCTTCTGCCGACTTCGGTGCTCATGGAGCGTCCCCATCACCATAGGAACGTCTCCATATACTAGAATGTACTGTCGGATTTGAGAATTACGTGAAAAATCGCAATTTGATTATTTCAAGTTATAATAATCGAATTTCGATTTTAACTTAGCACTGCTATATTTAATTCTAGCCTAATATGGAATATAGCAGTGCTAAGTTAAAATCGAAATTCGATTATTATAACTTAAATATTTATTTTTTTCTTTATTGTTATATTTTTTTCTTTCCCACTTCCCTAAAGTTGTTCTTACCTGTCCTTTGGATTCCTGGCTTCCTGGCTGCTCCAGTCAGTGCCCGTTGCCGCTTCTGCCGACTTCGGTGCTCATGGAGCGTCCCCATCACCATGGGAACGTCTCCATATACTAGAATGTACTGTCGGATTTGAGAATTACGTGAAAAATCGCAATTCGATTATTTCAAGTTATAATAATCGAATTTCGATTTTAGCTTAGCACTGCTATATTTAATTCTAGCCTAATATGGAATATAGCAGTGCTAAGTTAAAATCGAAATTCGATTATTATAACTTGAATTAATCGAATTGCGATTTCAACTTGGACCTGGTTTACTATGGTTGGCTTGGTAGAATTAGCGAATATGACGAATGTATTCGTCATATTCCACAAAACGAATATAACGAATGTATTCGTCATATTCCACAAAACGAAGATAACGAAGTATCCTGCATCTTCGTTTTAGCTACCTATTCATCAACTTCGCTAATTCTAGCAATCATATAGGAAAGTTTACTATAGAGACAGCTAAGTTTAATTCGCTATGCGATTATATGACTGCTTTTTAAAAAAAAAAAAAATAGAATAATTATAATACCTGATAATTATTATAATTATTCTATTTATAAAAAAAAGCAAAGTAATATAATCGCATAGCGAATTAAACTTTCGTTATATTCGTTTTGTGGAATATGACGAATGCATTCGTCATATTCGCTAATTCTACCAAGCCAACCATAGTAAACCAGGTCCAAGTGGAAATCGCAATTCGATTAATTCAAGTTATAATAATCGAATTTCGATTTTAACTTAGCACTGCTATATTCCATATTAGGCTAGAATTAAATATAGCAGTGCTAAGTTAAAATCGAAATTCGATTATTATAACTTGAAATAATCGAATTGCGATTTTTCATGTAATTCTCAAATCCGACAGTACATTCTAGTATATGGAGACGTTCCCATGGTGATGGGGACGCTCCATGAGCACGGAAGTCGGCAGAAGCGGCAACGGGCACTGACTGGAGCAGCCAGGAAGCCAGGAATCCAAAGGACAGGTAAGGACAACTTTAGGGAAGTGGGAAAGAAAAAAATATAACAATAAAAAAATAAAAAATAAAAATAAAAATTCAAGTTATAATAATCGAATTTCGATTTTAACTTAGCACTGCTTTATTCCATATTAAGCTAGAATTAACGAATATGGAATATAGCAGTGCTAAGTTAAAATCGAAATTCGATTATTATAACTTGAATTAATCGCATTGCTATTTCAATAGGAGAGTAGCCTTTAAGTTAAAATCGCAATACGCGATTATTTAAATCGCATATTAATCGCGATAACAAGAATAATGACGAATATTCGATTTCGACGAATATAAAACGAATATTCTATCGAATATTCGCGAATTTCGTCGAAATCAAATATGGCACCTGCCGCTCATCACTAGTTGTAGGTTGAGTGGCGATTGCCACAGCTCGGTCTGGTCCCTTATACCCTGGCACAGCTCTGCGGCGGTGTGATGTTTGTCCCCTAAGTAGATCAGCTTCAGCACGGCCTGTTGAAACTTACCCACAGCAGTGCTAGACTGCTTCCAGTTAGCGACTGATGGCTGACTGCTGCTGGAGGTGGAAGTGGAGGAGGAGGTGGCAGAGGAGGAGAAGTGGGGGTTGAAGCCAGTAACATAGCTGCTGGCGGAGACCCTGATGGACGTAGGGCCCGCAATCCTGGGCGCAGGTAGAACCTGTGCCATCCCAGGGTACGACTTACTTCCGGCCTCCACAACATTCACCCAGTGTGCGGTCAGGGAAATGTAGCGTCCCTGGCCACCAGCACTTGTCCATGTGTCCGTGGTGAAGTGGACCTTCCCAGTAAGTGCGTTGGTCAGGGCACGGGTGATGTTATGGGACACATGCTGGTGTAAGGCGGGCACGGCACACCGTGAAAAATAGTGGCGGCTGGGGAATGCGTACCGAGGGACGGCCGCCGACATCAGGCTGCAGAAGGCCTCTGGGTGGGTATTTGCGCTTGCGTTCAAATGACTGTGTTAGGCCTCTTTCACAGGGGCGTCATGGATTTGGGCCGGATAAGATGCGGGTGCCTCGTGGGAAAATGCGTGATTTTCCCGTGCGAATGAAAAACATTTTTATGCGTTTTTGCACGAGCGTGAGAAAAATCGGCATGTTTGGTACCCAACCCAAACTTCTTCACAGAAGTTCGGGTTTGGGTTAGGTGTTGTGTAGATTTTATTATTTTCCCTTAAAACATGGTTATAAGGGAAAATAATAGCATTCTTAATACAGAATGCTTAGTAAAATAGGGCTGGAGGGGTTAAAAAAAATAAAATTTAATGATCATGTGATGGACCATGTGATGAGTGCAGTTATGTCACAACAGGTCCTTTTCCTCCTGCACAGCAAAGAAGAAGTGAAAAGAATGGCGTGGTGTTAAACAAGCAGGAAGTGCTCAAACCCACATGCATATACAGGTTCTTCTAAAAAAATTAGCATATTGTGATAAAGTTCATTATTTTCTGTAATGTACTGATAAACATTAGACTTTCACATATTTTAGATTCATTACACACAACTGAAGTAGTTCAAGCCTTTTCTTGTTTTAATATTGATGATTTTGGCATACAGCTCATGAAAACCCAAAATTCCTATCTCAAAAAATTAGCATATTTCATCCGACCAATAAAAGAAAAGTGTTTTTAATACAAAAAAAGTCAACCTTTAAATAATTAAGTTCAGTTATGCACTCAATACTTGGGAATCCTTTTGCAGAAATGACTGCTTTAATGCGGCGTGGCATGGAGGCAATCAGCCTGTGGCACTGCTGAGGTGTTTTGGAGGCCCAGGATGCTTCGATAGCGGCCTTAAGCTCATCCAGAGTGTTGGGTCTTGCGTCTTTCAACTTTCTCTTCCCAATATCCCACAGATTCTCTATGGGGTTCAGGTCAGGAGAGTTGGCAGGCCAATTGAGCACAGTAATACCATGGTCAGTAAACCATTTACCAGTGGTTTTGGCACTGTGAGCAGGTGCCAGGTCGTGCTGAAAAATGAAATCTTCATCTCCATAAAGCTTTTCAGCAGATGGAAGCATGAAGTGCTCCAAAATCTCCTGATAGCCAGCTGCATTGACCCTGCCCTTAATAAAAAACAGTGGACCAACACCAGCAGCTGACATGGCACCCCAGACCATCACTGACTGTGGGTACTTGACACTGGACTTCAGGCCTTTTGGCATTTCCCTCTCCCCAGTCTTCCTCCAGACTCTGGCACCTTGATTTCCGAATGACATGCAAAATTTGCTTTCATCCGAAAAAAGTACTTTGGACCACTGAGCAACAGTCCAGTGCTGCTTCTCTGTAGCCCAGGTCAGGCGCTTCTGCCGCTGTTTCTGGTTCAAAAGTGGCTTGACCTGGGGAATGCGGCACCTGTAGCCCATTTCCTGCACACGCCTGTACACGGTGGCTCTGGATGTTTCTATTCCAGACTCAGTCCACTGCTTCCGCAGGTCCCCAAAGGTCTGGAATCGGTCCTTCTCCACAATCTTTCTCAGGGTCTGGTCACCTCTTCTCGTTGTGCAGCGTTTTCTGCCACACTTTTTCCTTCCCACAGACTTCCCACTGAGGTGCCTTGATACAGCACTCTGGTAACAGCCTATTCGTTCAGAAATTTCTTTCTGTGTCTTACCCTCTTGCTTGAGGGTGTCAATGATGGCCTTCTGGACAGCAGTCAGGTCGGCAGTCTTACCCATGATTGCGGTTTTGAGTAATGAACCAGGCTGGGAGTTTTTAAAAGCCTCAGGAATCTTTTGCAGGTGTTTAGAGTTAATTAGTTGATTCAGATGATTAGGTTAATAGCTCGTTTAGAGAACCTTTTCATGATATGCTAATTTTTTGAGATAGGAATTTTGGGTTTTCATGAGCTGTATGCCAAAATCATCAATATTAAAACAAGAAAAGGCTTGAACTACTTCAGTTGTGTGTAATAAATCTAAAATATATGAAAGTCTAATGTTTATCAGTACATTGCAGAAAATAATGAACTTTATCACAATATGCTAATTTTTTGAGAAGAACCTGTATATAGGGGAGCAAAGCCTGCACTTGTGGCCCGTTGCTAATGACGATCCCCAGCAAAAATGCATACAGTGGAGGATGCCCGCAGCGAACCAGAAGTACCACAATATACATCCTACACAAGATAGCAATTATGTGGATGTGATAATCAATATAGCAATATAACAAAATAATAACAAAGACAGGTACACTCTGCGGTCTTACTAAACCCTCAAACTGATTTTAAAATTGAGAGTTTAGCCAACATGTCCTACGGTGTAGGACATGTCTGAGCCCGAGCACCACGCCAAGGTTTCTCAAGTAGCTCGGGGACCTAACACTCACCTACCTGTGCCATATGGGCAATACTAGGAGCCAGTGGGCAAATTACAGGAGCATGAGGCCGACTCACAAACAACTCACCAGTTACCTCCAGCATGTAACCATGCTAGCAATGGGAGGAGGGAGGAGTCTGCGAGTCCCACTCAAGACTGGCTGATATGGCCCAGGCCTCACAGGTGCACCTAAATGTAGCCTGTAGATGGAAAGCAGGCACATTTAAATTGGAGTTTATACACCTCCAGGCATCTCTATATATACAAACTGAAAAGAATGGTGTGGTGTTAAACAAGAAGAGAAGACAGAAGAGAACCCGGGCTGCGCAAACAAGTGGATTAAGGTGAGTTAAAAAAATTTTTAACCCCTTTTAGCCCTATTTTACTAAGCATTCTGTAGTAAGAATGCTATTATTTTCCCTTATAACCATGTTATAAGGGAAAATAATAATGATCGGGTCCCCATCCCGATCATCTCCTAGCAACCATGCGTGAAAATCGCACCGCATCCGCACTTGTTTGCGATTTTCACGCAGCCCCATTCACTTCTATGGGGCCTGCGTTGCGTGAAAAACGCACAAAATAGAGCATGCTGTGATTTTCACGCAATGCACAAGTGATGCGTGAAAATCACCACTCATGTGCACAGCCCTATAGAAATGAATGGGTCCGGATTCAGTGCGGGAGCAATGCGTTCACCTCACGCATTGGACCCTCGTGGAAATCTCGCCCGTGTGAAAGAGGCCTTATGGATATTTGGACGCTGCGCTGGGACAGGGAAGTGGATGTTATGGCTGATGGTTCATGCGAAGGTCCAGGTGCAGGGCGAGGGGCATTTGGGCCTGTGCCTTCTACAGGGAATTGGCCAGCAGTGCATAACACAGGGGAAGAGGAGGCAGCGGTGTGACCCGCAGACCCAGATTATGGACCCAGGCGTTCGGCCCACTTATTAGGGTGCTTGGATGCCATGTGGCGGATCATGCTGTTGGTGGTGAGGTTGCTAGTGTTCACTCCCCGGTTGCAAACTACCACTCTTTTGTCGTCTGCACTGTCCTCAAAAAAGCGCCATACTGCAGAACCCCTACCCCCTAGATTTACGCATGGGGTGCTCGGTGTAACGGTTGGGGGCCTATTTGGTGTGGGCCGACTTCTCCCTTTTGCAACCCCACTGCCTCTTCCAGCCTATTGCGGTGCTGCGGACCACCCCCCCCCCTGTACTGCTGTCCTCGCTCGGCTTTTCACCTTCCCATGTTGGGTCAGTGACCTCATCGTCCACCACCTCCTCTTCCACTTCCTCACTCTGCTCATCCTCCTGACTTGACCTAACCACAACCTCAGTGATTGACAACTGTTTCTCATCATCATCCACCTCGTGAACGAATTATTGCCGTTCACCACCGTCATCTTCTTGAGACTGTGAAGGCTCAAGAAGTTGGGAATCAGGACACAATATCTCAGGTCCCTCTTCAAGCATGCTGGGCGCGAGGGCTAAATGTAATAGTGGCACTCAGAATATCTGAGAGTGGGATCACTCGTTTGGCAAGCCACTCTTTGGTGGGAGGAAGGGTTATCAGAGTGAGGATTCGGTTGACCAGACTCTTGGCTACAGAGACTAGACTTGGTGGAAGAGAGGGTGGTGCTTAACTGACTGGAAGTATTATCTTCAGCAATCCAACCGATTAACTGTTTGCACTGGTCCGACTTGGACAGTGTTGTCCTGCACCACCCAGCTAAGTTGGACATGATGCTGGGTACGGTGGATGTTTTGTTTTTTCTGGTGCACTGGCAGCAGGCACAGTTTCATTGCGCCTAGGGCCACGGCCTCTGCATGCACCATCAGCATCACGCCCACTTCCCCGTCCCTTAGTGCTCGCCTTCTTCATATTAATGGTTTTGTCACTAGATGTTGCGCAGATTATTTTAAAGTCCGCTAAAGACACAGTTTTCAGATGCAGGACAGTATATGTCACAGAAACCCACAGAATATGGACACTATATTAGGCCCAGATTATTGGAATTTGCAATACAGACACTGTTTTCTGATGTAGTACAGTGTTGGTTACAGAACACCACAGATCATGGACACTATATTAGGCCCAGATTATTGGAATTTGTAATACAGACACTGTTTGCAGATGTAGTTCAGTATTTTTTACACAAAGCCACAAACTATGGACACTAGATGTGGCCCAGATTATTAAAGACACAGTCTGCGGATAATGTACAGTATATGTCACTAATAGGTATAAAATAAAAATATCTTGCTACTGTGAAACACACACAGTAGTCCTTAACCCCTTAGGGACGCATGACGTACCGATACGGCATGTTTCCCGAGTCCTTAAGGACCCATGACGTACCGGTTTAAACCTCGATTGCGGCGCGGCGGGGGTTAATCGGAACAGGATGCCCGCTGAAATCATTCAGCGGGCATCCTATCACAACGCCGGGGGGGTCATGTGACCCCCCGTATCGGCGATCGCCACAAACCGCAGGTCAATTCAGACCTGCGGTTTGCGGCTTTTTACCTGGTGCAGCGGCTGTGGTCGGCAGTGCCATCGGGTCGCCATGCGGCTGTAGGGGGGACCCGATAGCATGGAAGGCAGTGCGATGTCTAAGGAAGGCATCGCGCTGCCTTCCGGTGAAGAGCCTGTGAGATCCAGCTCCCTGGATCACACAGGCCCCGGAAGCTGTATGAGTAATACACACAGTATTACTCATACAGCCAATGCATTCCAATACAGAAGTATTGGAATGCATTGTAAAGGAATATACCCCCCAAAGTCCCAAAGTGGGACAAAAAATAAAGTGAATTTTTTTATTTTTTAAAAATAACGTTTTCCCCCGCAAAAAATTAAAGTTTCAAGTAAAAATAAAAACGTGATTTTCCCCAAATAAAGTTGAAAAAAATTGGTAAAAAATAGGGGGGAAAAAAAAGTATACATATTAGGTATCGCCGCGTCCGTATCGACCGGCTCTATAAACATATCAAATGACCTAACCCCTCAGATGAACACCGTAAAAAAAATAAAAAAATAAACTGTGCTAAATAAACCATTTTTTTGTCATCTTACATCACAAAAAGTACAACAGCAAGCGATCAAAAAGGCGTTTGCCCACCAAAATAGTACCAATCTAACCGTCACCTCATCCCGCCAAAAATTAGCCCCTACCTGAGACAATCGCCCAAAAAATAAAAAAACTATGGCTCAGAATATGGAGACACTAAAACATGATTTTTTTTTGTTTCAAAAATTATATTATTGTGTAAAACTTACATAAATAAAAAAAAAGTATACATATTAGGTATCGTCGCGTTCGTATCGACCGGCTCTATAAAAATATCACATGACCTAACCCCTCAGATGAACACCGTAAAAAATTAAAAATAAAAACTGTGCTAAATAAACCATTTTTTATCGCCTTACATCACAAAAAGTGTAATAGCAAGCGATCAAAAAGTCACACGCACCCCAAAATAGTGCCAATAAAACCATCATCTCATCCCGCAAAAATCATACCCTACCCAAGGTAATCGCCCAAAAACTGAAAAAATTATGGCTCTCAGACTATGGAAACACTAAAACATGATTTTTTTTGCTTCAAAAGTGAAATCATTGTGTAAACTTACATAAATAAATAAAAAGTATACATATTAGGTATCGCCGCATCCGTGACAACCTGGTCTATAAAAATATCACATGATCTAACCTGTCAGATGAATTTTGTAAATAACAAAAAATAAAAACGGTGCCAAAACAGCTATTTCTTGTTATCTTGCCTCACAAAAAGTGTAATATAGAGCAACAAAGAATCATATGTACCCTAAACTAGTACAAACAATACTGCCACCCTATCCCGTAGTTTCCAAAATGGGGCCACTTTTTTGGAGTTTCTACTCTAGGGGTGCATCAGGGGGGCTTCAAATGGGACATGGTGTAAAAAAAAACGGTCCAGCAAAATCTGCCTTCAAAAAAACGTATGGCATTCCTTTCCTTCTGCGCCCTGCCGTGTGCCCGTACAGCGGTTTACGACCACATATGGGGTGTTTCTGTAAACTAAATAATCAGGGCCATAAATATTGAGTTTGGTTTGGCTGTTAACCCTTGCTTTGTAACTGGTAAAAAATTATTAAAATGGAAAATCTGCCAAAAAAGTGAAATTTTGAAATTGTATCTCTATTTTCCATTAATTCTTGTGGAACACCTAAAGGGTTAACGACGTTTGTAAAATCAGTTTTGAATACCTTGAGGGGTGTAGTTTCTTAGATGGGGTCACTGTTATGGAGTTTCTACTCTAGAGTTGCATCAGGGGGGCTTCAAATGGGACATGGTGTCAAAAAACCAGTCCAGCAAAACCTGCCTTCCAAAAACCGTATGGCATTCCTTTCCTTCTGCGCCCTGCCGTGTGCCCGTACAGCGGTTTACGACCACATATGGGGTGTTTCTGTAAACTACAGAATCAGGGCCATAAATATTCGGTTTGGTTTAGCTGTTAACCCTTGCTTTGTAACTGTAAAAAAAAAATCTTATAATGGAAAATCTGCCAAAAAAGTGAAATTTTTAAATTGTATCTCTATTTTACATTAATTCTTGTGGAACACCTAAAGGGTTAACAAAGTTTATAAAAATCATTTTTGAATACCTTGAGGGGTGTAGTTTATAGAATGGGGTCATTTTTGGGTTGTTTCAATTATGTAAGCCTCGCAAAGTGACTTCAGACCTGAACTGGTCCCTAAAAATAGGGTTTTTGAACATTTATGAAAAATTTCAAGATTTGCTTCTAAACTTCTAAGCCTTGTAACATCCCCAAAAAATAAAATATCATTCCCAAAATGATACAAACATGAAGTAGACATATGGGGAATGTAAAGTAATAACTATTTTTGGAGGTATTACTATGTATTATAGAAGTAGAGAAATTGAAACTTGGAAATTTGCAATTTTTTACAACTTTTTGGTAAATTTGGTATTTTTTATAAATAAAAATGAATGAAGTACAATATGTGACGAAAAAACTATCTCAGAATGGCCTGGAAAAGTCAAAGCGTTTTAAAGTTATCAGCACTTAAAGTGACACTGGTCAGATTTTCAAAAAATTGCCAAGTCCTTAAGGTGAAATAGGGCTGAGTCCTTAAGGGGTTAAGGGGTTAAAAGGACCTTGGGGTTTTTGAAAAGTTTTTGGTAGTAAAAACAGCAAATTTCTCTCCTGCACTATCTATCCCTTCCTTAGCACTGTCCTTAGAATGCAGATTGCTGCAGATTGCTGCTCTAAAACACACACACACACACACTAGTCCTTAACCACTTCAGCCCCCAGTGCTTAAACACCCTGAAAGACCAGGCCACTTTTTACACTTCTGACCTACACTACTTTCACCGTTTATTGCTCGGTCATGCAACTTACCACCCAAATGAATTTTACCTCCTTTTCTTCTCACTAATAGAGCTTTCATTTGGTGGTATTTCATTGCTGCTGACATTTTTACTTTTTTTGTTATTAATCGAAATTTAACGATTTTTTTGCAAAAAAATGACATTTTTCACTTTCAGTTGTAAAATTTTGCAAAAAAAAACGAGATCCATATAGAAATTTTGCTCTAAATTTATAGTTCTACATGTCTTTGATAAAAAAAAAATGTTTGGGTAAAAAAAAAAATGGTTTGGGTAAAAGTTATAGCGTTTACAAACTATGGTACAAAAATGTGAATTTCCGCTTTTTGAAGCAGCTCTGACTTTCTGAGCACCTGTCATGTTTCCTGAGGTTCTACAATGGCCAGACAGTACAAACACCCCACAAATGACCCCATTTCGGAAAGTACACACCCGAAGGTATTCGCTGATGGGCATAGTGAGTTCATAGAAATTTTTATTTTTTGTCACAAGTTAGCGGAAAATGATGATTTTTTTTTTTTTTTTCTTACAAAGTCTCATATTCCACTAACTTGTGACAAAAAATAAAAACTTCCATGAACTCACTATGCCCATCACGAAATACCTTGGGGTCTCTTCTTTCCAAAATGGGGTCACTTGTGGGGTAGTTATACTGCCCTGGCATTCTAGGGGCCCAAATGTGTGGTAAGGAGTTTGAAATCAAATTCTGTAAAAAATGACCTGTGAAATCCGAAAGGTGCTCTTTGGAATATGGGCCCCTTTGCCCACCTAGGCTGCAAAAAAGTGTCACACATCTGGTATCTTCGTACTCAGGAGAAGGTGGGGAATGTGTTTTGGGGTGTCTTTTTACATATACCCATGCTGGGTGAGATAAATATCTTGGTCAAATGCCAACTTTGTATAAAAAAATGGGAAAAGTTGTCTTTTGCCAAGATATTTCTCTCACCCAGCATGGGTATATGTAAAATGACACCCCAAAACACATTCCCCACCTTCTCCTGAGTACGGAGATACCAGATGTGTGACACTTTTTTGCAGCCTAGGTGGGCAAAGGGGCCCATATTCCAAAGAGCACCTTTCGGATTTCACAGGTCATTGTTTACAGAATTTGATTTCAAACTCCTTACCACGCATTTGGGCCCCTAGAATGCCAGGGCAGTATAACTACCCCACAAGTGACCCCATTTTGGAAAGAAGAGACCCCAAGGTATTCGCTGATGGGCATAGTGAGTTCATGGAAGTTTTTATTTTTTGTCACAAGTTAGTGGAATATGAGAAAAAAAAAAATCATCATTTTCCACTAACTTGTGACAAAAAATAAAAAATTCTAGGAACTTGCTATGCCCCTCACGAAATACCTTGGGGTGTCTTCTTTCCAAAATGGGGTCACTTGTGGGGTAGTTATACTGCCCTGGCATTTTCCAGGGGCCCTAATGTGTGGTAAGTAGGTAAATGACCTGTGAAATCCTAAAGGTGCTCTTTGGAATATGGGCCCCTTTGCCCACCTAGGCTGCAAAAAAGTGTCACACATGTGGTATCGCCGTATTCAGGAGAAGTTGGGGAATGTGTTTTGGGGTGTCATTTTACATATACCCTTGCTGGGTGAGAGAAATATCTTGGCAAAAGACAACTTTTCCCATTTTTTTATACAAAGTTGGCATTTGACCAAGATATTTCTCTCACCCAGCATGGGTATATGTAAAATGACACCCCAAAACACATTCCCCAACTTCTCCTGAGTACGGCGATACCAGATGTGTGACACTTTTTTGCAGCCTAGATGCGCAAAGGTGCCCAAATTCCTTTTAGGAGGGCATTTTTAGACATTTGGATACCAGACTTCTTCTCACGCTTTGGGGCCCCTAGAATGCCAGGGCAGTATAAATACCCCACATGTGACCCCATTTTGGAAATAAGACACCCCAAGGTATTCAATGAGGGGCATGGCGAGTTCATAGAATTTTTTTTTTTTTTGCCACAAGTTAGCGGAAATTGATATTTTAAATTTTTTTCTCACAAAGTCTCCCGTTCCGCTAACTTGGGACAAAAATTTCAATCTTTCATGGACTCAATATGCCCCTCACGGAATACCTGGGGGTGTCTTCTTTCCGAAATGGGGTCACATGTGGGGTATTTATACTGCCCTGGCATTCTAGGGGCCCTAAAGCGTGAGAAGAAGTCTGGAATATAAATGTCTAAAAAATTTTACGCATTTGGATTCCGTGAGGGGTATGGTGAGTTCATGTGAGATTTTATTTTTTGACACAAGTTAGTGGAATATGAGACTTTGTAAGAAAAAAAAATATATATTCCGCTAACTTGGGCCAAAAAAATGTCTGAATGGAGCCTTACAGAGGGTCATCAATGACAGGGGGGGTGATCAATGACAGGGGGGGTGATCAATGACAGGGGGGTGATCAATGACAGGGGGGTGATCAATGACAGGGGGGTGATCAATGACAGGGGGGTGATCAATGACAGGGGGTTGATCAATGACAGGGGGGGTAATCAATGACAGGGGGGGTGATCAATGACAGGGGGGTGATCAGGGAGTCTATATGGGGTGATCACCACAGTCATTGATCATGCCCCTGTAAGGCTTCATTCAGACGTCCGGATGCGTTTTGCGGATCGGATCAATCTATCAGTGCATCCGTAAAAATCATGCGGACATCTGAATGGAGCTTTACAGGGGGGTGATCAGGGAGTCTATATGGGGTGATCACCACAGTCATTGATCATGCCCCTGTAAGGCTTCATTCAGACGTCCGGATGCGTTTTGCGGATCCGATCCATCTATCAGTGCATCCGTAAAAATCATGCGGACATCTGAATGGAGCTTTACAGGGGGGTAATCAATGACAGGGGGGTAATCAATGACAGGGGGGTGATCAGGGAGTCTATATGGGGTGATCACCACAGTCATTGATCACGCCCCTGTAAGGCTTCATTCAGACGTCCGGATGCGTTTTGCGGATCCGATCCATCTATCAGTGGATCCGTAAAAATCATGCGGACGTCTGAATGGAGCTTTAAAGGGGGTTGATCAATGACAGGGGGGTAATCAATGACAGGGGGGTGATCAGGGAGTCTATATGGGGTGATCAGGGGTGATCAGGGGCTAATAAGGGGTTAATAAGTGACGGGGGGGGTGTAGTGTAGTGTAGTGGTGCTTGGTGCTACTTTACTGAGCTACCTGTGTCCTCTGGTGGTCGATTTAAACAAAGGGGACCACCAGAGGACCAGGTAGCAGGTATATTAGACGCTGTTATCAAAACAGCGTCTAATATACCTGTTAGGGGTTAAAAAAAACACATCTCCAGCCTGCCAGCGAACGATCGCCGCTGGCAGGCTGGAGATCAACTCTCTTACCTTCCGTTCCTGTGAGCGCGCGCGCCTGTGTGCGCGCGTTCACAGGAAATCTCGGCCATCGCGAGATGACGCATATATGCGTGACTCTGCGCAGGGCTGCCACCTCCGGAACGCGATCCTGCGTTAGGCGGTCCGGAGGTGGTTAAAAGGACTTTTGGGTTTTAGAAAAGCTTTCTCAGAATAAAAACTGTGAAATTCGCTCCCTACTCTGTCTTTCCCTTCCTACGCTCTGCTTTCCCTGTCAACGTCTGAGCCGAACATGCGTCATCGGGTGCTATACAGCACCCGATGACGTGTTCCGGCCAGCCAATCACTGTAATGCCAGCAGCCAACATAGCTACTGGCATTACAATAAGGGTAGTACTTATCTGCACCTTTATTGGCTGCTTAAAACCTGCGAAACGTGCGGGGAGGAGACTCGAGCATAGCGCTTTAGCACATGCGATACTCGGTCGAGTACCGCCATGTGCCGAGCATAGCGATGCTCGAGCCAAACAGATATTCGGTCGAGCATGCTCGCTCATCACTAGTCACAAGGTGTTTAAGGAACATCATCGTACGGTTCTTACGGAACACCCTGGAAGCAGTTCCACTGCCGACCTCATATCTCGTAGATTCTGGTGGCCGGGGTGGCGTAAGTGTATTAAGGACTATGTGTCAGCCTGTACCACCTCTGCACATGCTAAGGTGACACATACTCTGCCTTCCGGATCTTTACTTCCGTTGTCCAGACCATCGACTGGTCCATCGAAATGGATTTTATCACTGATCTACCTAACTCTTCAGGAAAGACAGTTATTCTGGTGGTAGTTGATTGCTTTAGTAAAATGGTGCACTTTATTACTTTATCGGGCCTACCCAATGCTAAAACACTTGCACAAGTCTTTGTTGACAACATTGTGAATCTCCATGGCATTCTCTCTTATGTGGTCTCAGATCGTGGGACTCAGTTTGTTTCCAGATTCTGGAAAGCGTTCTGTACTCGACTGGGGATACAACTGTCCTTTTCCTCAGCTTTTCATCCTCCGTCGAACGGACAGATGGAGCACACTAATCAGAGTCTAGAGACTTACTTGAGATGTTTTGTATCTGAGAACCCGGAGAAGCGGCCTTCTTTTTGTCTTTGGCAGAGTTTGCCATAAACAATAGTAGTCACGAGTCCACTCGTAAGTCGCCGTTTTTTGGGGCTTATGGGTTTCACCCGCAGTTTGGCACATTTTCTGGTTCTGATACTTCTAGTATCTCTGAGGAAGAACGTTTTTCATCATCATTGTCATCGATATGGTAAAAATCAGCTTACTGTCCATGATCTGTACCCTTTTCCTGACATGTGTCACTTTATGTGGTAATAACTTTGGAAAGCTTTACTTATCCAAGCCATTCAGAGATTGTTTTTTCGTGACACATTGTACTTCATGAAATTTACCAAACATTTAGAAAAATTTACAATTTTCAAAATTTCAAATGATACCTCATAAAATATTTATTACTTAACATTCCCCATATGTCTACTTTATGTTGGCATTATTTTGTAAATGTCATTTTATTTTTTGGGGAACGTTAGGCGGCTTCGAATTTTAGAAGCAATTCTTAAAATTTTAAGAAAATTTCCAAAACCCACTTTTTAAGGACCAGTTCAGGTCTGAAGTCATTTTGTGGGGCGTACATAGTGGAAACCCCCCATAAATGACCCCATTGTAAAAACTACACACCTTACTCAAAACTGATTTTACAAACTTTGTTAATCCTTTGTAAAAGAGGGATAGAGGATGGCTCACCTCTGGTTGGTGATGGCAAGGTGCACCAAACAGATGTTGTGCCCAGTCACCAGCAAACAATAGTAGAAAAAATGGAATGGGCACTCTTATACCTAGTGCACTAGGTAGGCAATGCGACTCAAACAATTGAATATAATATATTAATTTATTAGTAGCGATATATGTAAATATATATCAATATACAGTTGATAATAGAACCTAATAACTTAACCCTCTGGATAATAAAACCTCACATAAAATTGATAAATAAAAATGCAATAAGCATAGATCTATCCACTGTTATAACTAATGGAAAAACAGAGGTCCAGTCCAGCGTTAATAGAAGAGACACTGTATAATCCGTTACCTACAACAGTGGCTAGACAGCAAATATACCTCCAGGGAAATCTGTGAGTGAATAAATAATTAATTAATGAATCAATAGATAATATGTGAAAAATCAGCAATGCGTGAGATAACACAGTGGCTAAAGTGACAAAATATATTGAATCGACAATATAGTGTAAATAATTAAAATCGTGAGTGTAAATAGATAAATAAATTAATAAATATCTCTGGAGAATAAGTCCAATTGCTGTCCCCCACTGGTAGTATTATTCCAAAGTAGTGTCTCTAATTAATGGAAAACGTATGGGCTGGGTCGATGTTTAATCCACACAATTGTCCGCAGGTAGACTCAGTTTAAATGTATGGGCTGTATCATTGAACAGCTACGGCACCAGTATAAATGTATCCAATACTGTTGCGATTTGGTGGAGCAATAATGTAATTGTGGCAAACAGTATATCAAAGTAGTTAGGCAGCAGTACGTATATGTCCAGCTATATTGTGTCAAATCACAGATATCGGAGCTAGTAGCTCTTACTCACATCCATTCCCACCGTGGCGTCCCACGTGGTGTAGGTTTAAGCAGCCTTATCTCACTGTAGCGCAGCTGCGCTGTCTGCTACCGATGCTGTCTCACCCCGACTGTGGAAAGATGCTGGCTGTGTAACGCTGCTGCTGCGTATCCGGTTTCTTTAGTTGGGATCAATGTTCCACCTGTTTAGGTCAATACTGATCCTTGAACATTTAGGCTATCAATCTCTATATCAATTCAGAGTGATCCGTAGTACGATTCAATTAGAACCGCAATTTTGACATCCTTTGGAAAAGCGCTTTCTTGATCCAATATAGTAGAAAATATTGCCGGTATGTTATCAGATCCAGTTGCTCCTTACCAGACGCGTTTCAAAGGCTTCCTGCCTTCTTCCTCAGTGGCTAGTTTGGAACTGACTAACTATCCGGCCTTTTATCCTCCATAGGGTTCTTCGGTAGACCTGAAATGGACCCACATGGATCTGGGTTTCACGGATGTATTTGATTTATATTGCGATAGTCCTGCGGTATATATGCGGTTTTTATACACCAATGCGTTTTTATATGTTCTGTGTTCCTGTGTCCACCAGCATCCTTATCCATATCAAATTATTGTCATATCTGATTCTAGTTAGATCTTATATAAATAAAACCATCCTATGTCATAAATTAATGTCAGCATAATGTAAACACATTTATCTTACTAAAATACAATATTTATACATCTTTATTATGTTAAAAATATATTAAATCATTGAGAGCTTCTATATTAGGTCTAAAAATATTATATAAAAGTCTAAAATATAAATAGAAAAATTAAATATAAATATAAATAGTTATTTCGGTAATATACTCAACAAATACATATATAAATATCCTTTTTTGATTGGTATGCAGCAAGCTACATCTGATGGGGCTCATCCTCTATAATGGTTCGGGCAGAGTGTATGGGGTACAGATGGATGGACTGGGGTCGGAGATCTCCAGCGCAGGGAGGGTCATAGTGCTGCTAAACAGCCCGACTAGTACCCCCCATGAGCCGAAGACACCCGACCCATCACAAAAACCCAAATATTTCCAACTCGGCGTTGAGTCCATCCGGAGCCAAACTGCCGAATTCGAATATCTTCCTAGACTCCGCCCTAGACATTCGGGCAATATGATTGCCCCCCCTCCAATGGCGTTCTATTTGTTCAAATGCTGCAAAGGTTAGAGACTTCGGATCTTGATTATGTATCAATTTAAAATGTTTTGATAGTACATGTTTATCGTACCCTTTCTTAATTTTGTTAATATGTTCCGCTATCCTAACTTTTAGGGGTCTTTTAGTCCTTCTATTAACGCTGGACTGGACCTCTGTTTTTCCATTAGTTATAACAGTGGATAGATCTATGCTTATTGCATTTTTATTTATCAATTTTATGTGAGGTTTTATTATCCAGAGGGTTAAGTTATTAGGTTCTATTATCAACTGTATATTGATATATATTTACATATATCGCTACTAATAAATTAATATATTATATTCAATTGTTTGAGTCGCATTGCCTACCTAGTGCACTAGGTATAAGAGTGCCCATTCCATTTTTTGTTAATCCTTTAGCTGCTCCACAAGAATTAAAGGAAAATGGAAATGAAATTTTTAAATTTCACTTTTTTGGCAGATTTTCCATTTTCATCAATTTTTTTCTTTAACACATCAAGGGTTAACAGCCAAACAAAACGTAATATTTATTACCCTGGTTCTGCGGTTTACATAAAAACCCCAGATGTGGTCGTAAACTCATGTAAGGGCACATGGCAGGGCGCAGAAGAAAAGGAGCACCATATGGTTTTTGGAAGGCAGATTTTGCTGAACTGGTTTTTAGATGCCATCTCCCATTTGAAGCCCCCCTGATGCACCCTTACAGTAGAAACTCCCAAAAAGTGACCCAATTTTAAGAAACTAGGGGATAAGGTGCCAGTTTTATTGGTACTATTTTGGGGTACATATGATTTTTAATTGTCTATATTACCTTTTTGTGAGGCAAAGTAACCAGAAAATGGCTGGTTTATCTGACAGGGTACGTCATGCTATTTTTATAGAGCAGGTTGTTATGGATGTAATGATATCAAATATGTCTACTTTCTTTGTTTGTTTGTTTCAGTTTTACATAATAAAGCATTTTTGAAAAAAACATTCTGTATTTGTGTATCCATTTCTGAACGCCATATTTTTTTTGCCGATCGTCTTGTGCAGGGGCTCGTTTTTTGCAGGAAGAGTTGACGTTTTTATTGGTACCATTTTTGGGTACATATGATTTTTTGATCAGTCATTATTACACTTTATGTGACATTTGAAATTTTTATAGAGCAGATCATTTTATAGAGCAGATCATGTGACATTTTTATAGAGCAGATCGTTACGGACGTGGAAATAACTGATATGTATACTTTTTCTTATTTATTTAAGTTTTACACAATAATAGCTTTTTTGAAACAAAAGAAAATGATATTTTAGTGTCTCCATAGTCTGAGAGCCATAGCTTTTTTATTTTTTGACTGATTGTCTTAGGTAGGGTCTCATTTTTTGTGAGATGAGGTTATGGTTTGATTTGTACTATTTTGGGGCGCACTTGCCTTTTTGATAGCGGTGTTGCACTTTATGTGATGTTAGGTGACAAAAAATGGCTTTTTTTGCACAGTTTTTTTTTTTTTACAGTATTCATCTGAGGGCATAGGTCATGTGATATTTTTATAGAGCATGTTGTTACGGACGCGGCAATACCTAATAAAGTATGTCTACTTTTTTATTTATTTCACTTCAACACAATAATAGCAGTTTTGAAACAAAAAAATAATGTTTTAGTGTCTCCATAGTCTGAGAGCCATAGCTTATAAAATTTTTTGACGGATTGTCAAATTTTTTGTGGGGTGAGGTAACGGTTTGATTTGTACTATTTTGGGCGGAATACACCTTTTTGATCGCGTGGTGTTGCACTTTATGTGATGTTAGGTAACAAAAAATGACTTTTATGGCACTGTTTTTATTTTTTATTTTTTTACGGTGTTCACCTGAGGGGTTAGGTCATGTGATATTTTTATAGAGCAGACTGTTACGGACGCAGAAATACCTAATATGTCTACTTTTTATTTATTTATTTCACTTTAACAAAATAATAGCAGTTTTGAAACCCAAAAAATGATGTTTTAATGTCTTCATGTTCTGAGAGCTATAGTTTTTTTTATTTATTGAGCGGTTTATTTTTTGCGGGATGAGTTGATGGTTTTACTGGTAACATTTTGTGGGACATCAGCCTTTTTGATCACTTGGTGTTGCACTTTTTGTGATGTAAGGGGACAAAAATGGCTTTTTTTGACATTGTTTTTCTTTGTGTTTATCGGACGGGGTGGATCTTGTGATATATTTATAGAATCGGTCGTTACGGACGTGCTGATACCTTATATGTTTGGGTTTTATTTATTTTTTCTATTTTTTATTATAAAATCTGGGGAAAGGGACATTTTTTTTCTTTTTTTTACTTGAAACTTTCATTTTTTTTATTAAAAACCATTTTTTATCTTTTTTTTTTAAACTTTATTTATGTCCCACAACTTTTGGGGGCCTGATCCCCTCTGCAATGCATTACAATACATCTTTATTGTAATGCATTGCCTGTTAGTGTATTACACAGAGTAATCCCTCATGCACACGACCGTTGTTTTGGTCTTCACCCGAGCCGCAGTTTTTGCGGTTCGGATGCGGACCCATTCACTTCAATGGGGCCGCAAAATATGCGGACAGCACTCCGTGTGCTGTCCGCATCCGTTGCTCCGTTCCATGATTCACAAAAAATATATAACCTGTCCTAATCTTGTCCGTTTTGCGGACAAGAATAGGCAGTTATATTAATGGCTGTCCGTGCCATTCCACAATTTGCGGACTGCAAAACGCACAACGGTTGTGTACATGAGGCCTAATACACTAACAGTATAAACCTATAATGTTGTTGAACAAACAACAAAACATGTCAAGTATACCAGTAGTATGCACCGGGGTGAATCACAACACAATAGCCCATAAAATATGACTATTCCAATTGTAGTTCATGTGATCATCACCCTGGTGCATAACCACCAGATGAGTCTCAGCTCAGCCCAAAAATGTAATGAAAGAGAAATAATCAAACATCCGCTAGAGTCTAGCAATAAAGGGGAAAAAAATTGAAATATATATAGAGACCTCACATAAGTGAGACAACACACACCAAGCCTTATTGTAAAGGATATGAAGGAACTCATCTGTGGGTGGCAGATAGAGAGTTAAAGCATACCATGATTCATGATGGAGGGTAAAAGCAGCAGGCACGGGACAGGCTAAAAACCTTGACGGGCATTTCGCCTCAGCTTCGTCACGAGGTAATACACTAACAGGTTGCCTAGGAGACCCAGCCTGAAGCTGGTTCTCTTCGGCACCCATAGAAGGCAAGTCCCAATGCCGTGTAAGGCACGGCATCAGGCTGTCTTGTCACACATCGGGTCCCCGCCACAGCAGCACGGGACCTGATGGGCTCCCTCCCCCACAGCAAACCCCTTCTATGTCGTGGTCAGTGCTGACCGCGGCATAGAAGGGGCTAATCTGCCCGCATCGCTGTAAACAGTGATACAGCAGGGGCCTGGCTATCAGGGACTGCCGGGCCCCTGCAGTGATCGGCCTGGCACAGCTCCTGCACCCGCCTGATCAGCCCGCCATTGTCGCGACTACGGTCATGGTCGTGACTCCTAAACCGCATGCTGTTGCCTGCAGTCTCGTGTGGTTGTTTCAACCACAGGTGAGGGCCGCTTGTATGTTGCCTCACTTGTGGTTGCCGTTGGCAACATGTTCTTGTGATGTTTTGGCAGTATAGCGGCTTGAGCGGTTGCTAGGCAGCTTGCTGTCAAGTGCATGCGGTTGCACCTGTCTTGGTGTGTTTGTATGTGTGCACGAGGTTTTGTATGTGTGATTGTTGTTTGTGCACGAGGTTTATTTATGGGTGCACGTCCCCTTTAAGTGGCTGTCTTCCCTTCCCTGATGTGAGAAGGGTTAATTCCCTTCCTAGTATGTGAGCACTGGGTGTGTCTGTGTGGGTGTGGCTACTTGGGCCTATATAGCCTCTGCTGAGAGCAGTAGTCAGAGGGGTACTTCAGCCATGGTCTGCTGGAGTCATCCTCCTACCTAATACCATCTGCCAGTGAGGGCCACCCTTTAAAGTGCAAGTGCAATTTGTACCTACTGACCCTGGCTGCTTCAGACCAGGGTCAGTAGGTACAAATTGCACTTGCACTTTAAACTGTGTTTCTCTCCCCCGCTCCTTTTGCAGTCCCTGCTTGGTGTGGGCCGCACCCAGACTTACACTCCCTTAAATGTTTGGAGTGTTTTTGTATGCATGTCCTGGGTGCTACTACTACTATATGTGCCCCACTAAGCTGATACTGCTTCATCTGTGTATGGGGGATACTAGTCCATTATTGGTTTGGAGCTTACTCTGTTTTTATACAATTATTTGTAACACCGTCGTGTTCCCATTATGTGCTGTTTTTGTATATGTTTTAACTGATATACCATTTAATGTTTTTGGATATCCAATAAAGGAAATAATTAATTAAAATTGCTCTCTGTGTGGTTGCTCTTTGAGCTGTGTAGGTGATAATACGAATAACTCCATGCGAGATATTTATGATATAGTTGTTTTTGGTGTTTTATTT
Organism: Bufo bufo; assembly: GCF_905171765.1. Taxonomy (NCBI): domain Eukaryota; kingdom Metazoa; phylum Chordata; class Amphibia; order Anura; family Bufonidae; genus Bufo; species Bufo bufo. The sequence continues at coordinate 235,709,413 of NC_053394.1, forward strand.
AGATGACATTCTAATTTATTCTCCAGATGTGGAAACACATCAGGATGATGTGAGACAGGTGTTACAGATCCTAAGAGATAATAGAGTTGAGCGGACACCTGGATGTTCGGGTTCGGCCGAACTTCACAAAAAAGTTTGAGTTCGGGACCCGAACTTAACCAGACTTGACCCCGAACCCGAACCCCATTGAAGTCAATGGGGACCCGAACTTTCGAGCACTAAAATGGCTGTAAAAATGTCATGGAAAGGGCTAGAGGGCTGCAAATTGCATCAAATTGTGGTTAAGAGCATGGCAAGTGCTCTGCAAACAAATGTGGATAGGGAAATGACTTTAAATAACATAAAATACGTAAAAATAAAAAATAATAATCTTGATCTAGGAGGACGAGGTCCATATGGAGTAGGAGGTTGAGGAGGCGGTGGATGTGGCGGTCTAGGTGGAAGCGGCGGTGGAGGAGGAGGTAGCCTACACTGCTTTTTGGTTTTAAATTTTATTTTTATTTTTTATTGGGGTACACCCCAAAACAGGGGGCAGAACCATCAGTCAGTTCGTGTAGGGGTGTGCAAACATACTGACCCACCATGTCACACGTCCCCGTGATGTTCACGATCCAATTGGATATCTGCTCTATCAACTTTCGATGTTCTTTTCTGCGCCTACTGTACCATGTTGATCACGAATCAGGGTTCCATCCCGGAGAGGGAGCGTGAGAAAGAGAGACCACATCCAAGGGAGATCAATGGATGAAATTTTATTGTGATCGAGCGGAAATGTGGGAGAAGCTATTAAAACGGAAGAATTGAAGGAAAGGAGGGGGCGAGCGGCAATTACCCACTCCTAACTCAAGGAGGTGCAGCGTCCCACTACGTGTGTGTGGGCACTGCTTAAAAGTACTTTTTGGTCTTAACAATTGCCTTGTACAGTATGGTATAACTTTGTATTTATGTACAGTACAGACCAAAAGTTTGGACACACCTTCTCATTCAAAGAGTTTTCTTTATTTTCATGACTATGAAAATTGTAGATTCACGCTGAAGGCATCAAAACTATGAATTAACACATGTGGAATTATATACATAACAAAAAAGTGTGAAACAACTGAAAATATGTCATATTCTAGGTTCTTCAAAGTAGCCACCTTTTGCTTTGATTACTGCTTTGCACACTCTTGGCATTCTCTTGATGAGCTTTAAGATGTAGTCCCCTGAAATGGTTTTCACTTCACAGGTGTGCCCTGTCAGGTTTAATAAGTGGGATTTCTTGCCTTATAAATGGTGTTGGGACCATCAGTTGCATTGAGGAGAAGTCAGGTGGATACACAGCTGATAGTCCTACTGAATAGACTGTTAGAATTTGTATAATGCAAAAAAAAGCAGCTAAGTAAAGAAAAACGAGTGGCCATCATTACTTTAAGAAATGAAGGTCAGTCAGTAAGCCGAAAAATTGGGAAAACTTTGAAAGTAAAGGCTATTTGACCATGAAGGAGAGTGATGGGGTGCTGCGCCAGATGACCTGGCCTCCACAGTCACCGGACCTGAACCCAATCGAGATGGTTTGGGGTGAGCTGGACCGCAGAGTGAAGGCAAAAGGGCCAACAAGTGCTAAGCATCTCTGGGAACTCCTTCAAGACTGTTGGAAGACCATTTCAGGGGACTACCTTTTGAAGCTCATCAAGAGAATGCCAAGAGTGTGCAAAGCAGTAATCAAAGCAAAAGGTGGCTACTTTGAAGAACCTAGAATATGACATATTTTTAGTTGTTTCACACTTGTTTGTTATGTATATAATTCCACATGTGTTAATTCATAGTTTTGATGCCTTCATAGTCATGAAAATAAAGAAAACTCTTTGAATGAGAAGGTGTGTACAAACTTTTGGTCTGTACTGTATCTGCAAAATCCCTGTTAACAGGCAGATTAGGTGTAATTTATACATCCCACCACTAGATGGGGATAAAGTTCAGGTCATATATATATATCTAGGTCAGGCCTAGTGAGGCAGATGAGAGTTGATGATTAGTTCAGTGGGGACAGAGACAGGTCAGTGTGGAGATCAGTAAGTAGACTGATACTGAGAGAGTGAAAAGGTGCAGATCCAGAAGTTTTAGTCCAGCAAGGGATAAAAGGACAGACTTATATACATCCAAAGGATAAAAGCCGCAAACCAGGCATAAACGACCTTTGGGATATTCAGGTCAAGGGTACCATAGCCTCCGGCAACCTCACCAAAATTGCACTGATATTGAAGATAACCCACTGCTCCCAAAACTAAAAACCTGAAAAGCCTAGAAACAGTGGATTTGCAGAATCAACTCTGTACCATCAAGAAACTGCATTTTTGTACTGCTGCAATCAAAGACATCTAAAGTAAAAATTGTGAGTTGCATTTCACCACTGTCTACCTCATTATTACCACTTATGGTTGTACCACCATTAACGGTACTGGCGTCACGACAAAAAACATCAAGGGACTCAGCTGCAACAAGCACCCTAAGCACCCCTAACATCAAGGGCACCTCAACCACCATCTTGGCTGATGCTTCCCTACACAGAGCGTGCCCCGGAGGATTTCGTGCTGTCCACCTCAACACTGTGCTGCCAGCCCAGGGAGGCTTTCTGCTAACCGTGAGTAAACTGATGAACTGTGTGTTATATTATTTGGCCCTTCATCGGTCCACCGTGCACCTCATGTGTCGCCCCTGCGACTGGCTGGCTGCAGAGGTAGTGACAATAAATAACAATACAGGACTCTTAAGAAGCCCTGTTATTTGAATGATTAATTAAAAATTACAGGGAATGTCACTGCGGTATTTTGGATTAGAAAAACGTTAGACAGGAGAGGCCCTGCTGCCGCTTTGTTGACTCTAGATAACTTCTGCCTGATCGCACGTCCCTGTGACGTCCACCATCCATTTGGATATCTTCTCTATCAACTTTCAATGTTCTTTTCTGAGCCTACCATGTTGATCACGGTTATCGGCGAATCAGGGTTTCACACCGGAGAGGGAGCGTGAGAAAGAGAGACCACATCCAAGGGAGATCAATGGATGAAATTTAATTTTGATCAAGCGGAAATATGGGAAAAGTTATTAAAGCAGAAATATAGAAGGACAGGGCCAATTAAAGATGAATTTTAGAAATTTAAGTCGCTGTCACCTATGCAGAGTAGGGGTTTTTCATCACTCGAAATGGGTTAATGTCACCCACCAATGGAACAGATTATTTTAAAAAATTTCGGTCCCTGTCACCTATGCAGAGCAGGGGTTTATTCACATCAAAAATTCTAAAATGTCAACCCAAGAATTTAACAGAAAAATTTGTGAAATTTATTAACCTGTCTACTAGGTAGAGCAGGGGTCTATCACAGCCAAAAATTGTTGAATGTCCCCCGAAAATGTAAAAGAAAAATTAGTGAAATTTATTAAGCTGTCAACTAGGTAGAGCAGGGGTATATCACAGCCAAAAATGTAACAGACAAATTAGTGATTAAATTTTTTTTTTAACCTGTCTACTAGGTAGAGCAGTGGTATATCACACCCAAAAATTGGCTAATTTCACCCAAAAATGTAACAGACAATGTACTGTCCTTAATTCTGTCACTGGAGCGTGATCGAAAGATGCGCGAGTACAAGCGCACGCTGGTAGACGTGCTGCTGGTGGCCTTCCCTCCTGACAGCGGGCCACAATGGAAGCACAAGCCGATAGCAGAGGGGGAGGAAGAGGTCACCAACGCAGCTGGGGCACCGCCAGCACCTCAAAAGGCAGGGTTAGCATGGCCGAAATGTGGAAAAGCTTTGTCAGCACGCCACAACAACCAGCACCACCAGGTGATATGGAATGTCGTAGAAGGAGGCAGCATTTCACCAACATGATGGAGCAGTATGTGTGCACACGCCTACACGTACTGAATGACGGGTCGGCCCCCTTCAACTTAATTAAAATTAAACCAAGCATGGATCCCACAGGCTTGTCCGTACCTTGTGCAGAATAGACATGTACACCAGCCTTACCCAGCCCTTGTTATACTACAGCGCAATTGCTCATTGTTGTATTTTTGATATTTCCCACTCTTTTGGGGTGTACCCAAATAAAAAGAAAATTAAAATAAAAAATTAAAACCAAAAACGTGTGTTGGCTACCTCGTCCTCCTCCACCGCCACTTCCACCTACACCGCTACGTCCACTGCCTCCTCAAAATCCTACTCCATATGGACCTCCATCTCATAAATCAATTTTTATTTTTTATTTTTTGTACGTATTTTATTTTATTTTATGTCATTTCACTAATTGGTCTGTTACATTTTCGGGTGAAATTAACAAATTTTTGGGTGTGATATACCACTGCTATACCTAGCGAAAAAACAAGAAAATGGAGCTCATGGTACCGTATGTAAAAATATAATTCACAAGAACGCCTCCGTACCTTCAGGTAGGCCTATCATATCGGGGTGCAATAGTATGGTAGAAAATATTTGTTAATTGCTGGATTTTCATCTTAAACCAATTATGGAAACTTTGCCTTCCTATGTCAGGGACACATCTGACTTTCTGCAAAGGATACAGGGAATTACTCTTGATGAGGACACCCTTATGGTGACTTGTGATGTGGAATCCCTCTATACGAGTATTCAACATTCGGATGGCTTGCAGGCAGTAGAATTTTTTCTTTTTACCAGCAATATGCCAAGGGATTTTAAATCTTTTTTGTTACAACTTTTAAAGTTTGTACTTATGAGGAATTTTTTCTCCTTCAATGGGTCCTTCTTCCTGCAGCTCCAGGGGACCGCTATGGGGGCAGCATGTGCGCCCTCGTATGTGAATTTGTTCCTGGGGCTGTGGGAGAGGGACCTTTTCCTGTCAGACAGACACGTCATCATGGACCGCGCCATCCTTTGGGCGCGGTACATTGATGACGTCTTCTTGATCTGGCAGGGAACTGAGGGACAATTACATGATTTTTTCAAATTACTCAAGAACAACTCTAGAAACATCAAACTTACCTATACGTATCATAAGCAGAAAGTCGACTTCTAAGGCCTTGTTCACATCAGCGTTCAGCCTTTCCGTTCTCCTGCTCCGTTATAGGAGCAGGAAAACGGAAAGGACGGATTCGGCTCATAACCGAGCCGAACGGAGCCTACGGACCTCATAGACCCCCATAGACTATAATGCTGTGCATGCAGGACTTTTGTCTCCGCTCCAAAATCATCTTCTGAGCGGAAACCTAACGGACCCCATTATAGTCTATGGGGGTCTATGAGGTCCGTAGGCTCCGTTCGGCTCAGTTATGAGCCGAATCCGTCCTTTCCGTTTTTCTGCTCCTATAACGGAGCAGGAGAACGGAAAGGCTGAACGCTGATGTGAACATAGCCTTAGATGTATCTGTGTTTAGGGATGCTGGCGGCCATCTCAGGACTGATGTCTTCCGTAAAGAGACTGCCGTCAATGCCTATTTGCATGCAACTTCCTTGCACCCCAGAAACACCATTTGTGCTATTCCTGTTGGCCAATTTTTGCGCATTCGTCGGATACTGTATGTTCCGATGATGCGACTTTTGAAAAACAAGCTAGTGAACTAATAGACCGTTTCCTTCGGAGAGGTTATAGCCATCGCTCCATCAAAAAAGCGTATTAGCGAGCAAAGACACAACAACAAACACAATTGTTGCAAATCAAAAGAGATAAGGTACCTGACAAAAAAATCAGATTCATAAGTACATACCATTCACGTTGGGATGAAATGAGGAAATGTCTGCCCACACATTGGCCTATCTTATTGACAGATCCCACTTTAGAAAAACTTCTGTCTATGCGACCTTTAATTACAGCACGTAGAGCCAACACTCTACGAGATAATCTAGTCAGAAGCTATTTACAACCAGCATCTCCCCAACTTTGTATCGGACAAGGCAGACCAAAAACTGGCTTTAGACCATGTGGCAGATGTGCTGCATGTCCCAACATGGAACGATCATTTGACTTTGTGGACTCCTCTGGAACTAGGTCCTTTAAGATCCACCACTCTCTTACATGTTCTAGTTCGAGGATAATATACTATGCGTCATGCCCATGCCCTAAGATATATGTGGGCTTGACAACATGCGAATTAAAGATTCGCGTACGTGAACATGTAAAGGACATCCTCAATGCACAGGAAATAAAAGAGGATGAAGTTCCTAAACCAATTGCGAGACATTTCAAGGAGTTTCACTCATGTAATCCTAGACTTTTAAAGGTTAGAAGGATTGACTGTGTCCAGGTCGATTTACGTGCAGGCAATGTATCCAAGAAGCTAGCTCAAAAGGAGAGCCGCTGGATTTGGACTCTTGGGACTTTACGCCCCAGGGGCCTAAATGACAATTTGGGTTTCTCATCCTTCCTGTAACCGCTGGCACCACGCCTGTGGATCCCATTATTTTTTTACTTTTTTAGTTATTTTTAATTAATTAATTTTTCTAACATGCTCTCTCTCCCCTCTCCCCCCCCCTTTTTTTCATAGGATGTAACATCTTCACACCTTCCACCTATTTATGCTTGCGAAAAATGAACCTCTCCTCTGTCTGCTCCTTCTGCCATCAAGCCTTTGTTGGAGCATTATTTCAACTTCACATATATATTTTTAGAAATATTTTTTTCTGTATATATATATATATATATATATATATATATTCTTTTTTGTCTTCCCCATCATGATTGCTTTTCTTTTACACATTCACATATACATATTTTTTTTTATCTTGAGTGTAATCAAGGCAATCATGTTCTTATTCATTCTCTATCATGCACTGTCATACTTTTTCCCCTTTCCCTTCTTTCCTCCCTCCCCCTTCCCCCTCCTCTCTCCCCCCTCCCCCCCTTTCCCTTCTCTTCCCTTTCCCCCTTCCCCCCCCATTTTCCTCCCTCCTCCCTCCTTTCCTTCCCCCTCCCTTACCTTCCTCTTCCCCTCCCCCCCCCCCCCCCCCTTCCCTTCTTTCTCCCCTTTTCTTTCATTTATTGTGCACTGTCACTTTAACTAATTTATTTTGTTTCACTGTGTGTAGTATTCTACTACTTTGGTGTTATAATATGAACTGCATCAATTCTTATTACTTATTTATTCATTTTCTCACTCTTCCATCTCTTTATATTTATTCATTATTTTCCGTAGTTCCCCTCCCCTCCCCATTATTATATATTATTATATATATATACACATTTCTTTGGATTCATGATTGAGCTTTTTGCACTCTGTTGACATTTTGCATTATGCACACTTGCACCTTTATTTGCACATTTTGCACATCGTCTCAAGCACACTTGCACTTTATACCAACAAATACACGGGTTATTATGTAACATTATAACTGTTTTGCATCACCACAGAATATAAATACATATTTGTACTGTGTATTCATTTTGACATATTTGTCTCTGTTTACGCACTCCTGTTCAATCACCCCATGTATTTATCATGTATTTTCTGTATTATTTATTATTTTGCTTTGTATGTTTGACATTTAAGAGAGTTGATTATAATCTATGTTACATATTTTGCGGAGATAGTCATTTTACATAATGTGGTGTATGTTATTGTCCTTCTCCTCCCCTGTGGTGTGTGCGCGCGGTGCTTGGCGCCGCCCCCGGCGCCTCTCGCCTGTGCGTCCTTACGCCGCTATCGTCCGATCTTGTGACTTCGTCACGTGGTGTGGGCGTGTAGACGGGACGCCGGCCGGGAGGTAGCTGGGCGCGATTTGACTGGAGCCCCGCGCGCCAGTATACATGCACAGCTGAGGACAAGTACGTATAATCAACTCCTGATTGGTGGAGAGAGCCTGTAAATAGATGATTCACAGTGATGGAGTTACCCCCGGATGAAGGCACGCCGAAACGCGCGTTGGGGTAGCGCCATCCTGGGTGACATAGCACAGTCTTTTTTGGTGAGTCTTTGCTTTTCTTTTTTACCTATACGGCATTTGATTCAGGTCATTCCATACCTAGTCATTATTGAGGTTTGCTCCCATTTCGCTTATGCTGCACTCGCATGCAAACCCTGTTCCATTTTTTGCCGTGTAGGTTTTCTTTTGATTGCTGACTCAATTGTTACTCATGCTGCATTTTTTGGTCAATGGCTGGTCATTGTACTGTATATAATTAATTCCATTGATCATCATCTTTTACATTTGACACGTGTGCTATCCCAGGGTGGCGTTCTTTTTCTTTTTCTGCTGCCATTCACTTTTTAACGGCATATCACTTATTGCTTTATATTTTAATCATGTTACAATAAAATTATATTTTTACATACGGTACCATGAGCTCCGTTTTCTTGTTTTTTCACTAGGTATAGCAGTGGTATATCACACCCAAAAATTGGTTAATTTCACCCGAAAATTTAACAGACCAATTAGTGAAATGACATAAAATAAAATACGTACAAAACATAAAAAATAAAAATTGATTTATGAGATGAAGGTCCATATGGAGTAGGATTTTGAGGAGGCAGTGGACGTAGCGGTGTAGGTGGAAGTGGAGGAGGACGAGGTAGCCAACACTGGTTTTTGGTTTTAATTTTTTATTTTAATTTTATTTTTATTTGGGTACACCCCAAAAGAGTGGGAAATATCAAAAATACAACAATGAGCAATTGCGCTGTAGTATAACAATGGCTGGGTAAGGCCGGTGTACATGTCTATTCTGCACAAGGTACGGACAAGTCCTGTGGGATCCATGCCTGGTTCATTTTAATGAACGTGAGCTTGTCCACATTGGCTGTAGACAGGCGGCTGCTCTTGTCTGTGATAACGCCCCATGACATGCTAAACACACGTTCAGATAATACACTGGCTGCAGGGCAGGCCAGCACCTTCAAGGCGTAAAGGCAAGCTCAAGCCATGTGCCCAATTTTGAGACCCAGAAGTTGAGGGGGGGCCGACCCGTCATTCAGTACGTGTAGGCGTGTGCACACATACTGCTCCATTATGTTGGTGAAATGCTGCCTCCTGCTAAGATGTTCCATATCAGCTGGTGGTGCTGGTTGTTGTGGCATGCTGACAAAGCTTTTCCACATTTTGGCCCTGCTAACCCTGCCTTCTGAGGTGCTGGCGGTGCCCCAGCTGCGTTGGTGACCTCCCCCTCCCCCTCTGCCATTGCCTTGTGCTTCCATTGTGCCCCGCTGTCAGGTGGGAATGCCACCAGCAGCATGTCTACCAGTGTGCGCTTGTACTCGCGCATCTTACGATCACGCTCCAGTGACAGAATTAAGGACAGTACATTGTCCTTGTAATGGAGATCCAGCAGCGTGGCCACCCAGTAATCAGCACAATTTAGAATGTGGGCAACTCGGTAGTCGTTGCGGAGACACTGCAGCATGTAATCGCTCATGTGTGCCAGGCTGCCCAGAGGCAACGTAAAGCTGTCCTCTGTGGTAGGTGTATCTTCTGTGTCCTCTGTATCCCCCCAGCAACGCACCAGTGATGGCCATGAGCTGGTCTGGATGCCACCCTCCTGTGAACAAGGTTCCTCCATCTCCTCATCCTCCACTGTGCCCTGGCTGGACAATTGTGTACCTGGTGTTTGTGGGTGCAGGAACCCACCCTCGGAGCCACTTGTGAATGACTGGCCAGAAACCCTACGTAATGATCCCTCTTCCTTCTCCTCCTCCTGTGCCACATCCTCTTACATCGCCAGCAGCGTTTTTTCAAGGAGGCATAGAAGTGGGATAGTAACGCTCAGAATGGCGTTATCGGCACTGGCCATGTTGGTGGAGTAATCGAAACAGCGCAACAAGGAACACAGGTCTCGCATGGAGGCCCAGTCATTGGTGGTGAAGTGGTGCTGTTTTCCTCAGAGCAGCTGAAAATCCACTATCGCCTGCTGTGGCTCGCACAGTCTGGCCAGCATGTGCAAGGTGGAGTTCCACCTTGTGGGACCATCGCATATGACGCGGTGAGCGAGAAGGCCGAAGTTACGCTGCAGCGCTGACTGGCGAGAAGCAGCAGGGTGAGAATGCTGAAAGCGTGCACAGACGGCCCGCACTTTATGCAGCAGCTCTGACATATCGGGGTAATTTTTAAGGAACCTCCGCACCACCAAATTCAGCACATGGACCAGGCAAGGGATGTGCGTCAAACCAGCTAGTGTCACGGATTAGAGTGGTGGTAACTCTCATCCTTGTGATGTTATCGTAAGTGGAAGCTGCTTGACCAGGACAACAGATTTAGGGAGCAGGTCACCTCCTATCGCATCCCTAATCTGACCCTGACTCCTAGCTGTATGAGCCGACCTTGATGGTAGGAGGGCTCATACTCAGTAACCTCGCTTCCCTACTAGCCCTGGACGGATCCCTGAGCTAGGAGCTGGATAAGACAACCTGTTCCTCCTGGATACGGACGAACAGGAGTCTAAACTGGCCAAGCTGCCTGGAACAAGAAACATAAACAGCCTATGGATATGGCAGGAGATTGAAAAGCACTTCCACACCTACCTGCCACAGAAACACCGACTGGATCCCGTGCTCACATGCTGATGTCCACACCCAAACATAAAAGGACACAGCACACACACATAAACACACAGGAACCCAGATCCAAAGCTGCAGTAATAACAGACACCACAATAAACATAAAATAACATCAATACATAGGTTTCTGACCACAAGGGTGGCCCTCACTGGCAGATGGTATTAGAGACCAAGAGGATGCCTCCAGCTTACTAAAAGGCTGGAGTACCCCTCAGCTTCAGGTCTCCACAGAGGCTTTATAGCCCAAAGTGGCCACATCCACACAGACACACACTGGAGAGGGAATTAACCCTTCCAACACCAACCAGGGAAGTGAAACCACTTAAAGGGGAATACACACACAATAAACACACTGGAGCTGTTACCGCCGGCAAGGACATGCGTGGCAACCATGTCCTACGGAACAGCCAGAAGGCAGAGACACTGCCACCACATGTACACAAATCCACATGTTGCCACGGACAACCGCAAGTGAAGGAAAGTCTCACAGTACACACATACAACAACCTCGTGCACAACAAACAGGGAAAGTGCACACATACAACGAGAGGTAGCCAAGTGCTACCGCATGCCCTTCACAGCAAGCTGCCCAGCAACAGCTCAGACTGCTATACTGTGAATACAATCATGTTGCCAGCGGAAACCACATGTGATGTAACATACCAGCAGTCCTCACCATGTGGTTGACAACAGACCAAAGCGCAGGCAACTGCATGCGGGTACAGGAGTCACGACCATGACCTTGGTCGTGACAGCTAGTCCCAGAGCTGCTACGAGATTTGGCCCATTATCGCACACCACCAGGCCGGGCTTGAGGCTCACTGGCACCAACCACTCATCGGTCTGTTGTTCAAGGCCCATCCACAGCTCCTGCGTGGTGTGGGGTTTGTCCCCCAAACAGATACGTTTTAAAACTGCCTGCTGTCGTTTACCCCTGGCTGTGCTGAAGTTGGTGGTGAAGGTGTTACACTGACCAGATGAGGAGCCGGTAGAGGATGAGGAGGCGGAGTAGGAAGAGGAAGCAACAGGAGGCAAACTAAAGCGCCCTGCAATCCTTGGTGGTGGAAGGACATGCGCCAAACTGCTATCCGCCTCAGGCCCAGCCGCCACTGCATTTACCCAGTGTGCTGTTATGGAGATATAACGTCCCTGACCGTGCTTACTGGTCCACGTATCCATAGTGAGGTGGACCTTGCCACAGATGGCGTTGCGCAGTGCACACCTGATTTTGTCCCCCACTTTGTTGTGCAGGGAAGGGATGGCACGCCTGGAAAAGTAGTGGCGGCTGGGCACGACGTACTGTGGGACAGCCACCGCCATAAGGCTTTTAAAACTCTCCGTCTCCACCAGACGGAATGACAGCATTTCAAAGGTCAGTAATTTTGAAATGCTGGCATTCAGGGCCAGGGATCGCGGGTGGGTAGGGTGGTACTTTCTCTTCCGCTCCAGTGTTTGGGAGATGGAGAGCTGAACGCTTCCGTGGGACATTGTGGAGATGGTTGGTGACCCAGATGGTGGTGTTGCTGGCAGATCCTCTGTTTGCAGGGTGGCAGGTGGCACTGTCACTCCAGAGGTGGATGAAGAGGCCAAGACTGCAGCAGAAGAGGAAGCAGGAGGAGCCAAAGTCCTTTCTTGGTTTTTGAGGTGTCTACTCCACTGCAGCTCATGCTTTGCACTTAGATGCCTGGTCGAGTAGGTTGTGCTCAGGTTGAGAACGTTTATGCCTCGCTTCAGGCTCTGATTGCACAGCATGCAAACCACCCGTGTCTTGTCGTCAGCACTTTGTCTGTCATGCCAGGGAACTCCTTGGAGTTGGCTTTGATGTGCTCGGTCCCTTGCTGCGATGGGCAGTAGCAGGCGTACTGTCTAGGGGTTGGCTGCTCCGCTTTTGCACCCTGCTCCCTCTTCTGCTGTGCTGTTGGCTCTGTGCGACCACCGCCTCTTCCTCCGAACTACACAGGTCACTCGCATGACCTTGATTCCATGTGGGGTCGAGGACCTCATCGTCCTCCACATCATCTTCCACCCAATCTTCACCCCTGCCCTCCTTGTCGGTCTGCACACTTTCGAAAGCCCCAGCACTTGGCACCTGTGTTTCGTCATCATCCAAGACGTGCTGCGATGGTCCTCCCATGTACTCATCTTGAAACATAAGTGGTTGGGCATCGGTGCACTCAATCTCTTCCACTTCTGGGGCAGGGCTAGGTGGATGGCCCTGGGAAACCCTGCTAACAGAGTCATAAAAAGCAGAAGAGACTGCTGCATGACTTAGGGCTCAGACTGCTTGGCTGATTTGCAAGGGAGTGAGGTGAAAGACTGATGGACATTGGCTGCAGGTGCCAACTCTGATCTTTTAGCAGGAGACTGGGTGGGAGACAATGTGAAGGAACTGGAGGCACTGTCAGCAACCCAATCTACTATCGCCTGTACTTGTTCTGGCCTCACCATTCATAGAGCCGCATTAGGCCCGACCAAATACCGCTCGCTGCAGGTTCTGTCGCCTACTCTCACCTGAGGAAGGGGTTTCACTTGTGCGTGTAGCTGGCACAGATCGACCACATCCTCTCCCTGCAATTGGGGCTCCACCAGCAGCACCACCACCGGGGCATCGTCCCTTATTTGACGCTCTCCTAATATTTCTAAAATTTTGGATTTTGCCCTAAATGGGTGTTTTTCTAATAGCAGAATAGAACCACAGTATCTAAATGGTGTATCTCACAATGACATATGCAGCAAAGGCTGCAAACTTAAGTTTTTTGCCCAAAATGGGTGTTTTTTTAATAACAGAATATGACAGCAGTCTATAACGCTTGAATTTCACACGTGCAGATACAGCAAGGGCTGTAAAATTGTGTATTTTGCCCAAAAAGGGTGTTTTTTAAAACCCAGAAAATTATAGATGTATTTCTAGCTTAAATTGCACACTGACTAATGCGGCAAAGGCCCAAGATAAAGGTTATTGCCAAAAAAGGGTGTTTTTTCAAAGCCAGAAAATTATTGAAGTGAAGTATTTCAAACTTGTTTTTAACAATCACAGATGCAGCAAGGGCTGCAATATTAAGTATTTTTCCCAAATAGGGTGTTTTTTTAATAACAGAATATGACAGCTGTATATAACGCTTTAATTTCACACGTGCAGATGCAGCAAGGGCTGTAAAATTGTGTATTTTGCCCAAAAAGGGTGTTTTTAAAAACCCAGAAAATTATAGCTGTATTTCTAGCTTAACCACCTCAGCCCCCAGTGCTTAAACACCCTGAAAGACCAGGCCACTTTTTACACTTCTGACCTACACTACTTTCACCGTTTATTGCTCGGTCATGCAACTTACCACCCAAATGAATTTTACCTCCTTTTCTTCTCACTAATAGAGCTTTCATTTGGTGGTATTTCATTGCTGCTGACATTTTTACTCTTTTTGTTATTAATCGAAATTTAACGATTTTTTTGCAAAAAAATGACATTTTTCACTTTCCGTTGTAAAATTTTGCAAAAAAAACGAGATCCATATATAAATTTTGCTCTAAATTTATTGTTCTACATGTCTTTGATAAAAAAAAAATGTTTGGGTAAAAAAAAAAAATGCTTTGGGTAAAAGTTATAGCGTTTACAAATAGAGTTGAGTGAACACCTGGATGTTCGGGTTCGACGAGTTCGGCCGAACTTTCGAAAAATGTTCGGGTTCGGGATCCGAACTCGACCCGAACTTCATCCCGAACCCGAACCCCATAGAAGTCAATGGGGACCCGAACTTTTGGGCACTAAAAAGGCTGTAAAACACACCCGGAAAGGAAAGGAAATGTAGTTAAATCCCCTGCAAACAAATGTAGATAGGGAAATGATGAGTTAACATAAAATAAATAAAAATTAAACAATATTAATTGGAGTGAGGTCCCATAGCACAGAATCAGGCTTCAAGTCACCCACCAATGGAGAAGGTCACTTACTATTATTTTGACCACAGCACCCAGACAAAGGAGAGAGGTCCCACAGCAGAGAACCAGGCATCATATCACTAACCACAGGAGTAGGCCACCATTTAGTTACTTTGACCCCTACACCCAGACGGAGGAGAGAGGTTACACAGCAGAGAATCAGGCATTTAGATCACCCACCACAGGAGTAGGCCCCAATTTAATGGGACCCCGGCAACCATGTCAGATGGCACAACCATCAGCTTCATATCAATCAGCACAGGAGAAGGCGACTTTGAAAGACTTTGACCCCTACACCCAGACGGAGGAGAGAGGTTTCACAGCAGAGAATCAGGCATTTAGATCACCCACCACAGGAGTAGGCCCCCATTGAATCAGACCCTGGCAACCATGTCAGATGGCACAACCATCAGCTTTATATCAATCAGCACAGGAGAAGGCGACTTTGAAAGACTTTGACCCCTACACCCAGATGGAGGAGAGAGGTTTCACAGCAGAGAATCAGGCATCATATCAACCACCACAGGAGAAGCCACCATTTAGTTACTTTGACCCCTGCACCCAGGAAGAGGAGAGAGGCACCACAGCACATATTCTGGCATCATATCAGCCACCACAGGAGAAGCCACCATTGAGTTACTTTGACCCCTACACCCAGGAAGAGGAGAGAGGCACCACAGCACATATTCTGGCATCATATCAGCCACCACAGGAGAAGCCACCATTGAGTTACTTTGATCCCCGCACCCAGGAAGAGGAGAGAGGCACCACAGCACATATTCTGGCATCATATCAGCCACCACAGGAGAAGCCACCATTGAGTTACTTTGACCCCTGCACCCAGGAAGAGGAGAGAGGCCCCACAGCACATATTCTGGCATCATATCAGCCACCACAGGAGAAGCCACCATTTAGTTACTTTGACCCCTTCACCCAAACAGAGGAGAGAGGTTCCACATCAGAGAATCAGGCATCATATCAACCACCACAGGAGTAGGCCACAATTTAATGGGACCCCGGCAACCATGTCAGATGGCACAACCATCAGCTTCATATCAATCAGCACAGGAGAAGGCGACTTTGAAAGACTTTGACCCCTACACCCAGACGGAGGAGAGAGGTTTCACAGCAGAGAATCAGGCATTTAGATCACCCACCACAGGAGTAGGCCCCCATTGAATCAGACCCTGGCAACCATGTCAGATGGCACAACCATCAGCTTTATATCAATCAGCACAGGAGAAGCCACCATTGAGTTACTTTGACCCCTGCACCAAGGAAGAGGAGAGAGGCCCCACAGCACATATTCTGGCATCATATCAGCCACCACAGGAGAAGCCACCATTGAGTTACTTTGACCCCCGCACCCAGGAAGAGGAGAGAGGCACCACAGCACATATTCTGGCATCATATCAGCCACCACAGGAGAAGCCACCATTGAGTTACTTTGACCCCTGCACCCAGGAAGAGGAGAGAGGCCCCACAGCACATATTCTGGCATCATACTAACCACCACAGGAGAAGCCACCATTGAGTTACTTTGACCCCTGCACCCAGGAAGAGGAGAGAGGCCCCACAGCACATATTCTGGCATCATATCAGCCACCACAGGAGAAGCCACCATTGAGTTACTTTGACCCCCGCACCCAGGAAGAGGAGAGAGGCACCACAGCACATATTCTGGCATCATATCAGCCACCACAGGAGAAGCCACCATTGAGTTACTTTGACCCCCGCACCCAGGAAGAGGAGAGAGGCACCACAGCACATATTCAGGCATCATATCACACACCACAGGAGAAGGCCTCTTTCAGTGATTTAGGCCTTTGGACCCAGACAGAGGAGAGAGGCACCACAGCACATATTCTGGCATCATATCAGCCACCACAGGAGAAGCTACCATTGAGTTACTTTGACCCCTGCACCCAGGAAGAGGAGAGAGGCCCCACAGCACATATTCTGGCATCATATCAGCCACCACAGGAGAAGCCACCATTTAGTTACTTTGACCCCTGCACCCAGGAAGAGGAGAGAGGCCCCACAGCACATATTCTGGCATCATATCAGCCACCACAGGAGAAGCCACCATTGAGTTACTTTGACCCCCGCACCCAGGAAGAGGAGAGAGGCACCACAGCACATATTCTGGCATCATATCAGCCACCACAGGAGAAGCCACCATTTAGTTACTTTGACCCCTGCACCCAGGAAGAGGAGAGAGGCACCACAGCACATATTCTGGCATCATATCAGCCACCACAGGAGAAGCCACCATTTAGTTACTTTGACCCCTGCACCCAGGAAGAGGAGAGAGGCACCACAGCACATATTCTGGCATCATATCAGCCACCACAGGAGAAGCCACGATTGAGTTACTTTGACCCCTGCACCCAGGAAGAGGAGAGAGGCCCCACAGCACATATTCTGGCATCATACTAACCACCACAGGAGAAGCCACCATTGAGTTACTTTGACCCCTGCACCCAGGAAGAGGAGAGAGGCCCCACAGCACATATTCTGGCATCATATCAGCCACCACAGGAGAAGCCACCATTTAGTTACTTTGACCCCTGCACCCAGGAAGAGGAGAGAGGCCCACAGCACATATTCTGGCATCATATCAGCCACCACAGGAGAAGCCACCATTTAGTTACTTTGACCCCTGCACCCAGGAAGAGGAGAGAGGCACCACAGCACATATTCTGGCATCATATCAGCCACCACAGGAGAAGCCACCATTGAGTTACTTTGACCCCTGCACCCAGGAAGAGGAGAGAGGCCCCACAGCACATATTCTGGCATCATATCAGCCACCACAAGAGAAGCCACCATTGAGTTACTTTGACCCCCGCACCCAGGAAGAGGAGAGAGGCACCACAGCACATATTCAGGCATCATATCACACACCACAGGAGAAGGCCTCTTTCAGTGATTTAGGCCTTTGGACCCAGACAGAGGAGAGAGGCACCACAGCACATATTCTGGCATCATATCAGCCACCACAGGAGAAGCCACCATTGAGTTACTTTGACCCCTGCACCCAGGAAGAGGAGAGAGGCCCCACAGCACATATTCTGGCATCATATCAGCCACCACAGGAGAAGCCACCATTTAGTTACTTTGACCCCTGCACCCAGGAAGAGGAGAGAGGCACCACAGCACATATTCTGGCATCATATCAGCCACCACAGGAGTAGGCCACAATTTAGTTTATTTGACCCTGCACCCAGGAAGAGGAGAGAGGCCCCACAGCACATATTCTGGCATCATATCACACACCACAGGAGAAGGCCTCTTTCAGTGATTTAGGCCTTTGGACCCAGACAGAGGAGAGAGGTCAGAGATTAGCTTCATATCCCCCAGCACAGCAGAAGACCGCTTTATTTGACTTAGGCCTCAGCACCCAGACAGAAGACAGAGGTAGCATGGCAGAGGTTATGGCTTCATGTCACCCGTTAGTTTAACCGGCCACTTTCATCTGGTTAGGCCCCGGCGCCCAGACAGAGAAGAGTTTCATTCAACTGTGGGTTTCATAAAATTTGTATCAAATAAAGAAGTGGCCCGTAGCACAACCAGACATGTTTTAGGCAGTTAATAAGGACTACTCTGCACAAGGGAGGGACAGGTCCTGTGGGATCCATGCCTGGTTCATCTTTATGAAGGTCAGCTTGTCCACGTTGGCTGTGGACAGGCGGCTGCGCTTGTCAGTAATGACGCCCCCTGCCGTGCTGAATACGCGTTCAGATAAAACGCTGGCCGCCGGGCAGGAAAGCACCTCCAAGGCATAACATGCTAACTCTGGCCACGTGGACAATTTCGAAACCCAGTAGTTGAATGGGGCCGAACCATCCGTCAGGATGTGGAGGGGTGTGCAGACATACTGTTCAACCATGTTAGTGAAATGCTGCCTCCTGCTAACACGTTCCGTATCAGGTGTCGGTGCAGATAGCTGTGGCGTGGAGACAAAACTTTTCCACATTTCTGCCATGCTAACCCTGCCCTCAGATGAGCTGGCCGTGACACAGCTGCGTTGGCGACCTCTTGCCACTCCTCTGCCTTCACCTTCCACCTGTTCCCCTGTGACATGTGGGAATGCTCTCAAGAGCGCCTCTATCAGCGTGCGCTTGTACTCGCGCATCTTACGGTCGCGCTCCAGTTCAGGAATTAAAGTGGGCACATTGTCTTTATACCGGGGATCCAGCAGGGTGGCCACCCAGTAGTCTGCACACGTTAAAACGTGGGCAACTCTGCTGTCGTTGCGCAGGCATTGGAGCATATATTCGCTCATGTGGGCCAGGCTACCCATGGGTAAGGACAAGCTGTCCTCTGTGGGAGGCGTATCGTCATCGTCCACCGTATCCCCCCAGCCACGCACCAGTGATGGGCCTGGGCTGCCACCCCGCTGTGAACTTGCGTCATCCTCGTCCCCCTCCACCTCCTCCTCCTCATCCTCCTCGTCCTCCAGTACAGTGCCTTGGCTGGCGACTTGTGAACCTGTCCTCTGCTGCTTAAACAAACCTCCCTCTGAGCCACTTCGAACAGACTGGCCCGAAAGTGTTAGAAACGAGCCCTCATCCTCCTCCACCTGGGCCACCTCCTCTAACATCATTGCCCTAAGTGTTTTCTCAAGGAGACATAGAAGTGGTATTGTAACGCTGATAACAGTGTCATCGCCACTGGCCATGTTGGTGGAGTACTCGAAACAGCGCAGCAGGGCACACAGGTCTCGCATGGAGGCCCAATCATTGGTGGTGAAGTGGTGCTGTTCGGCAGTACGACTGACGCGAGCGTGCTGCAGCTGAAACTCCACTATGGCCTGCTGCTGCTCGCACAGTCTCTCCAGCATGTGCAAGGTGGAGTTCCACCGGGTGGGCACGTCGCATATGAGGCGGTGAGCGGGAAGGCCGAAGTTCCGCTGTAGCGCAGACAGGCGAGCAGCGGCAGGATGTGAACGGCGGAAGCGCGCACAGACGGCCCGCACTTTATGCAGCAGCTCTGACATGTTGGGGTAGTGGTGAATGAACCTCTGCACCACCAAGTTCAGCACATGCGCCAGGCAAGGGATGTGCGTCAAACCGGCTAGTCCCAGAGCTGCCACGAGATTTCGCCCATTATCGCATACCACCAGGCCTGGCTTGAGGCCCACCGGCAGAAACCACTCGTCGGTCTGTTGTTCAATACCCCGCCACAACTCCTGTGCGGTGTGGGGCCTGTCCCCCAAACATATGAGTTTCAGAATGGCCTGCTGACGTTTACCCCGGGCTGTGCTGAAGTTGGTGGTGAAGGTGTGTGGCTGACCGGATGAGCTGGTGGAAGCAGTGGAGGAGGAAGCCGAGTAGGAGGAGGAGGCTACAGGAGGCAGAGAATGATGCCCTGCGATCCTAGGGGGCGGAAGGACGTGCGCCAAGGAACTGTCCGCCGGGGGCCCAGCCGCCACTACATTCATCCAGTGTGCAGTTAGTGAGATATAGCGTCCCTGGCCGTGCTTACTGGTCCACGTATCTGTGGTTAGGTGGACCTTGCCACAATGGCGTTGCGCAGTGCACACTTGATTTTATCGGACACTTGCATGTGCAGGGAAGGCACGGCTGTCTTGGAGAAGTAGTGGCGGCTGGGAACCACATACTGCGGGACAGCCATGGCCATCAGCTTTTTGAAGCTGTCTGTGTCCACCAGCCGGAATGACAGCATTTCACTGTCTCGGTGACTCGGGGGGAATTTGCGCTTCCTCTCTAAGGTTTGAGATATTGAGAGCCGAACGCTGCTGTGTGATATAGTGGAGACGCTAGTTGACGGTGGCGGTGGTGGTGGTGTCGGTGGCACATCCTCTGTTTGCTGCTCGGCAGGTGGCAACATTCCTCTCGAGGCGGAAGCCGAGGCAGCAGCGGTAGAGGGAGCAGGGGGAGCCTCAGCGAGTGCCTGGTTTTTAAGGTGTGTACCCCACTGCAGTTCATGCTTTGCATGTAGATGCCTGGTCATGCAGGTTGTGCTGAGGTTCAGAACGTTAATGCCTCGCCTCAGGCTCTGATGGCAGAGCGTGCAAGTCACTCGGGTCTTGTCGGTAGGACATTGTTTAAAGAAGTGCCATGCCAGGGAACTCTTTGAAGCTGCCTTTGTGGGGCTGGGTCCCTGTTGGCGATGTCCAGTAGCAGGCGAACTCTGGGGGCGGCGGCTCGTCTGCTTTGGCCCCCTGCTCCCTCTTTGGCTTCGCTGTTGTCTCGGTCTCACCACTACCTCTTCCTCTGAACTGTGAAAGTCATCGCCACGACCTTCAGTCCATGTGGGGTCTAAGACCTCATCGTCCTCTGCATCGTCTTCCACCCAGTCTCCCTCCCTGACCTCCTCCTGTTCAGTCTGCACACTGCAAAAAGACGCGGCAGTGGGCACCTGTGTTTCGTCATCATCAGAGAGTCGGTGACTCTGCTGTGGTGGTATTCCCATGTCCTCTTCATCTGGAGACATAAGTGGTTGTGCGTCAGTGCATGGTATGTCTTCCTCCACTGGGGAAGGGCTAGGTGGACGCCCCTGGGAAACCCTGGAAGCAGAGTCTTCAAACAGAAGAAGAGACTGCTGCATAACTTGTGGCTCAGACCGTTTCCCTGATATGCTTGGGGGTGATGTGACAGACTGATGGGCTTGGTTTTCAGGTGCCACCTGTGCGCTTTCCGCAGAAGACTGGGTGGAAGACCATGTGGTGAACGTGCTGGAAGCACTGTCGGCCACCCAATCGATTAATGCCTGTACCTGCTCAGGCCTTACCATCCTAAGAGCGGCATTGTGCCCCACGAGATATTGCGGTACATTCTGCCGGCTAGTTGAGGGAGTTCGTTCCCTACTGTGTGCGCCTGGGGCCGAACGGCCACGTCCTCTACCAGCAACAGAGGCTCCACGGACACCACCACGACCGCGTCCTCGTCCCTTAATAGTATTTTTCTTCATTGTTGCGATTCAACTCGCACCACAATGAAATATATTATTTTTTATAAGCAAAATCCCCTCACTGGAATACTTTCAGTCTTTTGACTGTATGGATTACAGATGGAATGACTGTTATATGTGAGTACCGCTTTCTTTGACAGATTCTAGTATGGGTACATATATGTTTTCCCAACCCCAGCACATTAGTTTGCTAATTCCAGATGTATGAAACGCAGGCCTAACTGTATCTAGTATATTGAACGCCAGATAAACTAACTTGGCCTTTTTTAAATAAAAAAAAATTCCCTCACTGGAATACTTTCAGTCTTTTGACTGTATGGATTACAGATGGAATGACTGTTATATGTGAGTACCGCTTTCTTTGACAGATTCTAGTATGGGTACATATATGTTTTCCCAACCCCAGCAAATTAGTTTGCTAATTCCAGATGTATGAAACGCAGGCCTAACTGTATCTAGTATATTGAACGCCAGATAAACTAACTTGGCCTTTTTTAAATAAAAAAAATTCCCTCACTGGAATACTTTCAGTCTTTTGACTGTATGGATTACAGATGGAATGACTGTTATATGTGAGTACCGCTTTCTTTGACAGATTCTAGTATGGGTACATATATGTTTTCCCAACCCCAGCACATTAGTTTGCTAATTCCAGATGTATGAAACGCAGGCCTAACTGTATCTAGTATATTGAACGCCAGATAAACTAACTTGGCCTTTTTTAAATAAATAAAAAATTCCCTCACTGGAATACTTTCAGTCTTTTGACTGTATGGATTACAGATGGAATGACTGTTATATGTGAGTACCGCTTTCTTTGACAGATTCTAGTATGGGTACATATATGTTTTCCCAACCCCAGCAAATTAGTTTGCTAATTCCAGATGTATGAAACGCAGGCCTAACTGTATCTAGTATATTGAACGCCAGATAAACTAACTTGGCCTTTTTTAAATAAAAAAAATTCCCTCACTGGAATACTTTCAGTCTTTTGACTGTATGGATTACAGATGGAATGACTGTTATATGTGAGTACCGCTTTCTTTGACAGATTCTAGTATGGGTACATATATGTTTTCCCAACCCCAGCACATTAGTTTGCTAATTCCAGATGTATGAAACGCAGGCCTAACTGTATCTAGTATATTGAACGCCAGATAAACTAACTTGGCCTTTTTTAAATAAAAAAAATTCCCTCACTGGAATACTTTCAGTCTTTTGACTGTATGGATTACAGATGGAATGACTGTTATATGTGAGTACCGCTTTCTTTGACAGATTCTAGTATGGGTACATATATGTTTTCCCAACCCCAGCAAATTAGTTTGCTAATTCCAGATGTATGAAACGCAGGCCTAACTGTATCTAGTATATTGAACGCCAGATAAACTAACTTGGCCTTTTTTAAATAAAAAAAATTCCCTCACTGGAATACTTTCAGTCTTTTGACTGTATGGATTACAGATGGAATGACTGTTATATGTGAGTACCGCTTTCTTTGACAGATTCTAGTATGGGTACATATATGTTTTCCCAACCCCAGCACATTAGTTTGCTAATTCCAGATGTATGAAACGCAG
Organism: Bufo bufo; assembly: GCF_905171765.1. Taxonomy (NCBI): domain Eukaryota; kingdom Metazoa; phylum Chordata; class Amphibia; order Anura; family Bufonidae; genus Bufo; species Bufo bufo. The sequence continues at coordinate 235,732,361 of NC_053394.1, forward strand.
GCCTAACTGTATCTAGTATATTGAACGCCAGATAAACTAACTTGGCCTTTTTTAAATAAAAAAAATTCCCTCACTGGAATACTTTCAGTCTTTTGACTGTATGGATTACAGATGGAATGACTGTTATATGTGAGTACCGCTTTCTTTGACAGATTCTAGTATGGGTACATATATGTTTTCCCAACCCCAGCACATTAGTTTGCTAATTCCAGATGTATGAAACGCAGGCCTAACTGTATCTAGTATATTGAACGCCAGATAAACTAACTTGGCCTTTTTTAAATAAAAAAAATTCCCTCACTGGAATACTTTCAGTCTTTTGACTGTATGGATTACAGATGGAATGACTGTTATATGTGAGTACCGCTTTCTTTGACAGATTCTAGTATGGGTACATATATGTTTTCCCAACCCCAGCACATTAGTTTGCTAATTCCAGATGTATGAAACGCAGGCCTAACTGTATCTAGTATATTGAACGCCAGATAAACTAACTTGGCCTTTTTTAAATAAAAAAAATTCCCTCACTGGAATACTTTCAGTCTTTTGACTGTATGGATTACAGATGGAATGACTGTTATATGTGAGTACCGCTTTCTTTGACAGATTCTAGTATGGGTACATATATGTTTTCCCAACCCCAGCAAATTAGTTTGCTAATTCCAGATGTATGAAACGCAGGCCTAACTGTATCTAGTATATTGAACGCCAGATAAACTAACTTGGCCTTTTTTAAATAAAAAAAATTCCCTCACTGGAATACTTTCAGTCTTTTGACTGTATGGATTACAGATGGAATGACTGTTATATGTGAGTACCGCTTTCTTTGACAGATTCTAGTATGGGTACATATATGTTTTACCAACCCCAGCACATTAGTTTGCTAATTCCAGATGTATGAAACGCAGGCCTAACTGTATCTAGTATATTGAACGCCAGATAAACTAACTTGGCCTTTTTTAAATAAAAAAAATTCCCTCACTGGAATACTTTCAGTCTTTTGACTGTATGGATTACAGATGGAATGACTGTTATATGTGAGTACCGCTTTCTTTGACAGATTCTAGTATGGGTACATATATGTTTTCCCAACCCCAGCACATTAGTTTGCTAATTCCAGATGTATGAAACGCAGGCCTAACTGTATCTAGTATATTGAACGCCAGATAAACTAACTTGGCCTTTTTTAAATAAAAAAAATTCCCTCACTGGAATACTTTCAGTCTTTTGACTGTATGGATTACAGATGGAATGACTGTTATATGTGAGTACCGCTTTCTTTGACAGATTCTAGTATGGGTACATATATGTTTTCCCAACCCCAGCACATTAGTTTGCTAATTCCAGATGTATGAAACGCAGGCCTAACTGTATCTAGTATATTGAACGCCAGATAAACTAACTTGGCCTTTTTTAAATAAAAAAAAAATTCCCTCACTGGAATACTTTCAGTCTTTTGACTGTATGGATTACAGATGGAATGACTGTTATATGTGAGTACCGCTTTCTTTGACAGATTCTAGTATGGGTACATATATGTTTTCCCAACCCCAGCAAATTAGTTTGCTAATTCCAGATGTATGAAACGCAGGCCTAACTGTATCTAGTATATTGAACGCCAGATAAACTAACTTGGCCTTTTTTAAATAAAAAAAATTCCCTCACTGGAATACTTTCAGTCTTTTGACTGTATGGATTACAGATGGAATGACTGTTATATGTGAGTACCGCTTTCTTTGACAGATTCTAGTATGGGTACATATATGTTTTCCCAACCCCAGCACATTAGTTTGCTAATTCCAGATGTATGAAACGCAGGCCTAACTGTATCTAGTATATTGAACGCCAGATAAACTAACTTGGCCTTTTTTAAATAAAAAAAATTCCCTCACTGGAATACTTTCAGTCTTTTGACTGTATGGATTACAGATGGAATGACTGTTATATGTGAGTACCGCTTTCTTTGACAGATTCTAGTATGGGTACATATATGTTTTCCCAACCCCAGCACATTAGTTTGCTAATTCCAGATGTATGAAACGCAGGCCTAACTGTATCTAGTATATTGAACGCCAGATAAACTAACTTGGCCTTTTTTAAATAAAAAAAATTCCCTCACTGGAATACTTTCAGTCTTTTGACTGTATGGATTACAGATGGAATGACTGTTATATGTGAGTACCGCTTTCTTTGACAGATTCTAGTATGGGTACATATATGTTTTCCCAACCCCAGCACATTAGTTTGCTAATTCCAGATGTATGAAACGCAGGCCTAACTGTATCTAGTATATTGAACGCCAGATAAACTAACTTGGCCTTTTTTAAATAAAAAAAATTCCCTCACTGGAATACTTTCAGTCTTTTGACTGTATGGATTACAGATGGAATGACTGTTATATGTGAGTACCGCTTTCTTTGACAGATTCTAGTATGGGTACATATATGTTTTCCCAACCCCAGCACATTAGTTTGCTAATTCCAGATGTATGAAACGCAGGCCTAACTGTATCTAGTATATTGAACGCCAGATAAACTAACTTGGCCTTTTTTAAATAAAAAAATTTCCCTCACTGGAATACTTTCAGTCTTTTGACTGTATGGATTACAGATGGAATGACTGTTATATGTGAGTACCGCTTTCTTTGACAGATTCTAGTATGGGTACATATATGTTTTCCCAACCCCAGCACATTAGTTTGCTAATTCCAGATGTATGAAACGCAGGCCTAACTGTATCTAGTATATTGAACGCCAGATAAACTAACTTGGCCTTTTTTAAATAAAAAAAATCCCCTCACTGGAATACTTTCAGTCTTTTGACTGTATGGATTACAGATGGAATGACTGTTATATGTGAGTACCGCTTTCTTTGACAGATTCTAGTATGGGTACATATATGTTTTCCCAACCCCAGCACATTAGTTTGCTAATTCCAGATGTATGAAACGCAGGCCTAACTGTATCTAGTATATTGAACGCCAGATAAACTAACTTGGCCTTTTTTAAATAAAAAAAATTCCCTCACTGGAATACTTTCAGTCTTTTGACTGTATGGATTACAGATGGAATGACTGTTATATGTGAGTACCGCTTTCTTTGACAGATTCTAGTATGGGTACATATATGTTTTCCCAACCCCAGCACATTAGTTTGCTAATTCCAGATGTATGAAACGCAGGCCTAACTGTATCTAGTATATTGAACACCAGATAAACTAACTTGGCCTTTTTTAAATAAATAAAAAATTCCCTCACTGGAATACTTTCAGTCTTTTGACTGTATGGATTACAGATGGAATGACTGTTATATGTGAGTACCGCTTTCTTTGACAGATTCTAGTATGGGTACATATATGTTTTCCCAACCCCAGCACATTAGTTTGCTAATTCCAGATGTATGAAACGCAGGCCTAACTGTATCTAGTATATTGAACGCCAGATAAACTAACTTGGCCTTTTTTAAATAAAAAAAATTCCCTCACTGGAATACTTTTAGTCTTTTGACTGTATGGATTACAGATGGAATGACTGTTATATGTGAGTATCGCTTTCTTTGACAGATTCTAGTATGGGTACATATATGTTTTCCCAACCCCAGCACATTAGTTTGCTAATTCCAGATGTATGAAACGCAGGCCTAACTGTATCTAGTATATTGAACGCCAGATAAACTAACTTGGCCTTTTTTAAATAAAAAAAAAATTCCCTCACTGGAATACTTTATGGCTTTTCACTGTATGGATTACAGGTGGACTGGTATTAGTAGGGGTGACACAAGCACACCCAAGTCCCTGATGTAGGATTTCTATGGCACAGACCACTATTACAAGTGATTAATGGACGTTGGGAGAGATTGTGCTGCAGCACTAGTCCCAAGATAGCCGCCGCCTATCAGCCCAGTAACATGTGCCACAAAATGGTCTGCACAACCTTTAAAAAAAATAGCCTTGGACTGTGCTGCTAAATCGCTATTGGTCTGAATCCCAGGTGTAGATGTCTGACTTGTTTGGAGCTTTGGAATGCACACTGTGGCAGCTTCTGCTGCAGCACTACAAGTCGCAAAATGTGGATGGAAAAATCACTCTGGCCACTCTAAAAATAGCCAATCCCTATCAAAAAAGCAGCTCAGCTGCAGTTGTTCAGATGAATCACAGGTGGAGGAGAGAAATTTGCTTCCAGTTATTCAATTATCCCTGCCTATTCTCGCCCTAGCATCAGCTGCGTCTAACCCTGTTCTATTCACATCGGGAGTGAGCACGTCCCGACGTGCGCACAAGCTTATAAGAGGCTGAGTCACATGCTGCACTTGGCCAATCACAGCCTTGCCAATAGTAGGCATGGCTGCGATGGCATCTTAGGGCAAGTAGTATGATGCATGTTGATTGGCTGCTTTGCAGCCTTTCAAAATGCGCCAAAATACATGCCGAACGACGAACCCGAACCCGAACTTTTACGAAAAAGTTCGGGTTCGGGTCCGTGTCACGAACACCCCAAAATTCGGTACGGACCCGAACTATGCTCGAACTGTTCGCTCAACACTATTTACAAACTATGGTACAAAAATGTGAATTTCCGCTTTTTGAAGCAGCTCTGACTTTCTGAGCACCTGTCATGTTTCCTGAGGTTCTACAATGGCCAGACAGTACAAACACCCCACAAATTACCCCATTTCGGAAAGTACACACCCTGAGGTATTCGCTGATGGGCATAGTGAGTTCATAGAACTTTTTATTTTTTGTCACAAGTTAGCGGAAAATGATGATTTTTTTTTTTTTTTCTTACAAAGTCTCATATTCCACTAACTTGTGACAAAAAATAAAAACTTCTATGAACTCGCTATGCCCATCACAAAATACCTTGGGGTCTCTTCTTTCCAAAATGGGGTCACTTGTGGGGTAGTTATACTGCCCTGGCATTCTAGGGGCCCAAATGTGTGGTAAGGAGTTTGAAATCAAATTCTGTAAAAAATGACCTGTGAAATCCGAAAGGTGCTCTTTGGAATATGGGCCCCTTTGCCCACCTAGGCTGCAAAAAAGTGTCACACATCTGGTATCTCTGTATTCAGGAGAAGTTGAGGAATGTGTTTTGGGGTGTCATTTTACATATACCCATGCTGGGTGAGATAAATATCTTGGTCAAATGCCAACTTTGTATAAAAAAATGGGAAAAGTTGTCTTTTGCCAAGGCATTTCTCTCACCCAGCATGGGTATATGTAAAATGACACCCCAAAACACATTCCCCAACTTCTCCTGAGTACAGAGATACCAGATGTGTGACACTTTTTTGCAGCCTAGGTGGGAAAAGGGGCCCACATTCCAAAGAGCACCTTTCGGATTTCACAGGTCATTTTTTACAGAATTTGATTTCAAACTCCTTACCACACATTTGGGCCCCTAGAATGCCAGGGCAGTATAACTACCCCACAAGTGACCCCATTTTGGAAAGAAGACACCCCAAGGTATTCGCTGATGGGCATAGTGAGTTCATGGAAGTTTTTATTTTTTGTCACAAGTTAGTGGAATATGAGACTTTGTATGAAAAAAAAAAAAAAATCAGCATTTTCCACTAACTTGTGACAAAAAATAAAAAATTCTAGGCACTCGCCATGCCCCTCACGGAATACCTTGGGGTGTCTTCTTTCCAAAATGGGGTCACTTGTGGGGTAGTTATACTGCCCTGGCATTTTCCAGGGGCCCTAATGTGTGGTAAGTAGGTAAATGACCTGTGAAATCCTAAAGGTGCTCTTTGGAATATGGGCCCCTTTGCCCACCTAGGCTGCAAAAAAGTGTCACACATGTGGTATCGCCGTATTCAGGAGAAGTTGGGGAATGTGTTTTGGGGTGTCATTTTACATATACCCTTGCTGGGTGAGAGAAATATCTTGGCAAAAGACAACTTTTCCCATTTTTTTATACAAAGTTAGCATTTGACCAAGATATTTCTCTCATTCAGCATGGGTATATGTAAAATGACACCCCAAAACACATTCCCCAACTTCTCCTGAGTACGGCGATACCAGATGTGTGACACTTTTTTGCAGCCTAGATGCGCAAAGGTGCCCAAATTCCTTTTAGGAGGGCATTTTTAGACATTTGGATACCAGACTTCTTCTCACACTTTGGGGCCCCTAGAATGCCAGGGCAGTATAAATACCCCACATGTGACCCCATTTTGGAAAGAAGACACCCCAAGGTATTTAATGAGGGGCATGGCGAGTTCATAGAAATTTTTTTTTTTTGGCACAAGTTAGCGGAAATTGATATTTTTAATTTTTTTCTCACAAAGTCTCCCGTTCCGCTAACTTGGGACAAAAATTTCAATCTTTCATGGACTCAATATGCCCCTCACGGAATACCTGGGGGTGTCTTCTTTCCGAAATGGGGTCACATGTGGGGTATTTATACTGCCCTGGCATTCTAGGGGCCCTAAAGCGTGAGAAGAAGTCTGGAATATAAATGTCTAAAAAATTTTACGCATTTGGATTCCGTGAGGGGTATGGTGAGTTCATGTGAGATTTTATTTTTTGACACAAGTTAGTGGAATATGAGACTTTGTAAGAAAAAAATAATAATAATTCCGCTAACTTGGGCCAAAAAAATGTCTGAATGGAGCCTTACAGAGGGTGATCAATGACAGGGGGGTGATCAATGACAGGGGGGTGATCAATGACAGGGGGGTGATCAATGACAGGGGGGTGATCAGGGAGTCTATATGGGGTGATAACCACAATCATTGATCACACCCCCTGGAAGGCTCCAGGGAGACGCCTGTATGTGTTTTGCGGATCCGATCCATCTATCAGTGGATCCGTAAAAATCATGCGGACATCTGAATGGAGCTTTACAGGGGGTTGATCAATGACAGGGGTGTGATCAGGGAGTCTATATGGGGTGATAACCACAGTCATTGATCACGCCCCTGTAAGGCTTCATTCAGACGTCCGTATGCGTTTTGCGGATCCGATCCATCTATCAGTGGATCCGTAAAAATCATGCAAACATCTGAATGGAGCTTTACAGGGGGTTGATCAATGACAGGGGTGTAATCAATGACAGGGGGATGATCAGGGAGTCTATATGGGGTGATAACCACAGTCATTGATCACGCCCCTGTAAGGCTTCATTCAGACATCCGTATGCGTTTTGCGGATCCGATCCAAAGGAAAGGAAGTTGCCTAATAATTATGCACACCTAATATAGGGTGTTGATGTCATTAGACCACACCCCTTCTCATTACAGAGATAACCACAGTCATTGATCACGCCCCTGTAAGGCTTCATTCAGACATCCGGATGCGTTTTGCGGATCCGATCCATCTATCAGTGGATCCGTAAAAATCATGCGGACATCTGAATGGAGCTTTACAGGGGGTTGATCAATGACAGGGGTGTAATCAATGACAGGGGGGTGATCAGGGAGTCTATATGGGGTGATAACCACAGTCATTGATCACGCCCCTGTAAGGCTTCATTCAGACGTCCGGATGCGTTTTGCGGATCCGATCCATCTATCAGTGCATCCGTAAAAATCATGCGGACATCTGAATGGAGCTTTACAGGGGGGTAATCAATGACAGGGGGGTGATCAGGGAGTCTATATGGGGTGATAACCACAGTCATTGATCATGCCCCTGTAAGGCTTCATTCAGACGTCCGTATGCGTTTTGCGGATCCGATCCATCTATCAGTGCATCCGTAAAAATCATGCGGACATCTGAATGGAGCTTTACAGGGGGGTAATCAATGACAGGGGGGTGATCAGGGAGTCTATATGGGGTGATAACCACAGTCATTGATCACGCCCCTGTAAGGCTTCATTCAGACGTCCGGATGCGTTTTGCGGATCCGATCCATCTATCAGTGGATCCGTAAAAATCATGCGGACATCTGAATGGAGCTTTACAGGGGGTTGATCAATGACAGGGGTGTAATCAATGACAGGGGGGTGATCAGGGAGTCTATATGGGGTGATAACCACAGTCATTGATCATGCCCCTGTAAGGCTTCATTCAGACGTCCGGATGCGTTTTGCGGATCCGATCCATCTATCAGTGGATCCGTAAAAATTATGCGGACGTCTGAATGGAGCTTTACAGGGGGGTAATCAATGACAGGGGGGTGATCAGGGAGTCTATATGGGGTGATCACCACAGTCATTGATCACGCCCCTGTAAGGCTTCATTCAGACGTCCGGATGCGTTTTGCGGATCCGATCCATCTATCAGTGGATCCGTAAAAATCATGCGGACGTCTGAATGGAGCTTTACAGGGGGTTGATCAATGACAGGGGGGTAATCAATGACAGGGGGGTGATCAGGGAGTCTATATGGTGTGATCAGGGGTGATCAGGGGCTAATAAGTGAAGGGGGGGGGTGTAGTGTAGTGTAGTGGTGCTTGGTGCTACTTTACTGAGCTACCTGTGTCCTCTGGTGGTCGATCCAAACAAAGGGGACCACCAGAGGACCAGGTAGCAGGTATATTAGACGCTGTTATCAAAACAGCGTCTAATATACCTGTTAGGGGTTAAAAAAAACACATCTCCAGCCTGCCAGCGAACGATCGCCGCTGGCAGGCTGGAGATCAACTCTCTTACCTTCCGTTCCTGTGAGCGATTATTATTGCAGTATTTCAAGCTTGGATTTGAATGTCACAAAAGCACAGATGCAGTGCTGGTGCACTGAGCTTGCATAAAATGGCCGCCGCCGCCCACCTAACTAACATACAGATAAAAGTTATTTTTCTCTATCACTGGGCTCAGGGCAGGGTAAAAAGATTGTGCACCGCACCCACACAACTAAATCTATGTAGATCACTGAGTTCAATTGGAGTTCTGATTAAAGATTCTGACCTATTCTCTCCCTCACAGCTGCAGCATCCTCTCCCTACACTAAGCACAGCAGAGTGACGTGCAGTGCTACGTCACTCCAGCTTATATAGAGGCTGGGTGACATGCTGCACTGGCCAATCACAGCCATGCCATTAGTAGGCATGGCTGTGATGGCTTCTAAGGACACACAGTTAAACGCTTGTTGATTGGCTGCTCTGCAACCTTTCAAAAAGTACTAAGAAATCGCTGAACACCGAACCCGAACTTTTACAGAAATGTTCGGGTACGGGGTCCAAAAATCCTAAAGTTCGGTACGAACCCGAACTTTACAGTTCGGGTTCGCTCAACCCTAATAATACATTTTATGCAAAATTTGAGAAATGTGTTTTTGCTGTACAGAAGGTGCAGTTCTTGGCTACCTGTTGTTATCGTTGGGTTTTTTAATGGATCCAGAGAAAGTCTGTGCTGTATAGGACTGGGATCGACCTAAGAATCTGAAGGCTCTTATGCGGTTTTTAGGGTTCACCAACTATTACCAAAAATGTATTCAGAATTATTCGACAATAGTAAAACCATTAACTGACATGACTAAGAAAGGGATGGATGTCTCGGTGTGGTCTGATTCGGCGTTGCGAGCCCTTTCTGCGATTTTAAGGAATGCTTTTCTTTTGCCCCTATATTGGTGCTGCCGGATGTATCACAACCTTTAATTGTGGAAGTGGATGTGTCTGAGGTGGCGGTAGGAGCAATTTTATCGGAAGGCCCGTCACCTGGTAAATGGCGACCATGTGCATTTTTCTCTAAAAAAAACCTCTCTCCCGCTGAGAGAAATTACCTAATGCTAAAACACTCACACAACGTGGCAACACTGGCAACACATGGGTTAATCTGAATGGTTCCTTGTGGATCATTTGTGTCTGTGTTGTTTTGGTAATGAGCACACCTCTGGCAGGTGTCGTTGTTTTGGTGTCACGACCATGGTCATGGTCGTGACTCCTGTACCCGCATGCAGTTGCCTGCGGTTTGGTCTGTTGTCAACCACATGGTGAGGACTGCTGGTATGTTACCTCACATGTGGTTGCCGCTGGCAACATGATTGTATTCACAGTATAGCAGCCTGAGCTGTTGCTAGGCAGATTGCTGTGAAGGGAATGCGGTAGCACCTGACAACCTCTCGTTGTATGTGTGCACTTTCCCTGTTTGTTGTGCACAAGGTTGTTGTTCCCCAGGACATGGTTGCCACACATGTCGTTGCTGGCGGTAACAGCTGCAGTGTGATACTTGTGTGTGCATTCCCCTTTAAGTGGTTTCACTTCCCTGGTTGGTGTTGGAAGGGTTAATTCCCTCTCCAGTGTGTGTCTGTGTGGGTGTGGCCACTTTGGGCTATAAAGCCTCTGTAGAGACCTGAAGCTGAGGGGTACTCCAGCTTTGTAGTAAGCTGGAAGCATCCTCCTGGTCTCTAATACCATCTGCCAGTGAGGGCCACCCTTGTGGTCAGAAACCTATGTATGATGTTATTTTATGTTTATGTGGTGTCTGTTATTACTGCAGCTTTGGATATGGGTTCCTGTGTGTTTATGTGTGTGTGCTGTGTCCTTTTATGTTTGGGTGTGGACATCAGCTTGTGAGCACGGGATCCAGTCAGTGTTTCTGTGGCAGGTAGGTGTGGAAGTGCTTTTCAATCTCCTGCCATATCCATAGGCTGTTTATGTTTCTCGTTCCAGGCAGCTTGGCCAGTTTAGACTCCTGTTCGTCCGTATTCAGGAGGAACAGGTTGTCTTATCCAGCTCCTAGCTCAGGGATCCGTCCAGGGCTAGTAGGGAAGCGAGGTTCCTGAGTATGAGCCCTCCTACCATCAAGGTCGGCTCATACAGCTAGGAGTCAGGGTCAGATTAGGGATGCGATAGGAGGGGACCTGCTCCCTAAATCTGTTGTCCTGGTCAAGCAGCTTCCACTTACGTTAACATCACACGGATTATAGTTACCCCCACTCTAATCCGTGACATTTGGTCATTTAACTTCCCCTATTTATTATTGACTCTGGTCTAGCTGGCTGGTAGATCTCGGTTGAGCTCCTGGCACTGCCTTTGCTCCACATGAAGTTAAGTGTCGTCTTCTCTTCCCTATTTGTATTTTATTTGTTGTATTTCCCTGTCTTTTGTATCTAGGCCTGAGGGAAACTCCTGTTCATCCTTCTGGTGGATGAATAGGTTGTCTCAAGTCCTCTCACTATACCAGGGCCCTACAGGGTGTATTAGGGCTCTAGGTTCCTGTGCATGAACTTTCCTACCATCAAGGTCAGTTCATACTGATAGTTAGTCAGGACTTGGATTAGGGTTGTTCTAGGAGGTGACCTTCTACTTTACCCTAGTTTCCAGGCCTAGTTCCTATCACCTTTTCTCCTGTGCTCGGTGTGGAGTTTCCCATCCACACCGCATCTGTGACAATAACTGACCACGGTATCTATTATACCTCCTACCTCTCTCATCAACACACTGCTCTTTCTCTCTCCACACATACACTGCATATATTATCAGGGCCGGCTCCAGGTTCATGTGGGCCCTTGGGCGATAAATCCCAGTGGGCCCCCATGAGGCATTTTTTTTACATTTACATGTCCCCCTGTGGCTCCCACACAATATAATGACCCCCAGTGGCCCCTATACAGTATAATGACCACTAGTGGCCCTTCACACAGTATAATGAACCCCCAATTCCCCCCCCCCACTGTATAATGACCCCCAGTGGCCCTGCATTCAGAATAATAACCCCCATTTGCCCCCATTCAGAATAATGACCCCCCAGTAGCCCCCACACTGGGGGAATACTGTATGGAGGGTCATTGGGGATCAATATACTAAATGGGGGACACTGGGGGTCATTATACTATGTAAAGGGCCTTCACAGTATAATGACCCCACAGTGGCCCTCCATTCAGAATAATGACCCCCAGTCGCCCCCACACTGGGGGTTATACTGTATGGAGGGGGCACTCTGGGTCATTATATTGAATGGGGGCTCTGGTGGCCATTATACTAAATGGAGGGTCAATGGGGATCATTATACTAAATGGGGGGCACTGGGAGTCATTATACTGTGTAACGGGCCCTCACAGTGTAATGAATGGCCCCCTCACATACCTATCATTGCTGGAGAGCAGGGTAGCCGGCGGTCCTGTCATTCACTAACCGTAGCTCCCTGCGCTCCTTCTCTCCTCCGGCCCGCTGCAAGGAGATGTGCAGTGATGTAGCTAGAACTGACTGGGTCCCACAGCACATTTTAGTACGCCCCCCCCCCCCCCCCCCCCCAAATGTGTGTTCACATCACATTTTTCCTATCGGTTTGATGTATACAAATGTGCAGCACTCCATGTTTGTATCCTGCAGAGTCCAAATTGAATACGTTAACGTATATGTTTTTTTCTACCATGAAACTGTATAGTGAACGGACGCCACTGTACGGCATCAGTCTGAGGCATCTGTTAATGCAAACATTTTTGGTATTCATTAAATGGATGGCAAAAATGTGATGTGAACCCAGCCCAGGTGTCAGAATAAGCACCAGTACACAGCGGAGCAGCGTGGCGGAGAGGGGAGGCCGCCATGTACAGAGCGCTAACTGGTCCTGGTGGTCAGGGATGAGGACTGTGTTTCCCAAGGATCATTTTCTGCTGGGAAATACAGGGCATAGTATAATACACTAGAATCTATATAATATAAAGATATTAGCCCCACCCCCCCAATAATAATACAATTAGGGGGTCATTTATTATATAGAAATACGTCTATATTAGGCGTATTTCTGACACAGATTGTGGTGCAAAGGTCCTTAGCACCACAATCTGTATCTTTTCTCGCTCATGCCAGGTCTAAAAAAAGTGGTGTGGGCAGGGAAGGGATACAGTTATGGCCATGCAGTTATTGGATACCACCGCCATATAGTGATAACACCGCCATACAATGATAAAACCACCATACAGTGACCGGATAAAAGGGTATAAGAGGGCACAGTACAGGGAATGACTATGGGCACTGCACAGGGTGTGGTGAGAGGGCACAATGCCGGGTATAAAGGGGCACAGTACGGGGTGGGGGGCACAGTCACATGACCCTGTGATGTTAGAAGGTCCTTATGGTGAATGCGGTTCAGATGCCACCATAATGAGAGGCAGAGGAGTGAGACAGGGCCCTGGATGGACAGGAGGGGTGGACACAGCAAGTAGGTGGAAGGGGCTCTGAGGGGCATTCATACAAGTAGTGGCAGGAGGTCTGTGCAGGGCAGCGATAGGAGATCGGAGGGTGGGACAGGAGCTCTGGATACATGAAGGAGGAAAGGAGACGGAGGGGGCTCCATGAGGATGAGATAGGACAGGATATGGGGGGGGGGGCAGGTGTCATGGAGACAAACTGCTTAATGAAACAGTAAAACCACTAAATAGAATGAAGCAGCAGATCGAAGATTCCCCTTTCCTTCTGTCCCACAGAGAAGAGACAGTCACAGTGCAGACTCACTCACAGACTGTCTTCACACTTCTCTGCTCCAGCCCTGCGGTCTCTCTCCTCAGGCAGCATGTCCTGTGTAGAAGGGGCGTGTCCTGTGTAGAGGGGGTGTGTCTGAGTCTCTGCAGCAGCTGGACCCATGTGACTCAGAGGGCCTACCAAAGGGTACTGCGTAAGTGAAATGACAGCAGTGAGAGCTTCCATATGTATTGATGGAAGTGCTCATAGCAGCTCAGTGGGCCCCCCCAGGAGCATTGGGCCCCGGCACTTGCCCGGGGATGCCGGGTTATGACGCCGGCCCTGTATATTATACAGTATAATAGATGCAGTGGGTACAGATATATAGTCTATCTGGAGGAACCACTTATAATAATTGTAGTGTGTATAGGTATATAGTATATACAGCTGTGTATTAGATGTACGAGGTGTAATTTATACCTTGTACCTCACATATCAGCACACTGCTGTATCTACTATACATCTGTACACACAGCCAGTGGGGTACAGAGATAAATAAGGGCCCCATAGCAAGGATAAAACTAGCCCCCCCACACAGGACAAAAGGGTTTCTGCCTAAACCTTTTTCAATGACCCTTGTGCCATTTTTCCACAGTCTTATTTGCTAAAAGTTTTTCCTTTAGAGGGTAGAGTCCTAACCAAGTTTTCACCTCCAGTAGAAGAGGAGATAATCCCAACTAAAACTGGGCGCCCTCTTGCCCTGGGCCCCATAGCAGTTGCATGGTCTGCTGCTATGGTAATTACGCCCCTGCACACAGCATCTATTATACCTCTTACTATGTGACTGTCTGCAACATGTGACCTGTGACATCACCAGGGCCGTTTCTAGGGCCGGGTGAGGGGTGCCACTGCACAGGGCGCAAGTCAATTGGGGGCGCTGGTCACACTGGCGATGCAGGGGGAGGCAACGGGTCAATCCCCCCCCCCCCCCCCCGAGAATATAATCAGGGCGAGTCAGGGCGGAGAGCGGATCGGGGGATGAGCATTTCCATTGTGGAAGAGCTCATCTCCATAGTCATCTGTATCGCCGTCCTCAGGACAGCGATACAGATGGCTGTGCTGCGCCAGGGGAGGGAGAGGCGGCAGCCTATTAGAGGTCGGTGCAGGCGGCACGATGACGTCATTGCGCCGCCTAAGCCGTACAGTGCGGGACTTCTAACTGGCACATGATTGGGGGGCATCTATGGGGGCACTTACTGGCACATTATTGGGGGCATCTATGGAGGCGCTTACTGGCACATTATTGGGGGGCATCTATGGGGGCACTTCCTACTGGCTCATTATTGGGGGGCATCTATGGGGGCAATTACTGGCACATTATTAGGGGCTTCTATGGGGGCACTTCTTACTGGCACATTATTGGGGCACTATGGGGGATTCTACTGAGGCCACAAAGAAGGGGTATTTTATATGGGGGGCTCTGCATGGTACTACTATTATCAGGGGGTTTATCTGTTTCTGCAGTATAGTATTGGGGAGCACAGCGGCACAGTATTGGGGGTAGTAGGACGATTTGTCCAGAAGATGGGAGGATGGAAAAGTAGCAAACTAAGTTTTTTTTTTACAAACTGCAGAGACGAAAAATGGCTGAAAAATGATGGTTTGGTCTGAAGGTCTGAAAGGAAAAGATGAGGAAGAGGGAAAGAACAGCTACATCTAAGGAGACGTCACTAAATGTAAGAGGTATGTGTAAATAAACTGAAAAGGAAAGTGAGGAAAGGCATCCAGCGCGACATACCATAGAGGCAGAACTAAAGATTAAGACCGCTGAAGAAGGCCCTGACAGGCCGAAACGTCCGGTCACCATTCTGATTTATACATGCCTGTAATCGCACTGGAACCTAATCATGTGATGATTAAAATTTTAATAAGCAAAGAGAAAAGATACTGTGTGCTGCAATTTCTACCACCTTCCTGCAAGAGTGACACCCCTCTGGGCACCTTACTGGCTCATTTGCATACCAAATAAACTGGATTTTCAGAGGGTAAAAACATCTATTTTTGGAACAAAGGCACATCTTGAAATAAGGTACTAAGTGCTATTAGGCCATGGCTTTACTTTAGTAGCGATTATCCTGGTGACAGATTTCATTTAAAGCTGACCTACAGCAGTGAAGAAAAATGTCCGGGTTGTTATGGAAACCTGGAGTAAAACTGTGTATGTGGAGGCTAACGGCCTGCAAGCTTCTATTGGCTGATAAGGGTCATGTGACCCAGCTTCTATTGGCTAATGCATTTTTTGGGAATATCTCCGGAACGGTACGTCCTAGAGAGCTAAGACCTGGTCTAAAACCTTCCCGGACACCTGATGTACTGTACCTGTGTGCCAAATTTCGCGATTGTAAATGAAACGGTGCGGATTCCTTTAGCGGACATACATACATACACACACACACATTCACTCAGCTTTATATATTAGATTTGTTGCTGTTGGGGGGAAGGGGGGGGGGGCAAAGTATGTCCCTGATCATGCAATTAGGCAGTTTTGTGTTCCACTTTTATTTCCTCTCTTGTATTGATGGTTTACATAGGGTCATGAGCAAGTAAAAAAAATTCACTACCGCAGTGTGCATTGTGCACCATTATTTTGTGTGCCAAGGCTTTTTTGCAATCCCAGTTCGGTCCAGCACACAATATAACATGCACGTAGTGGGAGGGGCTATGAATAGAACATGGGGGCCCAATTTAGATTCTTGCTGTGGGGCCCAATGATTTCTATGTACACCCTTGACCACAGATTCTATATGGGGTTTAGGTCTGGTGGGTTTGCTAGCTAATCAGGATTTTTTCAATTGGTCAAGGGGACCATTAATGGTCTCTGGGTTGACACGTGCTACTGAATATGTCAATTTAAAATTTAGCGTTTATTATATACCCATAAAACATATAACTAGAACTCACACATTAAAATTATCAGTGGTGCCTGCCCTATTGCAATTGTATCTTATATTTATATATTAATAGGCCACTGGGGGGCACTCAAACTTTTTCCCTTAGTGATTCCTACTGTCTCAGTTTAACAGTTGTCACTGTTAGTCTAAAGCACACTGTTATTTTCACAGTGCGCTCCTCTTAGGTACGGGCGTCTTCCCAGTGTACTAAGTATTAACTGGCATGTCATACATTGTTGCTTGGCGTAGCACTCACTGCCTAAAATCACATATAACACACTCTGCCCCCCGACATGTTTCACCAAGCACTGCCCATTCCCCTGAAGACGCCAAGTGTGCTTGGTGAAACATTTCAGGGGGCAGAGTGTGTTACATGTGATTTTAGGCAGTGAGTGCTACGCCAAGCAACAATGTATGACATGCCAGTTAATACTTAGTACACTGGGAAGACGCCCGTACCTAAGAGGAGCGCACTGTGGAAATAACAGTGTGCTTTAGACTAACAGTGACAACTGTTAAACTGAGACAGTAGGAATCACTAAGGGAAAAAGTTTGAGTGCCCCCCAGTGGCCTATTAGTATATAAATATAAGATACAATTGCAATAGGGCAGGCACCACTGATAATTCTAATGTGTGAGTTCTAGTTATATGTTTTATGGGTATATAATAAACGCTAAATTTTAAATTGACATATTCAGTAGCACGTGTCAACCCAGAGACAATTAATGGTCCCCTTCACCAATTGAAAAAATCCAGTATACTGAGTCTCAACACGTGCTAGCGGGTCTTATGTAATTTCAGTATATGCTAGCTAATCAAGCACAGTGATACCATGGTACCAAGTATTTGGCAGTGTGGGCAGGTGCCAAGTCCTTCTGGAAAATGAAATCAGCATCTCCATAAAGCTTGTAAGCAGTAATTTCCTGGTAGATGGCTGCCCTGGCTTTGGATTTGATATATGGTAACACCAGTAGATGACATGGCTTCCCAAATCATCACTGACTGTAGAAACTTCACACTGGATCTCAAACAACTTGGATTGTGTGCTTCTTCACTCTTCCTCCAGACTCTGGGACCTTGATTTCCAAATGAAATGCAAAATTTACTTTCATATGAAAAGAGGACTTTGGACAGCTGAGTGACAGTCCAGTCCTTTTTCTCCTTAGACTAGGTAAAGTGCTTCTGACATTGTCTCTGGGTCATGAGTGGCTTGACATGGCGTTGCATGTCCTGGATACGTGTGTGGTGGCTCTTGAAGCACTGACTCCAGCTGCAGTCCTCTCCTCGTGAATCTCCCCCAAATTCTTGAATGGCCTTTTCTTGACAATTGTTTCAAGGCTGCGGTTATCCCTGTTGCTTGTGCACATTTTTCTACCACGATTTTTCCTTCCACTCAACCCTCCATTAATATTATAAATGAGTGAAGTTTTCAAAAATTCGATTTCACAGCTTTACCTAAGTTCGACAAGAAATTAAATTTGTTCTCAATTTGTCATGAATCCAGACCAGTCAGGTATAGCCAGGCCAATCTGCCTAATCATATTCTTCTTATTTGGCGGTTCAATATCAGTGTGAAGGCTTGGAAGTTAAACTGCAGGGGGAGTGCAGGGAGTGCGTAGAAGACTGCTGAACTACACACTCTGCTACAATTTATCGTCATGTACATAACTGTGCAGTGCACCAATATTCAGGTAGTAGCCCCACTACAGAGGGGGGAGGGTGGCAGCAGTAACAGTGACAATAGTGCCCCCATGACAGAGTGGGGAGAATGGAAGCAGCAGCAGTGGCAGTAACAGTGACAGTAGTGGCCCCATGACAGAATAGGTAAGGTGGCAGCAGTGGCAATAAGGCTGGCATCACATGAGGTTTTTCCTATCCTTTTAACGTATACAAAAAATACATTAAATGGATGACTCAGACTGATGCCATACAGTGGCATCCGTTCACCATAGAGTTCCACTGTAAAAAAAAAAAGTATAATTTTTTTTACCATTGTAAAAAGTATACGTTTTTTTTTAACGGACTATACAGGATACAAGAACGTGGTGTGCTGCATTTTTGTATCCTTTTTTTGTAACATATACGTCAAACGAAGACATTAAACGTGATGTGGACTCATCCTTAGGCCTCATGCACATGACCGTATGTATTTTGTGGTCCGAAAAAAACTGATCCGCAAAAAATACGGATGGTGTCCGTGTGCATTCCATATTTTGCATAACGGAATAGCTGGACCCTAATAGAACAGTACTATCCTTGTCCGTAATGTGGACAATAATAGAACATGTTCTATTTTTTTGCGGAACGGAAATACGGACATATGGAAACGGAATGCACACGGAGTAACTTCCGTTTTTTTGTGGACCCATTTAAATGAATGGTTCCGTATATGGTGCGCAAAAAAAAATGGAAAGAAAATACGTTTGTGTGCATGATGCCTAACTGTGACAATAGTGGCCTCATGACAGAGTGGGGAGGGTTGCAGCAGTGGCAGTAAGAATGACAGTAGTGGCGCTGTGACAGAGTGGGGAGGGAGGACAACAGCAGTGACATACAGCACAAGTTGATGGCAGATCACAGTAGTAGCAGAACCCAACAACAGCAGTGTGATAGCAAGGCCCAGTGGTATGTAACATGCACATATCAGTAGGCCAATAAGTCCCTTTGTAGGAATGTCATTAGAGGCAGCAGGTGGGTGGCAGCATCAGAATGGTGGCAACAGCTTGTGGCCAGAGGTAATGGCCCTCATTTTGCACAATATTCCAGTGTTGTAGCACACTACAGTATGATCATTAGTGGCAGAATAATCTATTCTGTTGTATCAGGAACTGACGTCTGGAAATCCTGGTTGATCCACGCCTGATTCATCTTTATGAAGGCTAGTCTCAACATTTTTGGAGGACAGGTGAGTTCTCTTAGGGGTAACTATGCACCCCGCGGCACTGAACACCCGCTCTGATGCCACACTACTGGCCGGGCAGGCAGGGCTGGCCTTAGGTGTTCAGGCGCCCTGTGCGAGCTAATCTTGTCCCCCCCCCCCCCCCCCCCCCCCCCGATTCAACTAAACATACACTTATATTCGGGTCGGCTCAAGATAAGTACGCCAACCTACCTACCTATCTACTATGCTAAGCAGTAGGGGTATGCCGAGACTGCTGTACGGAGGGTAGGCTAAAGGGGCCCACCCCATTGAGTAGTCAGAATAAAAGGGGACTTGGGAGGGTGGGGCAGAAACGATCCGCCGGTAAGGTAAGGAGGAGGCTGCGGCTTTTAAGCAGGATATTTAATATACTCAACGGTCTGTCAGACCAAAAAATCCCTTTAGGGGTCTCTAACTAATAATAAAATATATCTTTATTTCATCCAATTAAAATATATGCTCAATAAGGAAACTCTTAATATTAAAATTGTCAGGGTACCAGTGAGATATCAAGATTTGTGAATTCCTATCTGCTGGAACTTGTCCAAAATCAGCCCTTATTTTAAATAGATGTACGCACAATTTAGATCAACCAACATTGGATGTTTGTGAAATGTAGATTTTGGTTCTTATTTTTATTTCTATTTATTATTTTGTATTTTATTATTTATTTGTTTTAAATATTTATATGTTGTTCTCACCAGCTGATTTTACATAGCAGCTTGCACACAATCCAAATGTATCAGCTTAGCAGGGCATTCAATGACTCTTGATATGCCTGTGTCTTGAGGGTGTTGCAACTGGAGCAACAAATTGTCAATTCTTATCTCCTCATATAAGCAAACTCTGCAAGCTGATGCAAGTAACTGTGAGTGTGCTACTTTCCTGCTGCCTACTGGTTACCTACTACATTCAAATTACTCTATTCTCTGTGAAAATTGCTCCATTCTCTGTGAGAATTTTATATTAACTCATTGTTGGATGAACTATCTGCTTATCCACCACCAGTCACACTGCCTATAACCTGCTGGTAATCGCTCCTAATGCTTGTGGGTCTCTATCACTGGCCGCTGTCTAAAATGGTAAGCGCTAAACTAATGTACCCCTCCCGACATGTTTCGCCACTGGCGTGGCTTCGTCAGGGGAAGTGGGGTATTAGGCCTAAGTGCAAACAAGTACAATCATACCCAGTGTCACCCATAGCCAGTCTCCTGCCCCCCTTAATCATACCCTGTCACCTTTGCCCAGTCCCCTGCCCCCCTTAATCATACCCAGTGTCACCCAGAGCCTGTCCCCTGCCCCCCTTAATCATACCCTGTCACCTTTACCCAGTCCCCTGCCCTTCTTAATCATACCCAGTGTCACCCTTACCCAGTCCCCTGCCCCCCTTAAATTAAGGGTGACAGACACTGGGTATGATTAAGGGGGCAGGGAACTGGATAAGGGTGACACTGGGTATGATTAAGGGGCAGGGGACTGGCTTTGGTTGACACTGGGTATGATTAAGGGGGGCAGGGGACTGGATAAAGGTGACAGGGTATGATTAAGGGGGGCATGGGACTGGCTATGGGTGACACTGGGTATGATTAAGGGGGGCAGGGTCTAATTGAGGGGGCAGGGGACTGGGTAAGGTGACACTGGGTATGATTAAGAAGGGCAGGGGACTGGGTAAAGGTGACAGGGTATGATTAAGGGGGGAAGGGGACTGGCTCTGGGTGACACTGGGTATGATTAAGGGGGGCAGGGGACTGGGCAAAAGTGACAGGGTATGATTAAGAAGGGCAGGAGACTGGCTATGGTTGACACTGGGTATGATTGAGGGCCTTATAATGTGCCAGTAAAAAGGACCCCTATAATGCCCCCAATAATGTGCCAGTAAGTGTCCCCATAGATGCCCCCCATCATGTGCCAGTATCAAGTCCCTCTCTTCTCCCCCCATGTCCCAGTATCATAGTGCCATCTCGCCCCCCCCCAAGTGCCAGTATCAAGTGCCTCTCTCCTTCCCACCCCCCATGTGCCAGTATCATAGTGCCATCTCCCCCCCAAAAGTGCCAGTATCAAGTGCCCCCCAATGTCCCAGTATCATAGTGCCATCTCCCCCCCCCAAAACTGCCAGCATTAAGTGCCTCTCTCCTTCCCCCCCATGTCCCAGTATCATAGTGCCATCAACCCCCCAATGTGCCAGCATTAAGTGCCTCTCTCCTTCCCACCCACCCCCCATGTGTCAGTATCATAGTGCCATCTCCCCCCTCCCAATGTGCCAGTATCAAGTGCCTCTCTTCTTCCTACCCACCCCCCATGTGCCAGTATCATAGTGCCATCTCCCCCCTCCCAATGTGCCAGTATCAAGTGCCTCTCTCCTTCCCACCCACCCCCCCATGTGCCAGTATCATAGTGCCAACCCCCCCCATGTGCCAGTATCAAGTGCCTCTCTCCTTCCCCCCCATGTGCCAGTATCATAGTGCCAACCCCACTATGTGCCAGTATCAGGTGCCAGCCCCCCTCCCCCCATGTGCCAGTATCAAGTGCCTCCCGCTCCCCCCATGTAGCAGTAACAGTCGGGTATTTAAAAAACAAAACAAAAAAACACTTCTACTTAGCCCCATGTCAGCGATGCGATGCAGCCTCTTCCGGCCTGTGTCCCGTGCTGTATGTCCATATATGGAGTCAGTGCTTGTGTATTTCAGAAAAGTTTCTGCTGGGACTCGAACCCACAAACTTCTGTATCAGAGGCAAGGCACTATAAGAGCTGCATAGCCACTGACTGAAGAAATATGAGACTTCTACTGTAGACTCGTTTATAGCTTTGATAGCTAGTGTACATCCATACACATGACAGCTGCCCCAGCGCACTCAGCCCTGCTATATCTCTATATATGATAGCTGCCCCAACACACCCAGCTCTGCTACATCTTTACACATAACAGCTGCCCCAGCACACCCAGCTCTGCTACATCTATAACACGACAGCTGCCCCAGCGCACTCAGCTCTGCTATATCTCTATATATGATAGCTGCCCCAGCACACCCAGCTCTGCTACATCTATACACATAAAAGCTGCCCCTGCACACCCAGCTCTGCTACATCTATACACATGACAGCTGCCCCAGCACACTCAGCACTGCTATATCTAACAGCTGCCCCAGCACACCCAGCTCTTCTACATCTATAACACATGACAGCTGCCCCAGCACACTCAGCTCTGCTATATCTCTATATATGATAGCTGCCCCAGCACACCCAGCTCTGCTACATCTATACACATAAAAGCTGCCCCTGCACACCCAGCTCTGCTACATCTATACACATGACAGCTGCCCCAGCACACTCAGCTCTAATATATCTCTCTAACAGCTGCCCCTGCACACATAGCTTTGCTACATCTATACACATGACAGCTGCCCCTGCACACCCAGCTCTGCTACATCTATACACATGACAGCTGCCCCAGCACACTCAGCTCTGCTATATCTCTATATATCTATCTACTGTATAGTAATACTTAGAGATATATAGATATAGCAGAGCTGATTGTGCAGGGGCAGCAGTCGTGTGTATAGATGTAGCAGAGCTGGGTGTGCTGGGGCTCTGCTACATCTATACACATGACAGCTGCCCCTGCACACTCAGCTCTACAAGTTGCTGGTGTGCCTAGGTCGAAAACACATTTACCCAGTAGACTATGAACAACATATACTGTCCTTGACTAGAGATGAGTGAATCGAAGTTGACAAAGTGGAATTCGATCCGAATTTCAGGAAAAAATCGAAAATGGCTGCTGCACGTGTGAGGACATGGAACAAGGAACTCTGGGAAGGCGGTATCACCTATAATGCCATGCATGCAGCCAATCAGCAGCCAGACAGTCCTGTGATGTCACAGCCCTATAAATAGCCTCAGCCATCTTGGATTCTGCCATTTTCCAGTGTACTTAGTGCAAGGAGAGGCATCAGCAGGCACTAGGGACAGTGCTAGAAAAAACTTTTACAAATGCAGGGAAAGATTATTCAAGGTGTAGGGCAAGGATAGGGAGGTTCAGTAGGGGAGGTTACAGCCTGGGTAATAGGAACAATCCTATTACACCTTGCTGCACTGACTGGGCACCCAAATTGCCATTATACAACTCTGTAATTCCAGCAAACCATTCTTGTTATTGGGGTGTTACATTAACAGGGTTTATTACAAGGAAATATTTATATATCTTTTTTACCCTTGTGCGGTGCAGTTATATGCTCTAAAGCATTTTTGGCTTGTATTAGTGGGGTAAAAGGGCTTATTAGCCGTTGTGTGGTGAAGTGCTATAGTGAGTAAGGTGAGTGTAGCCATGCATTGGGCTTAGGGCTCTTTCACACGAGTGGATGCCGTGCGGGTGATCTGCTGCTTGAAAGAGAGCCAAGCCCCGATCCGGACAGCAGAGACACAGAGCACTAACATGATTGATAATGATCTTTGCCTCTCTGTGATCTATTTGCTACAAAATCACAGTGACAACTTTATCTCACTGTGATTTTGTAGTAAAAAGGTCAGAGAGGCACGGAGCATTATTAATCCCAATCCAGGGGGCCCAAGTAAATTCTTGCGGCAGGTTGGGGGGGGGGGGGGGGCGACAGGGAGGAGGCCCCATGGATCAGTTTCACACCGGGCCCCAATGGATTTTGTGTACGCCACTGGTCAGTGCACTAGAACATGATGTACATGTTGATATATTACACCTGCCTTTAATACTGAGGAACACTAACTATATCACTAAAATAACGGATTAGCTCTGAATGCCGGTGCACTACAATGTGATACATACAGCAATATATTTCACCTGTCTTTAATACTGAGGCACAGTAACTGTATCACTAAAATTATGGATTAATTCTGAATGTTAATCTCCAATGCTCTTTTTTTAAAACAGTTTGCATCATCACTGTCCCTAGCGCATGAGCTCCTGTCACGTCTCTCCCTACGCTCAGCTCACACAACAATGACAGATACCGCGCAGGATGAGGGTGTTATAGGGCTGTGACATCACAGGGGATGGCTGTGAATTGGCTGGCTTCACGGCATTATTGGTGATCTTGCTCTCCCAGGCTTCTTACATTCACTTTGTAATGTGCAGCTGCCATTTTAGGAAAAACTGATTTGTTACCATGAAGCGCGAGGAAATTCGGATTTGTTGCGAATCAAAGTTTTCTTAAACTTTGGACTGAATTAAACTTCTAATGCTTTGCTCAACACTAATTAATATGTTTGGATACAGCACTCTGTGAACAGCCAGGTTTTTTAGCAATGACCTTTGTGGCTTACCCTCCTTGTAGAGGTTAATATTTTAATTTTCTGAGATACAAATTTTTGGGTTTTCATTAACTGTAAGCTAGTGTTGATCGAGCACCTCGGGAGTCAATAGGAGAACCCGAGCATTAAACCAGGCATCCCCTGCTCTGAAGAGGGGAGGGTGTCTGGTTCACATGAAAGGTCATAAATTGCTGGAAACACCACTGAAATGGTTCGGAAACAGCATGGGGAGGATGTCTAGATGCATCTTGGACTCCTAGGTCGCTGCTGGGAATGATGTTGTCCGAGTAGTACGCCAATTTTACAGACTGACAATAATACGCACAAAACCGAAGCTAAAATAGATTTTAGATGAAAAATCGTTAGGAAACATTCTTTCCTGTATATTTACTTGTATATAAAGTGCAAGTGCTGCCAAAAATTACAAGGAAGGGCCTCATTCACATTGTGGTACAATTGTTCAGGTAGTGGGACTCCTACACTTATAAAGCCTATGCACTAAGTAAAAGGGCTGCCAAAAATTACAAGGAACCCGCACTCCAATACACCCTTTATTACACATGAAGGAGGGCATCATATATACCCTTGAAAAATTATGATTGATGTCCTGCTGGTGACCCTCAAAAACATTAGGAGCAAGGGCCTGCTGGTGACCCTCTAAAACATTAGGGGCGAGGGACTGCTGCTGATCCTACCATCTAAAACATTAGGGGTGAGGGTCTGCTGCTGATCCTACCATCTAAAACATTATGGGCGAGGGCCTGCTGCTGAGCTGACCATCTAAAACATTAGGGGCGAGGGCCTGCTGCTGATCTGACCATGGAAAAAATTACGGGCGAGGGCCTGCTGCTGAGCTGACCATCTAAAACATTTAGGGGCAAGGGCCTGCTGCTGAGCTGACCATGGAAAAACCTATGGCGAGGGCCTGCTGCTAAGCTGACCATCTAAAACATTATGGGCGAAGGCCTGCTTGCCAAGCTGACCATTTAATACATTATGGCCGAGGGCCTGCTGCCGAGCTGACCATCTAAAACATTAGGGGCGAAGGCCTGCTGCCAATCTGACCATATAAAACATTAGGATGAGGGCCTGCTGCTAAGCTGACCATCTAAAACATTAGGGGTGAGGGTCTGCTGCCGAGCTGACTCTCTAAAACATTAGGGGCGAGTGCCTGCTGCTGATCTGACCATGGAAAAAATTATGGGCGAGGGCCTGCTGCTGAGCTGACCCTCTAAGACAATAGGAGTGAAAGCAGCCTAATAAGCATGTTGGTATGATGGAGGAGGACGAGAAAAGGAAGATTTAACCATATACCCTTTTTTGTGGTGGAAGAAGTACATGGAAATACAGTGTATTCAATACACCATAAAAGCCACATTTAAAGTGCCTTTATGTTCAGCCACTTTCCTCTGCTGGAGTAGAGAAGTCAGGCCTTGTTCATTTTGATAAGAGTCAACCTGTTAGCATTTTCAGTTGACAGTTAGAAGCGCTTACAGTTGTATCATCATTAGCGCTCCCTGCAGACTCGCATCAGCGCGTAACGATAGGGAATTTCATTTGTGAACCCGAAGCGCTTGGTGGTGCAATTTTGCTGAGTGAACACCAGATGGCGCTTGGAACTACCCGAGACCCGCTTGGAATTACAGTACATGGGAGAGTAGTGTCCCCCCCCTGTATGTGAAACACCGAGGTGGCGGAGATTACAGTAACCTGCATGGCATTGACAATATACGGTAATGTACAGTATACTGTCCCCTTCATCACGCATGCGGCCAAAAAGAAGAAATCGGGTGGCGGGGGTGGCGGGGAGTTCACCAGACAGCTATTGTACACTGTACCGCATTGCGATTTCAACTTTCTCAAATTCGACAGTACATTCTAGCATGGAGCCGTTCCCATGGTGATGGGGACGCTCCATGAGCACGGAAGTCTGCAGAAGCTCTAAGTTGAAATCGCAATGCGATTTATAGAAGTTGAATTAATCGCATTGTGATTTCAACTTTCTCAAATCCGACAGTACATAATAGCATGGAGCCGTTCCCATGGTGATGGGACGCTCCATGAGCAAGGAAGTCGACAGAAGCTCTAAGTTGAAATCGCAATGCGATTAATATAACTTGAATTAATCGCATTGCAATTTCAACTTAGCACTGCTATATTCCATATTTGTTAACTTCGTTAATACAACTTTAAGTTTCATTCGTACGCGAATACAACTTAGAGCAAGGTACCAATATAGAATTTGCCTGCCTAATGCCTATACAGTCTACTATGTTTGGTTCGTTATCGCGATAATACGTCATTTAAATAATCGTGCTTGTGCGTCTGTACGTGCGTGCGTCTGTACGTGCCTGTCTTTGGATCGCGAGGAGAGTGGAGAGAGACAGATTCTACAGACGAAAATGGCAAAAAGCAATTTCGATCCAGAAGAGCTGGAATATTTGATCACTGTAATTCTACCTAACAAGTATGTCACTGTTAAAGGGGCGGCCACTGTTCCAAGTATCTCTTAAAGGGGCGGCCACTGTTCTAGTCACTGTTAAAGGGGAGGTCTTTGTCAAAGTCACTTTTAAAGGGGGGGCCGTTGTCAAAGTCACTCTTAAAGGGGCAGCCACTGTTCTTGTCACTGGTACAGGGGAGGCCGTTGTCAAAGTCACTGTTAAAGGGGAGGTCACTGTTCAAGTCACTCTTAAAGGGACGGCCACTGTTCAAGTCAATCTTAAAGGGGCGCCCACTGTTACTAGTCACTTTTAAAGGTGCAGCCACTGTTCAAGTCACTGTTAAAGGGGCGGACTCTGTCAAGGTCACTGTTAAATGGGAGGCCATTGTTGAAAGTCACTGTTAAAGTGGCGTCCACTGTGGAGTTTAATTCTTATATTTGCTTTGAATAAAAATGTTTTTATTTTTACTTTACTTTCATATAGTTCCATAGGGAACTATATAAATATCTACTCTTTTACCATTTTCATATAAAATTTTATTTTTTATGGTTGAGATGACTATAATTACTAATAATTGTATTTTACAACTTTGGGATTACATCCTTTAATTGTTATCTTGCAGACAATGTTGGAAAAACATTACGATGAATTAGCTTCTCGTACAGAGAAACAGAAAATAGTACGGAGAATAGGCTACACTCTGTGGCAGAAGAATGGAAAGAGGCATTCCAAGGATGGATCTAATAAAAGAGGTCAGAGACAAAAATTGTCCAGGTACGATGCTTACATTAATTTTCTATCACCCACC
The DNA here is from genome assembly GCF_905171765.1 of Bufo bufo. NCBI lineage: Eukaryota > Metazoa > Chordata > Amphibia > Anura > Bufonidae > Bufo > Bufo bufo. Next base: position 235,760,051 of record NC_053394.1, read on the forward strand.
TATTGTTATTTATGTGTTCAGTTATGCAAATAAGTATTTCTATCCCTTTACAACTGATTACTTAGTACAGTGGTGTTGAACCGATGGAACGGGTGCTAGAGGCGGCACTCAGAGCCCTTTCTGTGGACCGCATACCCTTGAAAAGGTCTAAGGCGTACTAATCGGCTTTAGACATTTCCTACCATACAGCTTCGCAGGCACACTATTAACAGCACAGTCAGCATATTGAATGTAGGCAGGCTGTTACAGCAAAATGATAATTGTGTGGAAGACAGACTATACTGGTATTCAGGTACAATGGTAACGTTGGAAATTTGCAATAGATAATTAAGTTGGTTTTCTCTTCTGCCTAAAAGTTCTCCAGCACGGATTTAGTACATGGTGGGACACATAGCTGATTATTCCTTTAAAATATATACATACACTCACAGCGAGATACAGATATATGATGTAAACCCTTATCCAATGTCAAAACAGTTGACTTGGTCCACCTCATTGGAATAACCCTGCAACAGTTCCTTGCGAACCAATACCCCCCAGTACCTCATCCTAGCTCTTAACGTACTCAACTGTAAACCATCTGAAAGACCTCATTTGTAGTTTCATCTAACACCAAATCAAGTGAAATCAAACATAGGGGTAATCATTATCCCATCCAGATCCCACCATAGATTAATTTGTGTACCGTTACCTTTTTTTTTTGGGCTTTCCTTGTTTATCTTGGTATTTTTGGAAAATTTATTCATTACAGGGGTGCCTCTTCCAAAAGTGCGCGCTAAGCGCTCGAAAAAGAAGGTGGTGGTGGAAGAGGAGATGAGTGAGGAGGATGAGGAACAGGCAGGACCATCAGGGCATCAGGCCCATAGCCCACCTGAGGCAGATGAGGTCCAGGAGGATGAGGAGGAGGAGGAAGAAGACGAGGTGGTGACCACCCCCCGCCAGGAGGGTAAATATATTCTGTTGATGTTTTAATTTAAAAAATGTCCCCACACACATACAGGTGTTAGTTTAGTCTTCACCACAGGCAGATTTTATTCAAGAAAGCAATTATAAACAAGTTCAAGTTCAACCTCTAATTGTTATTCAGACTTCAAATATTACATAACCTAAAGTCCCACACTTTGCGTTCACTCCAAGCAGTGTAACAAAAAGATTAGTATATCACCACTCTTTAGGGTCTGTCAGAGACCATGCTCATTTCTCTGCAGGTTCAGTTTTCACATCTCCTGTCCACACTTGAAAAGAACAGCATTTTTAATCCTAACTTTATTAAAAAGGCTTGATGGAGTACGGGAGTGACCTGTCCCACTATATCTGTCTGGGCACTCAGTCCAAAAACCCAGACCCTAATTAAATCCACGTAAAAAGTTTTTTTACAGCAAGCTGATGTTACTGGTGTACTGATTTCCGTAAAGTATCTCAATGAGGCATACTATTTAATTAAGATGTAACGAGCATCCAATAAATAAAAATTTTCTTAGACTAAAAAATAAAGTGCACAAAACCATATTAATATTTATCTAAAAAAATTGTGTAAAAACTATGAAAAAGTCAACAAAAAACGTACAACACACAACAGTAATATAAAACATGAACACTATAAAGTAATTAATCTACATAAAAAGCATTAACTTAACTACTAAGTCCATAACCCTAAAGAACTATTATTAATCCTAACTAAACCAATATATAATGGATTAACATAGTAACATAGTACATAAGGCCGAAAAAAGACATCTGTCCACCCAGTTCGGCCTGTTATCCTGCAGGTTGATCCAGAGGAAGGCAAAAAAAAACCTGTGAGGTAGAAGCCAATTTACCCCACTTTAGCAGAATAAAAAATTCCTTCCCGACTCCAATCAGGCATCAGAATAATTCCCTGGATCAACGACCCCTCTCTAGTAGCTATAGCCTGTAATATTATTACGCTCCAGAAATACATCCAGGCCCCTCTTGAATTCCTTTATTGTACTCACCATCACCACCTCCTCAGGCAGAGAGCTCCATAGTCTCACTGCTCTTACCGTAAAGAATCCTTTTCTATGTTTGTGTACAAACTTTCTTTCCTCCAGACGCAGAGGATGTCCCCTCGTCACAGTCACAGTCCTGGGGATAAATAGATGATGGGAGAGATCTCTGTACTGACCCCTGATATATTTATACATATTAATTAGATCTCCCCTCAATCGTCTTTTCTCTAAAGTGAATAACCCTAATTTTGATAATCTTTCAGGGTACTGTAGTTGCCCCATTCCAGTTATTACTTTAGTTGCCCTCCTCTGGACCCTCTCCAGCTCTGCTATGTCTGCCTTGTTCACAGGAGCCCAGAACTGTACAAAGTACTCCATGTGTGGTCTAACTAGCGATTTGTAAAGTGGTAGGACTATGTTCTCATCACCGCCATCTATGCCCCTTTTAATGCAACCCATTATCTTATTGGCCTTGGCAGCAGCTGCCTGACACTGGTTTTTGCAGCTTAGTTTACTGTTTATTCAAATTCCTAGATCCTTTTCCATTTCAGTGTTACCAAGTGTTTTACCATTTAGTATGTACAGGTGACTTGCATTATTCCTTCCCATGTGCATAACCTTACATTTGTCAGTGTTAAACCTCATCTGCCACTTATCTGCCCAAGCCTTGAATCTATCCAGATCCCTCTGTAGCAGTATATTATCCTCTGTAGTGTATATATATACAGTATACTGTTCTCTTCAGTGTTAATTACTTTACACAGTTTAGTGTCATCTGCGAAAATTTATATTTTACTATGCAAGCCTTCTACAAGATCATTAATAAATATATTGAAGAGAATAGGGCCCAATACTGACCCCTGAGGTACTCCACTAGTGACAGTGACCCAATCTGAGTGTGTACCGTTAATAACCACCCTCTGTTTTCTATCACTGAGCCAGTTATTTACCCACATACTTTATAGATAGAGGAAATCTAGCACTCCTACTGTATGTGCAGGCATTATTTTTCCTTTTTCATATTCTTTCTATTTTACTGATATTTATATATATCAACATATTATATACTGTACATACACAGATATGTTTGGTTAAAAAAAGGAATATTTCTTAAACCATTTTAAATATATAAAAATTGATATATATATTTATTTTATATGTCTACATATATATATATATATATTTATTTATTTTATATGTCTACATATATATATATATTTATTTTATATGTCTACATATATATATATATTTATTTTATATGTCTACATATATATATTTATTTTATATGTCTACATATATATATATATATTTATTTTATATGTCTACATATATATATATATATTTATTTTATATGTCTACATATATATATTTATTTTATATGTCTACATATATATATATATATATATATATATATATATCGGCAACAAGGCCAGCGAGGGGAGGCTGAGTAGTATCCACATAATCCTCATGACTTCCCTTTGTAACACCTGTAGGCTTGCTTTGTTAGAGACGTGCAGGGAAACAAAAGGTTTTTTCTTAATCTACTAGACAGTAATTTACATTCTCTACCGCCTAGCTAATTTGTGGATTCAGAATAATGCTAGTAGTAGCGCTGTAGACTTCTGTATATGTAAAATTTTTATATCTCTATTCCTCTGTCTGCATATACCATTACAGTATATTGTATATATAAATATATATATTTCTAATTTTAAAAAAAATAAACATATATAGATATATATTCTGATATACTGTATAAAAATAGTGAAATAAAAATATCTATAGTGTACAAATATATTGTTAAAATATATACGTATAAAAAGTAGACATATTATGGAATTGCCTTGTCCCTATTAACGTGCTCATTAAAAATTATCACATGACTTAACCCCTCTGTTGAACACTGAAAAAAATAAAAAATAAAACAGCGCCCCAAAAATGCGCCATTTTTTGGTCAGCTTACATATCAAAAATAGCAACACCAAGCAATAGAAAAGACATCTGCTCCCAAAAATAGTACCAATCAAACAGTCAACTCATCCCACAAAAAAAAAAAATAATCTATTGAAATATTCCTAAGTAAAGAACTATATAACTGATTGCGATTTTAATGGCCAGCTACTTTATACACTAATCAATAAAAGTTATTTAATCTGATTGTCAATAATTTTTTTTTTTGGACAGTACTAAAAGAAATGAAAAAAATAATTATTATGCTGCAGCGGGAACACTCCAGGCGGATGAGGGCTGTCAGGCTGAAGTTTACGCAAGAAATGAAGGCCATGGAGGAGTGGCATCAGAAGGCCATAGCAGAGCTGCTCAACCAGCATGATGTCCTGAAAGCCTTGCCTTAGTTTTATTTATTTTTTATTTTCTGTTTGTTAAAACGAATTTTTTTATATTTTATTTATAAAGTGTGGTTTTATTTTAAATCATTTTTGGTTTTCTGTTTTATTTTAACAACTCTGGTTACATTAAAGGGTTTCTACCACCAGAAATACTGTTATGTAGCTGACTGCCGTGCGCTTCTGTATTCTCCCGGCGCCGGCTTCCTCACTGCGCCTGTGCCAACTACGTGACAATGAGGAAGCCGGCACCAGGAGGGTGGCATTCACTCACTGCGCCTGCGCCGAATACAGAAGCACACGGCGCAGGCGCGGGAATTGGTACGAGATACTGAGAAGTTTCACGTCAATCAACAGGAGCGGGGCGGGCTGGAGGGACGCGATGGGCGGCTGAAATGGTTAGTGGGCAGAGCCCTCTAGGTGCTAATGACGCCCACATAGCACCTAGAGGCTCATTAGCATATATATAAAAGTGCTTTTTTTTAACAAAAACAGCTGCAGGGACTAATGTTAGAAACATACTGTTATGTAGTGCTGACATTAGCGCATCGCTAATGTCAGTCAGCTACATAACAGTATTTCTGGTGGCAGAAACCCTTTAAGGCAAATTTTTTCCAGCCATCTCATCCAACTCATCAGTATCATGACATACAGCAGCCGCAGGTACATGGAAATTGGGTAGTATTAGGGCTGTTTTACACGAGCGAGTCCATTGCGGGAATCACGCTCCGTGTGTGAGTGTTATCCTCTGCTCTGGACTTGCAGGAGTGCATGGCATTATCATGATTTATAATGCTATGTGTCTCTGCATGGCCTTTTTCCACAGAAGCATAGTGACATAAAGCTGCAACATATCCTGCACTATGTATTCAGGGAAGCCTTTTGATAATTTCTCCCTGCCCGCATTCCTGTAATTTGGCAGATAGCCTTTCTCGTAGGGGACAATCCTATGCTAATGGTATAATGAATATATACTTATAATATAATGATAAACTGTATATATACATATTATATATATATATACACACATATATATATATATATATATATATATATATATGGAGTGCAGAATTATTAGGCAAATTAGTATTTTGACCACATCATCCTCTTTATGCATGTTGTCTTACTCCAAGCTGTATAGGCTCGAAAGCCTACTACCAATTAAGCATATTAGGTGATGTGCATCTCTGTAATGAGAAGGGGTGTGATCTAATGACATCAACACCCTATATTAGGTGTGCATAATTATTAGGCAACTTCCTTTCCTTTGGCAAAATGGGTCAAAAGAAGGACTTGACAGGCTCAGAAAAGTCAAAAATAGTGAGATATCTTGCAGAGGGATGCAGCACTCTTAAAATTGCAAAGCTTCTGAAGCGTGATCATCGAACAATCAAGCGTTTCATTCAAAATAGTCAACAGGGTCGCAAGAAGCGCGTGGAAAAACCAAGGCGCAAAATAACTGCCCATGAACTGAGAAAAGTCAAGCGTGCAGCTGCCAAGATGCCACTTGCCACCAGTTTGGCCATATTTCAGAGCTGCAACATCACTGGAGTGCCCAAAAGCACAAGGTGTGCAATACTCAGAGACATGGCCAAGGTAAGAAAGGCTGAAAGACGACCACCACTGAACAAGACACACAAGCTGAAACGTCAAGACTGGGCCAAGAAATATCTCAAGACTGATTTTTCTAAGGTTTTATGGACTGATGAAATGAGAGTGAGTCTTGATGGGCCAGATGGATGGGCCCGTGGCTGGATTGGTAAAGGGCAGAGAGCTCCAGTCCGACTCAGACGCCAGCAAGGTGGAGGTGGAGTACTGGTTTGGGCTGGTATCATCAAAGATGAGCTTGTGGGGCCTTTTCGGGTTGAGGATGGAGTTAAGCTCAAGTCCCAGTCCTACTGCCAGTTTCTGGAAGACACCTTCTTCAAGCAGTGGTACAGGAAGAAGTCTGCATCCTTCAAGAAAAACATGATTTTCATGCAGGACAATGCTCCATCACACGCGTCCAAGTACTCCACAGCGTGGCTGGCAAGAAAGGGTATAAAAGAAGAAAATCTAATGACATGGCCTCCTTGTTCACCTGATCTGAACCCCATTGAGAACCTGTGGTCCATCATCAAATGTGAGATTTACAAGGAGGGAAAACAGTACACCTCTCTGAACAGTGTCTGGGAGGCTGTGGTTGCTGCTGCACGCAATGTTGATGGTGAACAGATCAAAACACTGACAGAATCCATGGATGGCAGGCTTTTGAGTGTCCTTGCAAAGAAAAGTGGCTATATTGGTCACTGATTTGTTTTTCTTTTGTTTTTGAATGTCAGAAATGTATATTTGTGAATGTTGAGATGTTATATTGGTTTCACTGGTAAAAATAAATAATTGAAATGGGCATATATTTGTTTTTTGTTAAGTTGCCTAATAATTATGCACAGTAATAGTCACCTGCACACACAGATATCCCCCTAAAATAGCTAAAACTAAAAACAAACTAAAAACTACTTCCAAAAATATTCAGCTTTGATATTAATGAGTTTTTTGGGTTCATTGAGAACATGGTTGTTGTTCAATAATAAAATGAATCCTCAAAAATACAACTTGCCTAATAATTCTGCACTCCCTGTATATATAGGTGGCTAGAGTTTCCCCTATAAGGCTGAGTTCACACGGGCGTTGTGGGAAAATGTGCGGGTGTGTTGCAAAACATTGTAATGCGTTTTGACCTCGCGTGAGAAAAATCGCGCATGTTTGGTACCCAAACCCGAACTTCTTCACAGAAGTTCGGGCTTGGGATCGGTGTTCTGTAGATTGTATTATTTTCCTTTATAACATGGTATAAGTGAAAATAATAGCATTCTGAATACAGAATGCATACTAAAATAGCGCTGGAGGGGTTAAAAAATAACTAAATAAAATTGAACTCACCTTAATCCACTTGATCGCGGAGCCGGCATCTCCTTCTGTCTTCATCTTAGCTGTGTGGAGGAACAGGACCTGTGGTGACGTCACTCAGGTCATCACATGATCCATCACATGATCTTTTACCATAGTGATGGATCATGTGATGGACCATGTGATGACCGGAGTGACGTCACCTGTTGCTCCACACAGCTAAGATGAAGACAGAAGGAGATGCCGGCTCCGCGATCAAGTGGATTAAGGTGAGTTAAATTATTCTTTATTTTTTTTTAACCCCTCCAGCGCTATTTTACTATGCATTCAGAATGCTATTATTTTCCCTTATAACCATGTTATAAGGGAAAATAATAATGATTGGGTCTCCATCCCGATCGTCTCCTAGCAACCGTGCGTGAAAATCGCACCGCATCCGCACTTGCTTGCGGATGCTTGCGATTTTCACGCAACCCCATTTACTTCTATGGGGCCTGCGTTGCGTGAAAAACGCTGAATATAGAGCATGCTGCGATTTTCACGCAACGCACAAGTGATGCGTGAAAATCACCGCTCATGTGAACAGCCCCATAGAAATGAATGGGTCGGTATTCAGTGCGGGTGCAATGCGTTTAACTCACGCATGGCATCCGCGCGGAATACTCGCCCGTGTGAACTCAGCCTAACCTAGACAACAGAGCATATCCTGGAGTGACTTGAATCACATCACACACCTCTCTATAACTAAGCAACTTTATTATTAATGTCATTATTAAATAATAACTAATATTACTAATAAATATAATAATAATATTTACTAATATATATTAGTTGAAATTGGATAAATAAAATAAGCACTCACCACCTGGTATAATATCAATAGTTTATCTATTCAAATATTTAAAATTAATTATAACACATATAACATTAAAACATAATTATAAATTCCTATACATTGGTGAATATATCTGTTAAATATGTCTAGTAGATATATCTTATCTCTTATTTCTTAATATCCGGAATAGATGTCCTAACTTTGGTATACCTAATACATTTGTACCATGTGTATCAAATAAATATCCAGAGATGCATATAAGTATCAAAAATATATATATCAAAAAGTGTCCATGATGTGGCAACCTATTCAAATGATTCCAAGTGAAAAAATAGTGTTTCAGAAGTATGTATATACAGTCAAAAGTCAAGATAAAATATGGTGTCAAAAAATATAAAATATTCAATGTGATAAAATCCTTGTGCAGTAATAGGTATCCAGGCAGATATAAAGAATCAAGAGCTTGGGATAAACATTTGGGTCTCCCAATAACCGTCAGTATTTTTTCCAATGGAGGCAATCAGTAGGTTAGATGTTAGTAATGGGGTTAGGTATTAGTATATAGGGATTGCGTCTGGGGCGTCCCCCTGATGCTCACCCTCTTACCTTCCCCTGCGTGGTGTTCGCTACTTTAGGTGGTCAGCTTCGGTGCGACTCGCTGTATATCACCGCTGAAATATGGTTAGAGTCCAATGGTTGTTCACGGGATCTTCGGCGTTGTTAGTTTGTCTCGTGGCCTTCCTCTGACGTCATCAAACCTCGTCTGGTTTGCGTGTCATTCTCCCGGCAACTAACGTATTACCTCGCGGTATGTTCAAGCACCGCTTCCTGATTGTAGATAAGTGTATATGTCGGTCCGTATAAGGAGCGACTTACACAAAAACACTTTCTTTAGGTTTTCTTTTCTTTTAGGTTTAGATGGGTAGTTGGTCCTCTCCAAATCAGGCCAGACGCGTTTCGAGGGTTAATCCTCTTCCTCAGTGGCTATAATGTGGGATCCAACTACCTCCTCCTTATATACTGTGTGGTTCCCAACCACCCACCTAAACCCTGACATGGATTTGTAATACATATCCATTTTCATACTTTTCTAAAAAATCCAAGGTTCTTCAATCTATGTTATAACAGTCAGAACTATACAATCAATAATATAATACAAACTACAAAGTATATAAAACACTCATCCCATTGTTTCATTATATCATCTCTCCACCTTTTGGTTATTTCCCAATGGATATTACTCCAATAGGAAGAGTGGAATAGTCTCTCTCCAATAAAACATATATTCAGTCACATTCAGTGTTCTATATATCTATTCATTTTTATTATTATTATTTTCATTGCCCTCTTCATAATGACAACCTATATATCATAAAATATCACTTTTTGTCTCATTTAGAGAAAACCGCATTGATTCCCCAAAAAAACGCACCTGCGTTTCTCATGCGTTTTGGTTGCGTTTTTTCCGGAAATCACTTGAAAATCATTCCCCAGGAGTTTTGCTTTTGGGGGCACCCTCTCAATATATTCCTAAATAGGTTTTACCCTGAGTATCATACCCGATATTTTGATTTTATTTTTAGTTTTTATATTTTTTGTGTATATTTGGGGGCGCAAAGATTTCATCTTCTAATGATCCTATATCTCCCCATTTCCTACTGTATTTTAGAAAGTTTTGATGTATCCCACTGAATGGTATAACCGGTTCAATGTTGCGATGTTGTGTAAGGGAAGGGAGCCTCCCCCCGAGAGAGCGTCCCGGTACTGGTAAACAGCCTAACTCAGGGGACGCTCTATCAGAGGAGGGCACCCCCCCCCCGGCTACAGAAAACCAAATAGCTCAAAATCGGAGTTTAGGCCATGGGGAAGGAGTGTTTCGAATTCAAAAATCCGTCTGGATTCTTGTCTCGACATCCTGGCGATATGGTCTCCTCCTCTCCAGTGTAGATCCACTTTTTCAAAGGCTGCGAAGACCATACCCCCAGGATTTTTATTGTGATATTGTTTATAGTGCAGTGAGAGAGAATGCTTCTCATACCCATTTTTGATGTTAGTGATATGTTCACTCAGTCTTTTCTTGAGGGACCGTTTCGTTCTCCCCACATATTGTTTCTTGCACTGACATTCAATTATATATAAGATGTTCTTTGAGCTGCAGGTAAGGAACTCCTTAATTTTCCATTTAAAGGAATTAACTCTTGATTGAATTTCTGTAGTTTTTTTAGGGAATGATGTTAATTTACATACACCACAACTACCACACCTATAGAAGCCCTGCAAGTTTAACCAATTGTGTATAGTTTGGTTTCCTGTTTTGTTCTTAACTGTTGGAGCTACCTTTAAAGATAAGTTCTGGGCCCTTGTATAGGTTATCAAGGGACCCTCACTTACCCTAGGACCTATCAATTTATCACCTAATAAATGGTGCCAGTGTTTTTTCACAATTGTTTCAATTAACTTATGTTGTTTATTAAAGGGCAGAATTATTCTCAAATTTTCTTCTTTTTTTCTTTTGTATTTTGTGGGGTGTTTTCCCCCAAAAAAGACTCTCTCTGCATATTTTTTACTTTTGTCAGTGCTGTTTCTAGTATATTAATGGGGTATTCTTTCTCTAAAAATTGTTCTTTCAAAATTTTAGATTCTCTTTCAAAGTCCTCTTCCTCTGTACAATTTCTTTTTATACGCTTGAATTGTCCCGTAGGAACTTCAAGCAGCCACCTAGGTAGATGGCAGCTTGAAAAGATAATATAACTGTTCCTAGAGACTTCTTTTTGGTATGTACTGCAGACCAATTGGTCGTTTTTTACTTTAATCTGCAGATCCAAGAATTCAATCCGCTCTGTACTCACATTAGCTGAAAATTTAAAATTATATATATTGGTATTGATATCCTCCAAGAATGTGTTTAAATCCTCTCTCGTACTTCTCCAGATAAACAGGATGTCATCGATGAACCTATGCCAGAGCACCAGGTCTGCGCCCAGCTTGGGCAAGATCTTCTCACACTCCCATTGTGCCATAAACAAATTGGCATAGCTGGGCGCAAACCTGGTACCCATGGCGGTCCCTCTGATCTGGAGATAGTGATCGACGTTAAATGCAAAGTAATTGTGGGTTAAGATGAATTTCACCCCTTCTGCTATAAATTCCACTTGGTCATCAGGGAAATTACTATGCTTTTTTAGCTGAATTTTTAATGCATTGATTCCTTGATCATGCTCTATAACCGTGTAGAGCGAACTCACATCAAGAGTCCCCAATATCCAATCGGTCTCGTACTTGAGTCCCTCCACTATTTTTATAATTTGTGTTGTATCCCTGATATATGCGAAATTTTTCTTTACACTGGGTCGAAGATGTTTATCTATATACTCTGACAGGTTTGAGGTAAGTGATCCTATGCCAGAGATGATTGGCCTCCCTGGGGGGTTAAGCTGGTCTTTATGTACTTTGGGGAGGCAGTAAAAGACTGGTAGTCGTTGTTGGGTCATGGTGATGTATTTGAATTCTTGCTCATTCAAAATTCCCCGTTCCCAACCATCTCTGGCATAGTCACTCAACTCCTGGTTATATTCTTTTGTGGGGTCTCTTATCAATCTCGAATATGTGGTGGCGTCCGATAATTGTCTCAGACATTCCTCCTCATATTTCTGTGTTTCGAGTATGACGATGGCCCCTTTTTTCATTTAATATATATTAGTACTGACATTTTCTTTTCTTTATATACCAGGTGGTGTGTTTTCATTGGTTCCACAAGTCACATGCCTGCCCATTCACATTAAAAACTAGGTTTCATTCACAGAATAGGCAGAGCAGGGGAGGGCATGTTTTTTTGTGAGACCAATAAAAACACACCACCTGGTATATAAGGATCAGACAGAAAAGAAAATGTCAGTCCAAATTATATATTAGTAAATATTATTATTATATTTATTAGTAATATTAGTTATTACTGAGCGCAGAGATGTTCCCGACACCAAACATTTTCAGCATCCCGGCAGGCTCCGCCTATGTCAGGTCCACAGAGCGAGGGTGCTCCATTCCATCAAGCGCTCCCCAAGTATCTTCCCTGGTTTCTCTTCCAGCTTTGGGTGATAAAATTAGCTATAGTGGGTATGTACAGTATATATAGAGAGGTGGTTGCCTCTCTAGTATAAAGGTGCTGACTGGGAAGAACTGCACAAGAACCACTGTAGAAATTTTTTTTAGATATAAATATAAAAGCAAGATGCAGCTAGCAAATGTAAACGTATCTATAAGATAATACAAATGTATCATTTGTAACATTTTCCTCTGAAGCCGGTAACAGAGCTCTTTTTTTAGGGGTGTGTTTTGGGGTGTCATTTTACATATACCCATGCTGGGTGAGAGAAATATCTTGGTCAAATGCCAACTTTGTATAAAAAAAATGGGAAAAGTTGTCTTTTGCCAAGATATTTCTCTCACCCAGCATGGGTATATGTAAAATGACACCCCAAAACACATTCCCCAACTTCTCCTGAGTACGGAGATACCAGATGTGTGACACTTTTTTGCAGCCTAGGTGGGCAAAGGGGCCCACATTCCAAAGAGCACCTTTCGGATTTCACAGGTCATTTTTTACAGAATTTGATTTCAAACTCCTTACCACACATTTGGGCCCCTAGAATGCCAGGGCAGTATAACTACCCCACAAGTGACCCCATTTTGGAAAGAAGACACCCCAAGGTATTCGCTGATGGGCATAGTGAGTTCATGGAAGTTTTTATTTTTTGTCACAAGTTAGTGGAATATGAGACTTTGTATGAAAAAAAAAAAAAAAAAAATCAGCATTTTCCACTAACTTGTGACAAAAAATAAAAAATTCTAGGAACTCGCCATGCCCCTCACGGAATACCTTGGGGTGTCTTCTTTCCAAAATGGGGTCACTTGTGGGCTAGTTATACTGCCCTGGCATTTTCCAGGGGCCCTAATGTGTGGTAAGTAGGTAAATGACCTGTGAAATCCTAAAGGTGCTCTTTGGAATATGGGCCCCTTTGCCCACCTAGGCTGCAAAAAAGTGTCACACATGTGGTATCGCCGTATTCAGGAGAAGTTGGGGAATGTGTTTTGGGGTGTCATTTTACATATACCCTTGCTGGGTGAGAGAAATATCTTGGCAAAAGACAACTTTTCCCATTTTTTTATACAAAGTTGGCATTTGACCAAGATATTTCTCTCACCCAGCATGGGTATATGTAAAATGACACCCCAAAACACATTCCCCAACTTCTCCTGAGTACGGCGATACCAGATGTGTGACACTTTTTTGCAGCCTAGATGCGCAAAGGTGCCCAAATTCCTTTTAGGAGGGCATTTTTAGACATTTGGATACCAGACTTCTTCTCACGCTTTGGGGCCCCTAGAATGCCAGGGCAGTATAAATACCCCACATGTGACCCCATTTTGGAAAGAAGACACCCCAAGGTATTCAATGAGGGGCATGGCGAGTTCATAGAATTTTTTTTTTTTGGCACAAGTTAGCGGAAATTGATATTTTTAATTTTTTTCTCACAAAGTCTCCCGTTCCGCTAACTTGGGACAAAAATTTCAATCTTTCATGGACTCAATATGCCCCTCACGGAATACCAGGGGGTGTCTTCTTTCTGAAATGGGGTCACATGTGGGGTATTTATACTGCCCTGGCATTCTAGGGGCCCTAAAGCGTGAGAAGAAGTCTGGAATATAAATGTCTAAAAAATTTTACGCATTTGGATTCCGTGAGGGGTATGGTGAGTTCATGTGAGATTTTATTTTTTGACACAAGTTAGTGGAATATGAGACTTTGTAAGAAAAAAAAATAATAATTCCGCTAACTTGGGCCAAAAAAATGTCTGAATGGAGCCTTACAGAGGGTGATCAATGACAGGGGGGTGATCAATGACAGGGGGGTGATCAGGGAGTCTATATGGGGTGATCACCACAGTCATTGATCACCCCCCCTGGAAGGCTCCAGGGAGACGCCTGTATGTGTTTTGCGGATCCGATCCATCTATCAGTGGATCCGTAAAAATCATGCGGACATCTGAATGGAGCTTTACAGGGGGTTGATCAATGACAGGGGTGTAATCAATGACAGGGGGGTGATCAGGGAGTCTATATGGGGTGATAACCACAGTCATTGATCACGCCCCTGTAAGGCTTCATTCAGACGTCCGTATGCGTTTTGCGGATCCGATCCATCTATCAGTGGATCCGTAAAAATCATGCAAACATCTGAATGGAGCTTTACAGGGGGTTGATCAATGACCGGGGTGTAATCAATGACAGGGGGGTGATCAGGGAGTCTATATGGGGTGATAACCACAGTCATTGATCACGCCCCTGTAAGGCTTCATTCAGACGTCTGTATGCGTTTTGCGGATCCGATCCATCTATCAGTGGATCCGTAAAAATCATGCAAACATCTGAATGGAGCTTTACAGGGGGTTGATCAATGACAGGGGTGTAATCAATCACAGGGGGGTGATCAGGGAGTCTATATGGGGTGATAACCACAGTCATTGATCACGCCCCTGTAAGGCTTCATTCAGACGTCCGGATGCGTTTTGCGGATCCGATCCATCTATCAGTGGATCCGTAAAAATCATGCGGACATCTGAATGGAGCTTTACAGGGGGGTAATCAATGACAGGGGGGTGATCAGGGAGTCTATATGGGGTGATAACCACAGTCATTGATCATGCCCCTGTAAGGCTTCATTCAGACGTCCGGATGCGTTTTGCGGATCCGATCCATCGATCAGTGGATCCGTAAAAATCATGCGGACGTCTGAATGGAGCTTTACAGGGGGGTAATCAATGACAGGGGGGTAATCAATGACAGGGGGGTGATCAGGGAGTCTATATGGGGTGATCACCACAGTCATTGATCACGCCCCTGTAAGGCTTCATTCAGACGTCCGGATGCGTTTTGCGGATCCGATCCATCTATCAGTGGATCCGTAAAAATCATGCGGACGTCTGAATGGAGCTTTACAGGGGGTTGATCAATGACAGGGGGGTAATCAATGACAGGGGGGTGATCAGGGAGTCTATATGGGGTGATCAGGGGTGATCAGGGGCTAATAAGGGGTTAATAAGTGACGGGGGGGGTGTAGTGTAGTGTAGTGGTGCTTGGTGCTACTTTACTGAGCTACCTGTGTCCTCTGGTGGTCGATCCAAACAAAGGGGACCACCAGAGGACCAGGTAGCAGGTATATTAGACGCCGTTATCAAAACAGCGTCTAATATACCTGTTAGGGGTTAAAAAAAACACATCTCCAGCCTGCCAGCGAACGATCGCCGCTGGCAGGCTGGAGATCAACTCTCTTACCTTCCGTTCCTGTGAGCGCGCGTGCCTGTGTGCGCGCGTTCACAGGAAGTCTCGCGTCTCGCGAGATGACGCATATATGCGTGACTGTGCGCAGTGCTGCCACCTCCGGAACGCGATCCTGCGTTAGGCGGTCCGGAGGTGGTTAACAGTGACTAGAACAGTGGCTGCCCCTTTAAGAGTGACTTGAACAGTGACCTCCCCTTTAACAGTGACTTTGACAACGGCCTCCCCTGTACCAGTGACAAGAACAGTGGCTGCCCCTTTAAGAGTGACAAGAACAGTGGCTGCCCCTTTAAGAGTGACTTTGACAACGGCCTCCCCTTTAAAAGTGACTTTGACAAAGACCTCCCCTTTAATAGTGACTAGAACAGTGACCGCCCCTTTAAGAGTGACTTGGAACAGTGGCCTCCCCTTTAACAGTGACTAGAACAGTGGCCGCCCCTTTAAGAGTGACTTGGAACAGTGGCCGCCCCTTTAACAGTGACATACTTGTTAGGTAGAATTACTTAGTGATCAAATATTCCAGCTCTTCTGGATCGAAATTGCTTTTTGCCATTTTCGTCTGTAGAATCTGTCTCTCTCCACTCTCCTCGCGATCCAAAGACAGGCATGCACGTACAGACGCACGCACGTACAGACGCACAAACACGATTATTTAAATTACGTATTATCGCGATGACGAACCAAACATAGTAGACTGTATAGGCATTAGGCAGGCAAATTTCATATTGGTACCTTGCTCTAAGTTGTATTCGCGTACGAATGAAACTTAAAGTTGTATTAACGAAGTTAACGAATATGGAATATAGCAGTGCTAAGTTGAAATCGCAATGCGATTAATTCAAGTTATAATAATCGCATTGCGATTTCAACTTAGAGCTTCTTCCGACTTCCGTGCTCATAGAGCGTCCCCATCACCATGGGAACGGCTCTATGCTAGAATGTACTGTCGGATTTGAGAAAGTTCAAATCGCAATGCGGTACAGTGTACAGTAGCTGTCTGGTG
Organism: Bufo bufo; assembly: GCF_905171765.1. Taxonomy (NCBI): domain Eukaryota; kingdom Metazoa; phylum Chordata; class Amphibia; order Anura; family Bufonidae; genus Bufo; species Bufo bufo. The sequence goes on from NC_053394.1 coordinate 235,776,428, forward strand.
AACTTCCCCCGCCACCCCCGACACCCAATTTCTTCTTTTTGTTCCGCGTGCGTGATGAAGGGGACAGTATACTGTACATTGCCGTATATTGTCAATGCCACGCAGGTTACTGTAATCTCCGCCACCTCAGTGTTTCACATACAGGGGGGGGGGAAACTAAGTTTAGGGGAGAACAAACATTAAGGGTGATAGGCAGGGCGGGGAGGGATAACGGGAGCCGGTAAAACGGGAAGCCGCTCTGGCCAATAACTACGATAATTTGAATACTTTAACTAAACACCATCTAGTGGTTTTGCTGTGTATTGCTACACTGAAGGAGATAAAATCGCGTTTCGGTATTAACGAATTGCGAAAAAAGGGAGCGGTAACTATGATACATCTGTATCAGTTATTATGCTTCCAGCAGCACTAAATACCCGCTCTGACAAAACGCTGGTGGCAGGGCAGGCCAGCACCTCCAAGGCGTAGAGCGCCAGTTCATGCCACGTGTCCAGCTTGGACACCCAATAGTTGTAAGGCACAGAGTGATCATTGAGGACGCTGACACGGTCTGCTACGTACTCCTTCATTATCTTCCAAAACTTTTCTCTCCTTGTGACACTAGGCCACGTATCAAGGTGAGGTTGCTGGCGGGGTGTCATGAAACTGTTACAGGCTTTGGAGAGTGTTGCCTTGCCTCTGTTGGAACTGCTGTGTGTTCCGCTCGTCTCCCCTGCTCGGTTGCCCAAGGAACTACGTACTCTGCTGCCAGCGTTGTCAGCTGGAAATTTTTGGACCAATTTTTCTACAAGGACCTTCTGGTATTGCACCATTATGCTCGCTCTTTCCACCCCAGGAATGAGAGATGAGAAGTTCTCTTTGTAGCGGGGGTCGAGAAGGGTGAACAACCAGTAATCGGTGTTGGCCAAAATGCGTATAACGCGATGGTCATGGGAAAGGCTGCATAACATAAAGTCAGCTATGTGTGCCATAGTCAAGACAAGACTTTGCTGTCCTTATCAGGAGGATAACTCTCAATCTCCTCATCCTCTTCCTCCTCTTCGGCCCATCCACGCTGAACTGATGGAATAAACCTGCTGTGGGTCCTACCCCCTGTATCGGAGGCAACCGGCTCATGCTCCTTCTCTTTATCATCATCCAATTTGCGCTGAGCAGACGAACGGAGGGTGGTCTGGCTATCACCCTGTGTACTGTCTTCCCCCATTTCCACCTGTTTCACATGCAAAGCGTCCGCCTTAATTGTGAGCAGCGAGCATTTCAGTAGACCCAGAAGTGGGATGGTTACGCTGATAATAGCGGCGATGCCGCTCACCATCTGTGTTGATTCCTCAAAGTTGCGTAAAACCTCACAGAGGTCAGACATCCATACCCACTCGTCGCTTGTGAAGTGCGGAAGCTGACTGGAAAGGCAACGACCATGTTGCAGCTGGTATTGCACTACTACCGTCTGCTGCTCACAAAGCCAGTCAGGGCACGGGTGATGTTACGGGACACATGCTGGTATAAGGCTGGGACGGCACACCAGGATAAATAGTGGCGGCTGGGGACTGAGTAACGAGGGACGGCCGCCACCATCAGACTGTGGAAAGCCTCAGTGTCCACAAGCCTAAATGGCAACATTTCCAGGGCCAGCAATTTGGAAAGATGCGCATTTAGTGCTATGGCCTGTGGGTGGGTGGCTGGGTATTTGTGCTTTCATTCTAAGCCCTGGGGTATGGACATCTATACGCTGCACTGGGACACAGAAGTGGATGTGCTAGCTGATGGTGCTTGCGAAGGTCCAGGTGCAGGGCGGGAGGCATCCGGGCCTGCGTCTTGGACAGGGGATTGGCCAGCACGTAACACAGGCGAAGAGGAGCCAGTGGTGTGACCCGCAGACACTGATTACCAAGGCGTTCGGCCCACCTATTAGGGTGCTTTGATGCCATGTGGCAGATCATGCTGGTGGTGGTGAGGTTGCTAGTGTTCACGCCCATGCTCATTTTGGTATGGCACAGGTTGCAAATGACAATTCTTTCATCGTCCGCACTTTCCTCAAAAAAGAGCCAGACTGCGGAACACCTACCCCTTGGCAAGGAAGATTGCCGCAAGGGGGTGCTCCGAGGAACAGTTGCGCGCCTGTTTGGTGTTGCCCGCCTACTCCCTTTTGCCACCCCACTGCCTCTTCCAGCCTGTTAAGGTGCTGCGGATCCCCTCTGTACTGCTGTCCTCACTCGGCTTGCCACCTTCCCAGGTTGGTTCAGTGATTTCATTGTCCACCACCTACTCTTCCACTTCCTCACTCTTTTCATCCTCCTGACTTGTTGACCTAACAACAACCTCACTTATTGACAACTGTGTCTCATCCTCATCATCATCCTCTTGAGACACTAATTGCTGTTGACTTATTGGCAACTGTCTTTCATCATCATCCACCTCGTGAAACACTAATTGCCGTTCCCCACCGTCATCTTCTTGTAACTGCGGATGCTCAAGAGTTTGGTCATCAGTGCACACAATCTCATGTCCCTCTTCAAGCGGGCTTGGCGAGAGGCCCAAATCAAGGAATGGTGATGAAAAGAGCTCCTCGGAATATCTGAGTGTGGGATCACTTGTTTGGCAAGACTTTCCATGGTGGGAGGAAGGAGGATCAGGGTGAGGATTCTGTTGACCAGACACTTGGCTACTGAGACTGGACTTTGTGGAAGACAGGGTGGTGCTTAACCGACTGGAAGCATTATCTGCTGCAATCCAACCGACCACCTGGTCCCACTAATGTGACTTCGGGAGTGGTGTCCTGCGCCGCCTTGCAAACTGGGACATGAAGCTAAGTATCGTGGATGAGTGTGTTTCTTGTGCTCTGGCAGCAGGCACGGCCTCTGCGTGCACCATCAGCAGTACGGCCACTTCCCTGTCCCTTACTGCTCGCCTTCTGCATATTGAATGGTATATATGCTTGCAAGTATGTCACACGTACAGTAGCGCAGGTTTTGTAAGTGTATGCGTAAATAAATTAAACTGAATGTCACTCATATTTAGGATGTGCAAACGTTATGCAGGAGATGTAGCGTAGGTAATGTCGCTGCTGTCACCAGCGGCTAACGTTATACAGAAGATATAGCGCAGGTAATGTCGCTGCTGTCACCAGCGGCTAACGTTATACAGAAGATGTAGCGCAGGTAATTTCGCTGCTGTCACCAGCGGCTAAAATTATACATCAGATGTAGCGCACGTAACTTTCACACTCGCGTTTTCTGCGGATCTGTTTGTATTATCTTTAACATAGCCAAGACGGATCCGTCTTGAACACCACTGAAAGTCAATGGAGGACGGATCTGTTTTCTATTGTGCCAGATTGTGTCAGTGAAAACGAATCCGTCCCCATTGACTTACATTGTCTGCCAGGACGGATCCGTTTGGCTCAGTTTCATCAGACGGACACCAAAACGCTGCAACTAGGGTTTTGGTGTCCGTCTCCAAAGCGGAATGGAGACTGAACTGTTGCAAACTGATGCATTCTGAGCGGGTCCTTTTCCATTCAGAATGCATTAGAATGAAAACTGATCCATTTTGGACCGCTTGTGAGAGCCCTGAATGGATCTCACTAAGGAAAGCCAAAACGCGAGTGTGAAAGTAGACGAATATCTCTGCTGTCACCAGCGGCAAACGCTATACAGAAGATGTAGCACAGGTAATGTCGTTGCTGTCACCAGCGGCTTATGTTATACAGAAGATGTAGCGCAGGTAATGTCGCTGTTGTCACCAGCGGCTTATGTTATACAGAAGATGTAGCACAGGTAATGTCACTGCTGTCACAAGCAGCTAAGAAAAAATTACAGTCAATGTCACTGATATTTGGGATGCGGAAACGTTATACAGGAGAGGTAAGCCAAAACGCGAGTGTGAAAGTAGACGAATATCTCTGCTGTCACCAGCGGCAAACGCTATACAGAAGATGTAGCGCAGGTAATGTCGCTGCTGTCACCAGCGGCTTATGTTATACAGAAGAAGTAGCGCAGGTAATGTCGCTGTTGTCACCAGCGGCTTATGTTATACAGAAGATGTAGCACAGGTAATGGCGCTGCTGTCACCAGCGGCTAAGAAAAAATTACAGTTAAAGGGCTTCTGTCACCCCACTAAACTCATATTTTTTTTTTTGTGTATTTATAATCCCTATCCTGCGATATATCTATACATTATGTTATTAATCATTTTCGTTCAGTAGATATGTCAAAAAACGTACTTTTATAATATGCTAATTACCTGTCTACCAGCAAGTAGGGCGTCTACTTGCTGATAGCAGCCGCAAAAAACCGCCCCCTCCTCCTGTTGATTGACAGGGCCAGCCGCGATCTCCTCCTCCGACTGGCCCTGTCAGCATTTCAAAAATCGCGCGCCTGTGTTGATTCGGCGCAGGCACTCTGAGATAAGGAGGCTCGCCTCCTCAGCACTCCCTCAGTGCGCCTGCGCCAATGACATCACCGAAAGAGAAGGAACGAGTTGTCTCTGCCCTATCATTACCTTTAGGGCATCCGAGGGTCACCAGGGTTTTCTAGGTTCCTGTATATGGGCATCTCTACCATCGAGAGGTGCCCATATGGATAGGAGTTAGGGCCAGGAGCAGGATTTTATAGGTGGTGACCCTTTTCCTTCCCTAGCTGTGAGGCCTAGTGTCTTTCCCCTTTCTTCTTGTTGTCTTTTGGTGTTCTCCCCTACTACATCCGTGACACCTAGCCAGTCTCCGTAGGGTTATGGGTAGAGTTGAGCGAACCTGAACTGTAAAGTTCGGGTTCGTACCGAACTTTAGGTTTTTCAGCACCCGGACCCGATCATTTACGTAAAAGTTCGGGTTTGGTGTTTGGCGATTTTTATGGCGCTTTTTGAAAGGCTGCAAAGCAGCCAGCCAATCAACAAGCGTCATACTACTTGCCCCAAAAGGCCATGACAGCCATACCTACTATTGGCATGGCTGTGATTGGCCAACTGCAGCATGTGACCCAGCCTCTATTTAAGCTGGAGTCACGTAGCGCCGCCCGTCACTCTGCTCGGATTAGTGTAGGGATAGGCTGCAGCTGCTGTGAGGGAAATATCAGGGAGGAATCTTATGAAGAACTGCTTCTTTACTCAGCGATCTACAGCAAATGTGTTTTGTGGGTGCAGTGCACAATTGTTTTAAACCTGCCCTGAGCCAACTACTACTGAAAACAAACTTTTTTTCCTTCAGTTAGTCAATATCAATACATAATTGGCAGCCATTTTATGCAACAATAGTGCACCAGCACAGGATAACTGGGGTTAAAAAAAAAACTTTGTTTCATATAGTGCACATCTAGGATTATAGGTGCATAAGTGAGTGTCACATTTAGGCCAGAAATACGGCTTTGGCATACAGGGGCATACTGGGTGAAACAAACCCCTCTGTTTCATATAGTGCACATCTAGGATTATAGGTGCATAAGGGACTGTTCATTTTAGGCCAGAAATACGGTTTTTGCTTACTGGGGTTAAAAAACCCTCTGATATACTGCACATCTGGGATTAGAGGTGCATAAGTTACTGTGAAATTTAGGCCACAAATACAGCTTTTGCTTACTGGGGTTAAAAAAACAAACTCTGATATACTGCACATCTGGGATTAGAGGTGCATAAGTGAATGTCACATTTAGTCCAGTAATACGGCTTTGGCATACTGGAGCATACTGGGTGAAACAAACCCCTCTGTTTCATATAGTGCACATCTAGGATTATAGGTGCATAAATTACTGTGAAATTTAGGCCACAAATACAGCTTTTGCTTACTGGGGTTAAAAAAAACCTCTGATATACTGCACATCTGGGATTAGAGGTGCATAAATTACTGTGAAATTTAGGCCACAAATACAGCTTTTGCTTACTGGGGTTAAAAAAAAAACCCTCTGATATACTGCACATCTGGGATTAGAGGTGCATAAATTACTGTGAAATTTAGGCCACAAATACGGCTTTTGCTTACTGGGGTTAAAAAAAACTCTCATATACTGCACATCTGGGATTAGAGGTGCATAAATTACTGTGAAATTTAGGCCACAAATATGGCTTTTGCTACTGGGGTAAAAAAAACCTCTCATATACTGCACATCTGGGATTAGAGGTGCATAAATTACTGTGAAATTTAGGCCAGAAATACGGCTTTCTCATACTGGGGCATACTGGGGTTAAAAAAAAACACATCTGTTTCATATAGTGCACATCTAGGATTATAGGTGCATAAGTGAGTGTCACATTTAGGCCAGAAATACAGCTTTGGCATACTGGGGCATACTGGGTGAAACAAACCCCTCTGTTTCATACAGTGCACATCTAGGATTATAGGTGCATAAGGGACTGTTCATTTTAGGCCAGAAATACGGCCTTTGCATACCGGGGTGGAAAACACACTGTGTTTTATATACTGCACATCTGTGATTACAGGTGCATAAGTTACTGTGAAATTTAGGCCACAAATATGGCTTTTGCTTACTGGGGTTAAAAAACCCTCTGATATACTGCACATCTGGCATTAGAGGTGCATAAGTTACTGTGAAATTTATGCCACAAATACCGCTGTCATATAGAGTTTAAAAAAAAAAAATGTAGTGCAATACCCTAAATCAGGGTTTTTATTGGCAGTTAATTATTTTTACCAGACTTAACCACTTTTTACTTTGCTTGGTGAACGCTAACTTGCTTGGTGAACGCTAACTAATAAGGGAAGCGGTCATGGTCGTGGTGGTGGTGTTGGTGGAGCCTCTGGTGCAGGGAGAGGACGTGGCCGTTCTGCCACAGCTACACGTCCTACTGAACCTACTACCTCAGGTCCCAGTAGCCGCCAGAATCTACAGCGATATTTGGTCGGGCCTAATGCCGTTCTAAGGATGGTAAGGCCTGAGCAAGTAAGGGCGTAAGTCGATTGGGTGGCCGACAGTGGATCTAGCAGGTTCACATTATCTCCCACCCAGTCTTCTGCAGAAAGCGCACAGGTGGTGCATGAAACCCATGCCCATCAGTCTGTCACATCACCCCCGTGCATATCGGGGAACCTGTCTGAGCCTCAAGTCATGCAGCAGTCTCTCATGCTGTTTGAAGACTCTGCTGGCAGGGTTTCCCAAGGGCATCCACCTATCCCTTCCCCAGGTTTGGAAGACATAGAATGCACTGACGCACAACCACTTATGTTTCCTGTTGAGGACATGGGAATACCACCTCAGCACGTCTCTGATAATGACGAAACACAGGTGCCAACTGCTGCGTCTTTCTGCAGTGTGCAGACCGAAAAGGAGGTCAGGGAGGAAGACTGGGTGGAAGACGATGCAGGGGACGATGAGGTCCTAGACCCCACATGGAATGAAGGTCGTGCCACTGACTTTCAGAGTTCGGAGGAAGAGGCAGTGGTGAGACCGAGCCAACAGTGTAGCAAAAGAGGGAACAGGGTGTAAAAGCAGAGCAGCCATCGCCAAAACAGTTTGTCTGCTACTGACCACCGTCACCAGGGACCGAGCACACCAACGGCAGCTTCAAGGAGTTCCCTGGCATGGCACTTCTTCACACAATGTGCTGACGACAAGACCCGAGTGGTTTGCACGCTGTGCCATCAGAGCCTGAAGCGAGGCATTAACGTTCTGAACCTTAGCAACCTGCATGACCAGGCATCTACATGCGAGGCACGGGCTGCAGTTGAGTAAGCACCTTCAAAACCAAGAAAGGGCTCAGGCCCCTCCTGCTCCCTCTTCTGCTGCTGCCTCGGCCGCTTACTCTGCCTCTGGAGGAACGTTGGCACCTGCCGCCCAGCAAACAGAGGATGTGCCACCAACACCACCACCTCCGTCACCAAGCATCTCCACCATGTCACACGGAAGTTCACCATCTCACAAACCTTTGAGAGAAAGCGTAAATTCCCACCTAGCCACCCTCGATCCCTGGCCCTGAATGCCAGCATTTCTACTAGCCTTTGAAATGCTGTCATTCAGTCTGGTGGAGACGGACAGCTTCAAACAGCTCATGTCGCTTTCTGTCCCACAGTACTTCGTTCCCAGCCGCCACTACTTCTCCAGGAGAGCCGCGCCCTCCCTGCACAACCAAGTATCGGATAAAATCAAGTGTGCACTGCGCAACGCCATCTAACCACAGATACGTGGACCAGTAAGCACGGCCAGGGACGCTATATATCCCTAACTGCACACTGGGTAAATGTAGTGGCGGCTGGGCTCCAGGCGGAGAGCTGTTTGGTGCACGTCCTTCCGCCGCCAAGGATCGCAGGGCATCATTCTTTGCCTCCTGTTGCCTCCTCTTCCTACTCGGCTTCCTCCTCCTCTTCTACCACCTCCTCATCCGGTCAGCGACAGACCTTCACCACCAACTTTAGCACAGCCAGGGGTAAACGTCAGCAGGCCGTTCTGAAACTGATGTGTTTGGGGGACAGGCCGCACACCGTGCAGGAGTTGTGGTGGGGTATAGAACAACAGACCGACGAGTGGTTGCTGCCAGTGAGCCTCAAGCCCGGCCTGGTGGTATGCGATAATGGGCGAAATCTCGTTGCAGCTCTGGGACTAGCTGGTTTGGCGCACATCTCTTGCCTGGCGCATGTGCTGAATTTGCTGGTGCAGAAATTCATTCACAACTACCCGACATGTCAGAGCTGCTGCATAAAGTGCGGGCCGTCCTCTGCTCTACAGCGTAACTTCGGCCTTCCCGCTCACCGCCTCATATGCGACGTGCTCACCAGGTGGAACTCCACCTTGCACATGCTGGAGAGACTGTTCGAGCAGCAGCAGGCCATAGTGGAGTTTCAGCTGCAGCACGCACGGGTGAGTCGCACTGCGGAACAGCACCACTTCACCACCAATGACTGGGCCTCCATGCGAGACCTGTGTGCCCTGTTGTGCTGTTTCGAGTACTCCACCAACATGGCCAGTGGCGATGACGTCATTATCAGCGTTACAATACAACTTCTATGTCTCCTTGAGAAAAGGAGTATTAATAGTTGCAAGATCCCTTTTTGCAACTAGTTAAGAGTGGCGAGTGTGTGACGGAGGCCGGGACATTTACTATCTTTTACGCCTGAAAAGAGGAGTAAAAACTGCTCCAGAGGCCTGAGTAGTTTTTACTCCAGGTGCACCGACTGCCGGAGATCCACCTAATTCATAAATTACCGTATTTTTCGCCCCATAAGGTTTTTGAGGAGGAAAATTAGAAATAATTTTTTAACCAAAAGGTGTTCTTTTGGTGGGTTTTGAACTAATGGTGGTCTGTGGATGACACTATTTTGGGGGATCTGTGGATGACACTGTTATGGAGGGGATCTGTGGATAACGCACTGTTATTGGGGATTTGTGGATTGCACTGTTATGGGGGCATCTGTGGATGACACTGTTATGGGAGGGATCTGTGGATGACACTGTTATGGGGGGATCTGGGGATGACACATATAGCATCTTATGCTATAGTGTCATCAACAGATCCCCCCTATAACAGTGTCCCTGTGTAAATAGTGATCCCAATACAGGGAATGGAGGCCGGCAACTGGTGTTGAAATCGCGGAGGTGCCCGGTGCAGTCACTGTACTCTATTACACCGGGCCTCGCTCACACTAGTATTCATATGTAAAGTGTGGCCAATCCATATGTAAAGTGTAGGCAAGGTAGCGCAATCCACTACTCACTCTGAAACTCCCATACTAGCAGGCAATGCAGGCAGGCCGGTAATGCACTTCCTCACGTGCATGCTCCGCCCACTTTATTAATGAAGCAGGCGGAGCCTGCGCCGTGACGAAGGGAGTGACCAGCCAGCCTGCAGTGCCTGCTAGTACGGGAGTTTCATAGTTAGTAGTTGATTGCGCTACCTTGCCTACACTTTACATATGGATTGGCCACACTTTACATATGGATTGGCCACACTAGCCTGCCTGCTTGTATGGGAGTTTCATAGTGAGCAGTGGATTGCGCTACCTTGCTTACACTTTACATATGGATTGGCCACACTTTACATATGAATACTGGTGAGCGGGGCCCGGTGTAATAGAGTACAGTGACTGCACTGTTCCCCGCAGCAAGTTGCCGGCCTCCAGCCCCTCCTCCCTCCCCGCTGATACATCGCAGGCCGCGCTGTGCAGCATCACGGCCGGCGATGTATCAGTGTCATCAGTAAAAATGGCAGCATTCGCCCCATAAGACACACTGGTAGGCTAATCCTCCGGCAGTGCAGAGGGGGTCAAAGATCTTCATAGAAAGCCAGTCTTTGTAAATGACCACCAATATGTACACCTGATAAAATATAAAATGGCATAGGGTATACAGTGGCAGTGGCGCACCTACAGGGGGGGTCCAGCGGGTCTGGACCCCCCCTAGAACAACCAGCCAAAATATTTTTTTCTTAATCCTTCAGGGCCGCACCGCCGATCACCACAGGCGGCGCGGCCCTGGATGTAATTGCGGCGGCGGCGGTGGTGGGGGGGGGGCACTAGGAGTACTAGGAGATGAGCGCTTCCATTGTGAAAGCGCTCATCTCCATATCTAATCCATCTGTATCGCCGTCCTTAGGTGCTGCGGCAGGGGAGGGAGAGGTGTGTCCCTCCCCTGTTCATCTGATAGGCCGCAGGCACTAATGCCTAAGTGCAGCCTATCAGAGGCCGGCTCATGCGGCGCGATGACGTCATCATCACGCGCCTGAGCCGGGCAGCACACAGCAGGGACACAGGCCGGAAGAGCCTGCATCGCTCTGTATTTATTTATTTTTTTGGAGGGGGGGAGCTGGCACTATGGGGGCACTAAAGGGGAGAACGGCACTATGGGGCATCTGGTGGTACTTTTTTTTTAGGTGGCACTTCTTAGGGCTGTTTCACACCTGCGTTATTGTCTTCCGGCATAGAGTTCCGTCGTCGAGGCTCTATGCCGGAAGAATCCTGATCAGGATTATCCTAATGCATTCTGAATGGAGAGTAATCCGTTCAGGATGCATCAGGATGTCTTCAGTTCCGGTACGGAACGTTTGTTGGCCGTAGAAAATACCGCAGCATGCTGCGCTTTTTGCTCCGGCCAAAAATCCGGAACACTTGCCGCAAGGCCGGATCCGGAATTAATGCCCATTGGAAGGCATTGATCCGGATCCGGCCTTAAGCTAAACGTCGTTTCGGCGCATTTCCGGAGCCGACATTTAGCTTTTTCAGAGTGGTTACCATGGCTGCCGGGACGCTAAAGTCCCGACAGCCATGGTAAGTGTAGTGGGGAGCGGGGGAGCGGGGGAGCAGTGTACTTACCGTCCGTGCGGCTCCCCGGGCGCTCCAGAGTGACGTCAGGGCGCCCCAAGCGCATGGATCATGTGATCGCATGGATCACGTCATCCATGCGCATGGGGCGCTCTGACGTCATTCTGGAGCGCCCCGGGAGCCGCTCGGACTGCAAGTATACCGCTCCCCCGCTCCTACTATGGCAACCAGGACTTTATTAGCGTCCTGGGTGCCATAGTAACACTGAAAGCATTTGGAAGACGGTTCCGTCTTCAAATGCTTTCAGTACACTTGCGTTTTTCCGGATCCGGCAGGCACCTCCGGCAACGGAAGTGCATGCCGGATCCCAACAGCGCAAGTGTGAAAGAGGCCTTACTGGCACATTATGGGGGGCGGGGGGGGGGCACCATGGGGAAGAGGAGCACTATGGGGGCTCTAAAGGGGCTTTTTTTTTCTTTTTACACATTATGGGGGGCACTATAGGGGAGAACGGCACTAGGGGGCATCTGGTGGCACTATAGGGGCATTATTTGGGGGGCACCATGGGGGAGAGGAGCACTATGGGGGCTCTAAAGGGGCTTTTTTTTTTACACATTATGGGGGGCACTATAGGGGAGAACGGCACTATGGGGCATCTGGTGGCACTATAGGGGCATTATTTGGGGGCACTATGGGGAAGTGGGGGTTCTAAAGGGTCCTTTTTTTCTTATTGGCACATGGGGGCATTATGGCATCTAGTGGCACTAAGGGGGCATTTTTTACTGGCACATTATGGGAGGCCCTATAGGGGAGGGCGGCACTATGGAGGAGTGGAGCACTATTGGGGCATAAGGTGGCACTTTGAAGGGGCATTTTTTACTGGCACATTATTGGGCGGCACCATGGGGGAGAGGAGCACTATGGGGGCATCTGGGGGGTCTAAAGGGGCTTTTTTTTATTGACATATTATGGGGGCACTATAGGGGAGAATGGCACTATGGGGCATCTGGTGGCACTATAGGGGCATTATTTGGGGGCACTAAGGGGAGGTGGGGGCTTTAAAGGGGCCTTTATTCTTATTGGCACATTATGGGGGCATTATGGCATCTGGTGGCACTAAGGGGGCATTTTTTTACTGGCACATTATGGTAGGCACTATAGGGGAGAGCAGCACTATGGGGGAGAGGAGCACTATTGGGGCATATGGTGGCACTTAGAAGGGGCATTTTTTACTGGCATATTATGGGGGACACTATGGGGAAGGGCGAGAGGAGCACTATGAGGGCATTTACTGGGGCATTATATAGGGGTATTTTATACTGGCATACATTATGGGGACATTAGCTCAACAGCGGGCACTAAGCGGGGGTATTTCATGTACTGTCATATTGTAGGGAGAATTATTAGTACTAGGAGGTATTATGCAGAGCTTTGCTAATACTGGGGGGCTATGAGGAACATGATTACTAGTATGGGCACTATAGGGGCATTATTACTGCTAAGTGTGCTTTGGCAGAGAATTATTTCTATTTTGGGGAGCCCTGTTACTTTGGGGGGCACCCTGCCACAGTATCAGCTTAGTACAATAATTTTTGGGGGACATTATCTTTATACTATTAGTGTCTGGGCGCAGTTATTTTTTTAGAGCACTGTGTGCCAATAATTGTTTAAGGGGGCACTATCTGTGTGGTAGTAGTATTTCCAGGGGGACTGTTTCTGCAGTATAGTATTGGGGGCACAGCGGGCACAGTATTGGGGGCACAGTATTGTTCAGAAGATGTGAAGATGATGGAAATGTGGGAAACTAATGTCTGTTTGTTAATCTGCAGAGATGGGAGATGGCTGAAAAATCATCATGGCGGTCTGGTCTGAATGGAGAAGATGAGGAAAGAGAACGTCTACAACAAAGGTGACATCACTGGATGTAAGAGGTATGTGGTGCTATGTAGGAGAGGAGATGCTCCGGCTCCTCCCCCTGCCATTTGCAGAAGGAGGATTCAGAGCTGGGTGAGGACGGTCAAGGGGGGCAGCAGGCCACGGGCGGGTGGCAGATGGTGGGGGGAACCACAGGCCTTGATTAGGATCAGGGGAGGGAGGAGAGCGGAGGAGCTTCCTGGCTGTAGCCGGCTGTCTATTGTATAATGTGAAGCAGGCAGTGCAGCCAGGACAGACCTCCCCCTCTCTCCGTATGATGTGTAGAGACAGGCCGCAACTATAGAATTTCAGCTGTACAGTGTTTGTTGGGAGTGGCCTATTATATGGAGGAGGGGCTTTTAATAATGGGCGGGGCCAAACAAATGTTGCCCCTTTCAGTCGCGCCCTCTACCAGTTGCAATAATAAAGTTAAAAAAAAAAAAAACCTCACTGAAAAAAAGTGGCCTAAACGGGTGAAAATGCTCCAAACCCAGACACTGTAGCGTGTCTATAACCGGGTGAGCAATTCCTCCGCATGCGGTCCGCAGACAACAGAAATCCCCAGCAAGAAATGCGTACAATGGAGGATGCCGGGGCGGACCACATGCACCACAAGGACATCTTACACAAAATTATACATTGTGTAGATGAAAATATATATATATATATATTTAACGAATGAAGAGGCAGCACTTCCAGTTGTTAGGTGATAGGGTGATGACCCCAAACTTTATTCCAGCTACGTTTCTGCCTTCTCAATGAGGCCTTTGTCAAGCTTGACAAAGGCCTCATTGAGAAGGCAGAAACGTAGCTGGAATAAAGTTTGGGGTCATCACCCTATCACCTAACAACTGGAAGTGCTGCCTCTTCATTCGTTGAATATATATCCTGGAGGAGAAGCCAGCCTCTGTGAGGATTTTTTGCACCCAGAGCATAACATCTGACTGTGCTGCTGCATTATTGGTGGTATTATATATATATATATATATATATACACACACAAATCACTGCAAAAAATGCACCAAAATGATATGCAACTGACAATACTAGCTAATTTTTCAAGTCGATGTTAAAAGCTAAGAACTTCGCCAATATCTTCCAGTCAGGAACATATCGGAGCCCCTCATGCACCATATCACGGTGTCTCAGCCAACATGGAGTCCTACCACTCAACTACCCATGGTGTGCGAACAGGGTCTGAACAGTGCCAGAAACCAACTCACAGCCAGACTCTCACATGCATCCATAGTGCTATCACTAATGCACTGAGGTAGAATAAAGCTGTGAGCCGCACCCACAACAGACCATGTGACACAGAAGCTACCAGGTGCAAAAGAATGTTACCAACACAATGAAGTGGCACATTCCATACACATAAGGACAAAAACTCACTGAAAAAAGTGGCCTAAAAAAACCAACACAGAAAACTCACCTGTTTCCCCGACAATCGCGCACATTTGGCGTTCCTCAGCAGCAACAGATGCCATCACACACACATTGAGGTGCTGGGCTGTGTAGGAGAAGGCTGATTCCCAGGTCGCTCCTCCCATACAGCCCAGCAGAGCAATGTGTGGACAGCTGGGGAGGGCAGCAGCTGACCTGAACTGTAAGTTGAAGAGGGAAAAAAGAAAATTATGGGCAGTAAAAAAAAAAGCTGTGGATTCTGGAGCGCCAGGACTATTGGAAAGTGACGGAATGTTTGGGATGGGGTGAGTGGTGATATGATGGGTGGTTACCAAGGCTGCACTCTAAAGCAGTGTACGTAGGTACACTTCAAAATAATTACAGGGATTAAATCAATAAAAAATTGTGCTGGAGACTTGCCCTGAGTGGCCCAGGTGGTTGTGGTGAGGGCAGGCAATAGCACAGGGGCGCCAAGGTGAAAGGGAAACGGATAATATGGGTGTAGTAGGTCAATTGAAGGTTACACCTATACTATTTTGGTTAATGGTTCTACTTCACAGTATCGATATATGATGGAGCATATATCACTGTGTCTATACTATTTTGGTTAATGATTCTGTTTCACAGTCTCGATATATGGCAAAGCATAAATCACTGTGTCTATGTTTATTCTTATTTATTGATTCTATTTCACAGTCTCGATATATGGCGGAGCATGTATCACTGTGAGAGTACTTCAAAATATTAACCCTTTCACGACTGCAATCTGTATATATACGTGATAGCTGCACATGCCCCGTGCAGCTACCACGTATATACACGTTCTGGCAGCTCTTTAATCCAAGCGCTGCAAAGCGCTTGGATTTAAGCTTCTGCCCCTGCCCTGCTGCTGTCACGGACAGTGTACAGTGCGGTAATGCCGGCAAGGGGCCAATCAGAGTGGCCCCTTGCCGGCAATTGATCCGATTGGTTAGTCTGTGCAGACTAACCAATCGGATCGCGGCAGTGTTAAAATGACGGTTTCAGGCTCTGATCTGCGCTCTGCAGATCACAGCCTAAAATCGGTAATGTGTCCTGAAGCCCCCGATCTGTGCCCCCTCCTTGTTCATGTCCTGCCCCCGATGCGGTCCTGCCCCGATCTGTGCCCCCTCCTTGTTCTTGTCCTGCCCCCGATGCGGTCCGCCCCCTCCTGCACCGATCTGTGCCCCCTTCTTGTCCATCATCTTATCCTGCCCCCCCCATGCGGTCCGCCCCCTCCTGCCCCGATCTGTAATTTTTAAAATGCTGTCCCCCCTCCCCCGTTTCCAGCGCTGCCCCCGATCGGTCCCCCTTCTGTGTGTGATGGCGGCGGCTCCATTCCTGAGCCGCCGCCATCAGCAGCGTGTGTCAGCTCTATGCTGACACTGCTGTAACCCCATAGATGCCGCAGTAGCGGCATCCATGGGGGTAATAGAGGGAGGGGGCCCCCTCTCTCTCAACCATCAGGGCTGCTGCTTTGCAAAGGCGTCCGGTTGCCATGGTATAGGCGTCCAGTGCTGCCACCTACAGGCATCTGATTGTATTATACTTTGCAATGCAAGAGCATTGCAAAGTATAGTACAACCATCAGCCCCACTGGATCTTCAAGATCCAAGAGGGAACTGTTAAAAAAAAAAGTGAAAATAATAAAAGTAAAAATAAATAAATAAAAATGTAAAAAATAAATTTCCTTTTCCTATAAAAAAAACCAAAAAAAAAAACCACACATATTAGGTGTCACCGCGTCCGTAACGACCATCTCTATAAATATATCACATCATCAACCCCGTCCAATAAACACCATAAAAAATAAATAAAAAACAGTGTAAAAAATAAGCCATTTTTGTCACCTTACATCACAAAAAGTGCAACACCAAGCGATCAAAAAAGGCGAATATACCCCAAAATAGTACCAATCAAACCGTTACCTCATCCCGCAAAAAATGAGCCCATATTTAAGACAATCGCCCAAAAAATAAATAAGCTATGGCTCTCAGACTATGGAGACACTAAAACATAATTTTTTTGGTTTCAGAAATGCTATTATTGTGTGAAACTTAAATAAATTAGAAAAAGTATACATATTGGGTATTGCCACATCCGTAACGATCTGCTCTATAAAACTGTCACATGACCTAACCCCTCAGATGAACGCTGTAAAAAAAAAAAAACTGTTCCAAAACAGCCAATTTTTTGGCCACCTTGTCCCATAAAGTGTAATAATGAATGATCAAAAAATCATATGTACCCAAAAATGGTACCAATTAAAACCTCAACTCTTTCTGCAAAAAATGAGCCCCTGCACAAGACGATCGGTAGAAAAATAAAAAACATATGGCGTTCAGAAAACCAATCCAGCAAAATCTGCCTTCCAAAAACCATACAGTGTTCCTTTCCTTCTGCGCCCTGCCGTGCGCCCTTACATCAGTTTACGACCACATGTGGGGTGTTTCTGTAAACCGCAGAATCAGAGTAATAAATATTGAGTTTTGTTTAGCTGTTAACCCTTAATGTGTTAAAGAAAAAATGTAATAAAATAGAAAATCTGCTAAAAAAGTGAAATTTAGAAATTTCATCTCCATTTTCCTTTAATTCTTGTGGAACACCTAAAGGGTTAATAATGTTTGTAAAATTGGTTTTAAATAACTTGAGGGGTGTAGTTTCTACAATGGGGTCATTTATGGGGGGTTTCCACTATGTAAGCCCCACAAAGTGACTTCAGACCTGAACTAGTCCTTAAAAAGTGGGTTTTGGAAATTTTCTTAAAAATTTTAAGAATTGCTTCTAAACTTCTAAGCCTTCTAATGTCCTAAAAAAATAAAATAACATTTCCAAAATGATGCCAACATAAAGTAGACATATGGGGAATGTTATGTAATAAATATTTTATGAGGTATCACTTTCTGTTTTAGAAGCAGAGAAATTAAAATTTAGAAAATTGCAAATTTTTACAATTTTTTGGTAAATTTGGGATTTTTTTTAAAAAAAAGGAGATATATATTGACTCAAATTTATGACTGTCATGAAGTACAATGTGTCACGAGAAAACAATCTCAGAATGGCGTGGATAAGTAAAAGTGTTCCAAAGCTATTACCACTTAAAGTGACGCATGTCAGATTTGTAAATTTTGACCTGGACACTGGGGCATCAATGACCTTTGGTCATGAAAGGGTTAAACGGTGTTTAAAAATTGTTAAAACAAAGGGGGACTTACTTCACCAGGAAGGGAGGTATAGGATGAGCATAACACACCTATACCAGCTCCTCCCCCGCCGAGATCGCTCGTCAGATAGTATGAACTTTCCTCCACGTCCCAAAGAATAGTAGTCAAGGTTCCAAATGGAGAGGTATTTATTGCATAAATAAAAGCTCAATGTGTTTCAGGGTATCTCCCCTTTCTCAAGAGCAGTGTGAATTAAAGTGCACTGGTGCCAAGTATATATGGGTGTTTCGATTAATCAATTAGAGATCAATTTGGCGAGAGTTCTGGCGGGGACCGGAAGTGGGCGGAACATCATTTCCCGTCCTCCTGGCTCTTTTTGTCGCCCAGAATATGTAATTTATATGGTGTATAAATTGTGCTTTTGTATATATTTAAAAGTATAGGGGTATGCCAAGGGGAGGTGATATGGGGCGCCAGCCTGAGTTGCTCCGTCAGGCCGCTCCCGATGCATTCCACAGTGGAACGCATATACTCGGCTACAGGGGCTGGGTCTTGGGCGGAAGTGCACGGTGCGTTTCACCAGTGGAACGCATGTGCAGGAGGAACCGAGGAGTTGATGACAGCCGGAGGCAGGGCCACTTTGTAATGCAGTGTGGGACGCACCATGGGGCGGGGCACATTGCAGGACAGGGAAGGGCGGAGTTCAGTGCGTTCCAGACTGGAACGCAGGGACACCGGATGGAGCCCGATGGGGTAGCCTGAATTTAGTTAGAAAGAAGGAAAATCCATGTACACTGTGGGCATTATGATTAAGTGTACATAGGATCCTTTGGTAATTAGCATATATATATTAGATAAAAGTCAAGGTGTTAATAGGGGCAGATGAAATGAGCACCATATAAAAGAATATTATAAAATAATATAAAATATTTAATATAAAATATTCCTGTTTAGAGGGGATTAGATCATGAATGGTAATTATATAAATAAAATACAATAAATAACAATTATATAAATACAAATTATATAAATACAATAGGCGCAGTATCACTGGTTAAAAATAATAAAATTAGTAGACATCTAAATTTCACGGATGGCAATTATATAAATACACTGGCCACAGTATCACTGGTTGGGAGATAAATATATAAACAAATTATGGCAATTATATAGATATTATGGGCACAGTATCATAAATTAAAGGATAAATAATAAATGACAAATGGGTACATGGATCATATATAGATGGTCATACCAATCTAATGGCTATTATAGGTGGTCATACCAGTCGGATGGCTATTGTATGAATCCGTGAGGTACGATCTCACGGAATAATGGAATAAAAAAATGAATAGAAAAAATAAAACATTTGAATAAAATGAATAAAGACCGATAGACAAGTCATTTTGACTAATGTGTGTATATATACATGTAACGGAGCGTTTCAGCAGACAAGGGGTTAAAATCCGTTTAGGCGATATGCCCCTTTTCTGAGAGACAGGCCCAGCCACTGCAGATCACCAACCTCCCGAACTGGATACAAAATAGCACTCCAAATTGGAACCTCACGAATAGCTGCTAGCAGACGAACAGGAATCAGCTTACACTCCTGGCAATCAGTCTCTAACAGCATACAGCGGATCCCCCCAATAACGAGACAAGGCTCCGTGTTGAGGGTCAAGCAGTGGTCTGACTGTACTTCACGTACAGCCTCTTTTATTCATAAACCACAAACATAGTACTGCCCACAGGGGTTTGAAATACAACCAATCAGTAATTTACAACACATACAATGTAACTACAGCAACCAATCGTTCACGCCCCCAGAGGACCAGAATGAAGACTGTGACATAGGACAGATACAACATATCCCCACAATGCATCATGGTTTCCTCCCCTCTGTCCCGGAGACAACCGAGGGGCAATCCAATTATCTCTCGGGACAAAGAAAAAATCACCAATACACATGTGCAGACAACAGGACAGACATCACCATTTAAACACACAATGGGACAATGGCACAATAGAAACACACCCAGCATTTTCCTCCCAAGCTGACAAGTTACACTTATTATAAATTGTTACAACTTTGTGAGTTTACATTGGCCATACATATAACTTACATCAATTTAAACAGTATAACTTGGGGACAAACCTATCCAAAATTCACTTGAATAGGTTCAGGGGTTTAAAAGTTAGTATGGGCCATAATCCTGAGGCAAGAGGCGGATAAACAGGCCTCTCTAAAACCCAGTGGCGAGGTTGGTTTCGCCACAATACAGTCCTGATCAAAAGTTTAAGACCAGTTGAAAAATGGCAAAAAATCATATTTAGCATGGCTGGATCTTAACAAAGTTCCAAGTAGAGCTTCAACATGCAACAAGAAGAAATGGGAGTGAGACAAAACATTTTTTGAGCATTCAATTTAATGAAAACAACGAATAAACTGAAACAGGCTGTTTTTCAGCTGATCAAAAGTTTAGGACCACACCACAAAAAAAAAACTAAACCCCCCCAAAACAGAAATCCAACTTCCAAACATGAACTCAGTAATGAGTAGCTCCGCCGTTATTGTTTATCACTTCCAAAATTTGTTTCGGCATGCTTGATGCAAGCGTTTCCATAAGGTGAGTGGGAACATTTCTCCAAGTGGTGAAGACGGCCGCACGAAGGCCATCTACTGTCTGGAACTGTTGTCCATTTTTGTAAACTTCCCTTGCCATCCATCCCCAAAGGTTCTCAATTGGATTTAGATCAGGGGAACACGCAGGATGGGCCAAAAGAGTGATGTTATTCTCCTGGAAGAAGTCCCTTGTCCTGCAGGCATTGTGTACTGCAGCGTAGTCCTGTTGAAAAACCCAGTAGTTGCCACATAGACGAGGGCCCTCAGTCATGAGGAATGCTCTCTGCAACATCTGGACATAGCCAGCGGCCGTTTGACGCCCCTGCACTTCCTGAAGCTCCATTGTTCCACTGAAGGAAAAAGCACCCCAGACCATTATGGCGCCACCTCCACTGTGGCGCGTAGAGAACATCTCAGGTGGGATCTGCTTGTCATGCCAGTAACGTTGGAAACCATCAGGACCATCAAGGTAAATTTTTTCTCATCAGAGAATAAAACTTTCTTCCACCTTTGAATGTCCCATGTTTGGTGCTCTTGCAAAGTCCAAACGAGCAGTTCTGTGGCGTTCAAGGAGACGAGGTCTTTGAAGACGTTTTTTGTTTTTGAAGCCCTTCAGTCTCAGATGCCGTCTGATGGTTATGGGGCTGCAGTCAGCACCAGTAAGGGCCTTAATTTGGGTCAAGGATCGTCCAGTGCCTTGACGGACAGCGAATTGTATCCTCTGGCTCAGTGCTGGTGAAATTTCTTTGGGTCTTGACTAGACTTTTTTGTTCCATAACCCTCAGGATCATTTAAGAAATTCCAAATGACTGTCTTACTGCGTCCCACCTCAGCAGCGATGGCGCGCTGTGAGAGACCCTGCTTATGCAGTTCAACAACCCGACCACGTTCAAAAAGGGAGAGTTTTTTTGACTTTTTCATCACAACATGTGACTACTAGAGTTGAGCGAACACCTGGATGTTCGGGTTCGAGAAGTTCGGCCGAACTTCCCGGAAATGTTCGGGTTCGGGATCCGAACCCGACCCGAACTTCGTCCCGAACCTGAACCCCATTGAAGTCAATGGGGACCCGAACTTTTCGGCACTAAAAAGGCTGTAAAACAGCCCAGGAAAGAGCTAGAGGGCTGCAAAAGGCAGCAACATGTAGATAAATCCCCTGCAAACAAATGTGGATAGGGAAATGAATTTAAATAAAAATAAAAAAAATAAAAATTAACCAATATCAATTGGACAGAGGTCCCATAGCAGAGAATCTGGCTTCACGTCAGCAGAGAATCAGTCTCTTCATGCCATAGCAGAGAATCTGGCTTCATGTCAGCAGAGAATCAGTCTTCATGTCATAGCAGAGAATCAGGCTTCACGTCACCCACCACTGGAACAGGCCACTGTCACATATTTAGGCCCAGGCACCCAGGCAGAGGAGAGAGGTCCCGTAACAGAGAATCTGGCTTCATGTCAGCAGAGAAACAGTCTTCATGTCATAGCAGAGAATCAGGCTTCACGTCACCCACCACTGGAACAGGCCGCTGTCACACATTTAGGCCCCGGCACCCAGACAGAGGAGAGAGGTCCCGTAACAGAGAATCTGGCTTCATGTCAGCACAGAATCAGTCTTCATGTCATAGCAGAGAATCAGGCTTCACGTCACCCACCACTGGAACAGGCCACTGTCACATATTTAGGCCCAGGCATCCAGGCAGAGGAGAGAGGTCGCGTACCAGAGAATCTGGCTTCATGTCAGCAGAGAATCAGTCTTCATGTCATAGCAGAGAATCAGGCTTCACGTCACCCACCACTGGAACAGGCCACTGTCACATATTTAGGCCCCGGCACCCAGGCAGAGGAGAGAGGTCCCGTAACAGAGAATCTGGCTTCATGTCAGCACAGAATCAGTCTTCATGTCATAGCAGAGAATCAGGCTTCACGTCACCCACCACTGGAACAGGCCACTGTCACATATTTAGGCCCCGGCACCCAGGCAGAGGAGAGAGGTCCCGTAACAGAGAATCTGGCTTCATGTCAGCACAGAATCAGTCTTCATGTCATAGCAGAGAATCAGGCTTCACGTCAAACACCACTGGAACAGGCCACTGTCACATATTTAGGCCCAGGCACCCAGGCAGAGGAGAGAGGTCCCGTAAAAGAGAATCTGGCTTCATGTCAGCAGAGAATCAGTCTTCATGTCATAGCAGAGAATCAGGCTTCACGTCACCCACCACTGGAACAGGCCACTGTCACATATTTAGGCCCAGGCACCCAGGCAGAGGAGAGAGATCCCGTAACAGAGAATCTGGCTTCATGTCAGCACAGAATCAGTCTTCATGTTATAGCAGAGAATCAGGCTTCACGTCACCCACCACTGGAACAGGCCACTGTCACATATTTAGGCCCCGGCACCCAGACAGAGGAGAGGTTCATCCAACTTTGGGTTGCCCCGTAATATAATGGTAAAATTAAAATAAAAATAGGATTGAATGAGGAAGTGCCCTGGAGTACAATAATATATTGTTAAGGGGAGGTAGTTAATGTCTAATCTGCACAAGGGATGGACAGGTCCTGTGGGATCCATGCCTGGTTCATTTTTATGAACGTCAGCTTGTCCACATTGGCTGTAAACAGGCGGCTTCGTTTGTCTGTAATGACGCCCCCTGCCGTGCTGAATACACGTTCAGACAAAACGCTGGCCGCCGGGCAGGCCAGCACCTCCAAGGCATAAAAGGCTAGCTCTGGCCACGTGGACAATTTGGAGACCCAGAAGTTGAATGGGGCCGAACCATCAGTCAGTACGTGGAGGGGTGTGCACAGGTACTGTTCCACCATGTTAGTGAAATGTTGCCTCCTGCTAACACGTTCCGTATCAGGTGGTGGTGCAGTTAGCTGTGGCGTGGTGACAAAACTTTTCCACATCTCTGCCATGCTAACCCTGCCCTCAGAAGAGCTGGCCGTGACACAGCTGCGTTGGCGACCTCTTGCTCCTCCCCTGCCTTCGCCTTGGGCTTCCACTGGTTCCCCTGTGACATTTGGGAATGCTCTCAGTAGCGCGTCTACCAACGTGCGCTTGTACTCGCGCATCTTCCTATCACGCTCCAGTGTAGGAAGTAAGGTGGGCACATTGTCTTTGTACCGGGGATCCAGCAGGGTGGCAACCCAGTAGTCCGCACACGTTAAAATGTGGGCAACTCTGCTGTCGTTGCGCAGGCACTGCAGCATGTAGTCGCTCATGTGTGCCAGTCTGCCCAGAGGTAAGGACAAGCTGTCCTCTGTGGGAGGCGTATCGTCATCGTCCTGTGTTTCCCCCCAGCCACGCACCAGTGATGGGCCTGAGCTGCTTTGGGTGCCACCCCGCTGTGAACATGCTTCATCCTCATCCTCCTCCACCTCCTCCTCATCCTCGTCCTCCTCGTCCTCCAGTAGTGGGCCCTGTCTGGCCACATTTGTACCTGGCCTCTGCTGTTGCAAAAAACCTCCCTCTGAGTCACTTCGAAGAGACTGGCCTGAAAGTGCTAAAAATGACCCCTCTTCCTCCTCTTCCTCCTGGGCCACCTCCTCTTCCATCATCGCCCTAAATGTTTTCTCAAGGAGACATAGAAGTGGTATTGTAACGCTGATAACGGCGTCATCGCCACTGGCCATGTTGGTGGAGTACTCGAAACAGCGCAACAGGGCACACAGGTCTCGCATGGAGGCCCAGTCATTGGTGGTGAAGTGGTGCTGTTCCGCAGTGCGACTGACCCATGCGTGCTGCAGCTGAAACTCCACTATGGCCTGCTGCTGCTCGCACAGTCTTCCCAGCATGTGCAAGGTGGAGTTCCACCTGGTGGGCACGTCGCATATGAGGCGGTGAGCGGGAAGGCCGAAGTTACGCTGTAGCGCAGACAGGCGAGCAGCGGCAGGGTGTGAACGATGGAAGCGCGAACAGACGGCCCGCACTTTATGCAGCAGCTCTGACATGTCGGGGTAGTTGCGAATGAACTTCTGCACCACCAAATTCAGCACATGCACCAGGCAAGGGATGTGCGTCAAACCGGCTAGTCCCAGAGCTGCAACGAGATTTCGCCCATTATCGCACACCACCAGGCCGGGCTTGAGGCTGACCGGCAGCAACCACTCGTCGGTCTGTTGTTCTATACCCCGCCACAACTCCTGCGCGGTGTGGGGCCTGTCCCCCCAAACATATGAGTTTCAGAACGGCCTGCTGACGTTTACCCCGGGCTGTGCTGAAGTTAGGGGTGAAGGTGTGTGGCTGACTGGATGAGCAGGTGGAAGAAAAGGAGGAGGAAGCTGAGTAGGAGGAGGAGACAGGAGGCAAAGAATGTTGCCCTGCGATCCTTGGCGACGGAAGGACGTGCGCCAAACAGCTCTCCGCCTGGGGCCCAGCCGCCACTATATTTACCCAGTGTGCAGTTAGGGAGATATAGCGTCCCTGGCCGTGCTTACTGGTCCACGTATCTGTGGTTAGGTGGACCTTGCCACAGATGGCGTTGCGCAGTGCACACTTGATTTTATCGGATACTTGGTTGTGCAGGGAAGGCACGGCTCTCTTGGAGAAGTAGTGGCGGCTGGGAACAACATTCCTTGGGACAGCAAGCGACATGAGCTGTTTGAAGCTGTGTGTGTCCACCAGCCTAAATGACAGCATTTCATAGGCCAGTAGTTTAGAAATGCTGGCATTCAGGGCCAGGGATCGAGGGTGGCTAGGTGGGAATTTACGCTTTCTCTCAAATGAACGCTGCCGTGTGACATGGTTGAGATGCTTGGTGACGCAGGTGGTGGTGTTGGTGGTACATCCCATGTTTGCTGGGCGGCAAGTGCCAACGTCCCTCCAGAGGCGGAGGAAGTGGCCGAGGCGGCGGCAGCAGCAGAAGAGGCTGAGGCGGCAGCAGAAGAGGTAGCAGGGGGAGCCTGAGTGACTTCCTTGTTTTTAAGGTGTTTACTCCACTGCAGTTCATGCTTTGCATGCAGGTGCCTGGTCATGCAGGTTGTGCTAAGGTTCAGATTGTTAATGCCTCGCTTCAGGCTCTGATGGCACAGCGTGCAAACCACTCGGGTCTTGTCATCAGCACATTGTTTGAAGAAGTGCCATGCCAGGGAACTCCTTGAAGCTGCCTTTGGGGTGCTCGGTCCCAGATGGCGGCGGTCAGTAGCAGGCGGAGTCTCTTGGCGGCGGGTGTTCTGATTTTGCCCACTGCTCCCTCTTTTGCTACGCTGTTGGCTCGGTCTCACCACTGCCTCTTCCTCTGAACTGTGAAAGTCAGTGGCACGACCTTCATTCCATGTGGGGTCTAGGACCTCATCGTCCCCTGCATCGTCTTCCACCCAGTCTTGATACCTGACCTCCTGTTCAGTCTGCACACTGCAGAAAGACGCAGCAGTTGGCACCTGTGTTTCGTCATCATCAGAGACGTGCTGAGGTGGTATTCTCATGTCCTCATCATCAGGAAACATAAGTGGTTGTGCGTTAGTGCATTCTATCTCTTCCACCCCTGGGGAATGGCTAGGTGGATGCCCTTGGGAAACCCTGGCAGCAGAGTCTTCAAACAGCATAAGAGACTGCTGCATAAGTTGAGGCTCAGACAGTTTCCCTGATATGCATGGGGGTGATGTGACAGACTGATGGGCTTGGTTTTCATGCGCCATCTGTGCGCTTTCTGCAGAAGACTGGGTGGGAGATAATGTGAACGTGCTGGATGCACTGTCGGCCACCCAATTGACTAATGCCTGTACCTGCTCAGGCCTTACCATCCTTAAAACGGCATTGGGCCCCACCAAATATCCCTGTAAATTCTGGCGGCTACTGGGACCTGAGGTAGTTGGTACACTAGGACGTGTGGCTGTGGCAGAACGGCCACCTCCTCTCCCAGCACCAGAGGGTCCACTAACACCACCACGACTATGTCCGCGTCCGCGTCCCTTACTAGATGTTTTCCTCATTGTTACCGTTCACCACAATAAGAAAAATATTATTCGGGCCAATGTATTGAATTAAAATTCAGGCCTTTTTTTACAGACACCTAACACTGTCTGGCTATCTATTTAGGCACCGTATTATACTAATACAGGCACACCAGTAATGACAGATTTAGCTGAATATAAATGTGAGGCCTATTTTTTAGGCGCTGTGTGACAGGTATACGTTTAATCACAGAATTAGACTTGTATCTGCACTGTAGCGTGTGTGTTAAGTTTTTCAGAATGACCCTATCAGCACCTTGAATCTAATATACCCTTTTAGGTATAGATTTAAAGTAGGCCTGATATAGCAGAAACTACTAATTTTGAGAATGGCAAATTTGGGAATTGTTTTTCAACCCAGAACAAAAACTGTGCTTTTACGGTCACTAAAAATAATTTGACCAGTTAAAACAGTACTGATTTGGAGGAATATAAATGTCAGGCCTATTTTTTAGGCGCTGTGTGACAGGTATACGTTTAATCACAGAATTAGACTTGTATCTGCACTGTAGCGTGTGTGTTAAGTTTTTCAGAATGACCCTATCAGCACCTTGAATCTAATATACCCTTTTAGGGATAGATTTAAAGTAGGCCTGATATAGCAGAAACTACAAATTTTGAGAATGGCAAATTTGGGAATTGTTTTTCAACCCAGAACAAAAACTGTGCTTTTACAGTCACTAAAAATAATTTGACCAGCTAAAACAGTACTGATTTGGAGGAATATAAATGTCAGGCCTATTTTTTAGGCGCTGGGTGACAGGCTCAACTTGCCCCTGATGTAGTATATGGCCAACAAATAACCACACTATTGATGGTTAAATGCACTCGGGTGACACAGGCTCAGCCTGCACCTGATGTAGTATATGGCCAAAAAATAACCACACTATTGATGGTTAAATGCACTTGATGAAAGCTTGACCCTGATGTAGGATATAGCAAAAAATAACAACACTATTGATGGTTAAATGCACTTGGGTGACACAGGCTCAGCCTGCACCTGATGTAGTATATGGCCAAAAAATAACCACACTATTGATGGTTAAATGCACTTGGGTGACACAGGCTCAGCCTGCACCTGATGTAGGATATAGCAAAAAATAACCACACTATTGATGGTTAAATGCACTTGGTGGTAGCTTGTGCTGGCGCACCACAAGCCACAAAATGGCCGCCGATCACCCCAGAAAAAAGTGATATAAAAACGCTCTGGGCAGCCTAAAAAAAGTGAGCAATTGAATATCAGCACTTCAATGATCCACAGCTGGAGATCGATCACTGAATGAAGTCTTTTGGAGGAGTTAATCTGCCTAATCTCGCCCTAACGTCGCAGCTGCAACCTCTCCCTACACTTGTATCAGCAGAGTGACGTGCAGCGCTACGTGACCCAAGCTTATATAGAGGCTGGGTCACATGCTGCACTGGCCAATCACAGCCATGCCAATAGTAGGCAAGGCTGTGATGGCCTCTTGGGGCAAGTAGTATGACGCTTGTTGATTGGCTGCTTTGCAGCCTTTCAAAAAGCGCCAAGAAAGCGCCGAACACCGAACCCGAACCCGGACTTTTACGAAAACGTTCGGGTTCGGGTCCGTGTCACGGACACCCCAAAATTCGGTACGAACCCGAACTATACAGTTCGGGTTCGCTCATCCCTAGTGACTACCTGACAGAAAATGACAATGAATCCACATCTTTGCACAGATTTGGCCTTTTAAAGGCATGTGGTCCTAAAATTTGGATCAGCTGAAAAACAGCCTGTTTCATTTCAATCGTTATTTTCAATTAATTGAATGCTCAAAAGATGTTTTGTCTCACTCTCATTTATTTTTGTTGCATGTTGAAGCTCTACTTGGAACCTTGTTAAGATCCAACAATGTAAAATATGATTTTTTGCCATTTTTCAAGTGGTCTTAAACTTTTGATCAGGACTGTACTCTGGACCAAGTGTAAGTAATCACCAGTTCGTGTGAGTAACCACCTTTTATCCGTCATGGCGTGATTAAGTAATGTATATATAGAAAGGTGTGATATAAAATAAAGAGAGGAAACTTATGATAAATGGGGCCAGAACTGAAATCAGAGATTCATTAATAATTGTTGTGTTCTAGGCATTCATTAAGACCGAGGGGAGTAGGGGGATTGAAACGGAAGATCCAATACATTTCTTTGCGGCATAGTAGTGAGAAGGAGTTAGGGACCCATTCAATAGGAGTCAACCTCAGAAGGGATGCATCGCCAGAGTGGATTTCTGCAAAGTGTCTGGATACAGTATGTTTTATTTATTTCTTGGTAATGTTGGAACGGTGGGAGTTTATCTGGTCCCTCAAGTTCTGGGTGGCCCGGCACACGTATGGAAGTCCGCAGGGGCACTGGAGCATATATACTACAGTCGTGGCCAAAAGTTTTGAGAATTACATAAATATTGGAAATTGGAAAAGTTGCTGCTTAAGTTTTTATAATAGCAATTTGCATATACTCCAGAATGTTATGAACAGTGATCAGATGAATTGCATAGTCCTTCTTTGCCATTAAAATTAACTTAATCCCAAAAAAGACTTTCCACTGCATTTCATTGCTGTCATTAAAGGACCTGCTGAGATCATTTCAGTAATCGTCTTGTTAACTCAGGTGAGAATGTTGACGAGCAAAAGGCTGGAGATCATTATGTCAGGCTGATTGGGTTAAAATGGCAGACTTGACATGTTAAAAGGAGGGTGATGCTTGAAATCATTGTTCTTCCATTGTTAACCATGGTGACCTGCAAAGAAACGCGTGCAGCCATCATTGCGTTGCATAAAAATGGCTTCACAGGCAAGGATATTGTGGCTACTAAGATTGCACCTCAATCAACAATTTATAGGATCATCAAGAAATTCAAGGAAAGAGGTTCAATTCTTGTTAAGAAGGCTTCAGGGCGTCCAAGAAAGTCCAGCAAGCGCCAGGATCGTCTCCTAAAGAGGATTCAGCTGCGGGATCGGAGTGCCACCAGTGCAGAGCTTGCTCAGGAATGGCAGCAGGCAGGTGTGAGCGCATCTGCACGCACAGTGAGGCAAAGACTTTTGGAAGATGGCCTGGTGTCAAGAAGGGCAGCAAAGAAGCCACTTCTCTCCAAAAAAAACATCAGGGACAAATTGATCTTTTGCAGAAAGTATGGTGAATGGACTGCTGAGGACTGGGGCAAAGTCATATTCTCCGATGAAGCCTCTTTACGATTGTTTGGGGCATCTGGAAAAAGGCTTGTCCGGAGAAGAAAAGGTGAGCGCTACCATCAGTCCTGTGTCATGCCAACAGTAAAGCATCCTGAGACCATTCTTGTGTGGGATTGCTTCTCATCCAAGGGAGTGGGCTCACTCACAATTTTGCCCAAAAACACAGCCATGAATAAAGAATGGTACCAAAACACCCTCCAACTGCAACTTCTTCCAACAATCCAACAACAGTTTGGTGAAGAACAATTCATTTTCCAGCACGATGGAGCACCGTGCCATAACGCAAAAGTGATAACTAAGTGGCTCAGGGACCAAAACGTTGACATTTTGGGTCCATGGCCTGGAAACTCCCCAGATCTTAATCCCATTGAGAACTTGTGGTCAATCCTCAAGAGGCGGGGGGACAAACAAAAACCCACTAATTCTGACAAACTCCAAGAAGTGATTATGAAAGAATGGGTTGCTATCAGTCAGGAATTGGCCCAGAAGTTGATTGAGAGCATGCCCAGTCAGATTGCAGAGGTCCTGAAAAAGAAGGGCCGACACTGCAAATACTGACTCTTTGCATAAATGTAATGTAATTGTCGACAAAAGCCTTTGAAACGTATGAAGTGCGTGTAATTATATTTCACTACATCACAGAAACAACTGAAACAAAGATCTAAAAGCAGTTTAGCAGCAAACTTTGTGAAAACTAATATTTTTGTCATTCTCAAAACTTTTGGCCACGACTGTACATTGGATGTGCCGCAGTCCATGTAGCTCCGAAGTGTGATTATTTTTTTTTCCTTGGTGGTGGTAATCTCAACTTCCTGTAGCCCGTCAGTAATTATTGAGCAACATTTGCAGCGTTTATGCCCGCATTTAAAGGAGCCCCTACTTTTGGTAGTGATAATGGTGGTGGTATTGGTGGATGAACTGAGTTTGGGACATGATGTGGCGACCATCTCTTTTAGCGATCTTGCTCTACGAAAGGTTAGGTGTGGTTGGCTGGCCACCATTCTACCCAAAATGGCGGTTTAGTATTTCCCTGATTTTGTGGTGTGCTGAGTTGTAGCGGGTTATAAAGTTGTATTTATATTTATTATCATCACCTGTTTGTGGTGTTGTAGGCAGGTTTTTACTTTTAGATCGTTTATCTGTTATTTTCAGACAGTCGGCTTGGTTTTCTTTTTCTATTTTTCTGAGTGAATCCTCAATTAAGCCTTTTGGATAGCCTTTCTCTAGAAATCTGGTCTGTATAGTTTCTAGTTGTTTCCGCATCACCTGGTTGTTTGAACAATTCCTTCTTATCCTTCGCAGCTGACTGTTTGAACAATTCCTTCTTATCCTTCGCAGCTGACTATCCAGGATGTTACGTTTCCATTTGTGGTAATGGCAACTTTTGTAGTCAAGGTAGCTATTTGCATCGACCGATTTGAAATGTGTGCGTGTTTCGATTCGGTTGTCCTGTATCGTTAGGTCTAGATCTAAAAATGTGGCCTGATTGGGGTCTATGTGGGCAGTGAAGGCCAAATTCCAATTATTGGAATTAAGATTCAAGACGTATTGGTCTAAAGCATTGCGTTCGCCTTTCCAGATAAAAATTATATCATCAATAAAACATTTATAGAAGAAAATGTTGGGGTGATGTAGGAGGCCAATTGTGTCTTCAAAGGCCCCCATGAACAGATTTGCGTAGGATGGGGCGAATTTCGTTCCCATCGCCGTGCCTCTTTGTTGGATATAAAATGTGTTTTCATATTTATGTTTCAATGATGTTTATTAAAGTTTTTCACAATAATAAGGTACACAGTACATTGTGCATAAAATAAAGGACGTAGTGTTCAGTCAAGTAGACACCTCAAACAAATAATACAAAGAACAAAAAGACATAGAGTAAATTAATCAAAAATAAGAGAAATATCAAATAGTCAGGGGTAGCAGTCATGCAGTTCAAAATCTATAATTGTGATTGAGGATAAAAGTGATGGAATCTAAAATGAACTTCTTCTGTGTCAAGGGCATAAATGGATCCGCTGAAAAGAACCTGTCAACTGCATTTATGCCCAGCTCATGGATGATGTTGCTATATAAAGCTGATACGTCTAGGTCAGTGGTCGGCAAAGTGCGGCTCGCGAGCCACAAGCGGCTCTTTTGATCCTTGAATGCGGCTCTTTGGTTCGGGCTGGCGGGTGGGCGGCCGCCCAGCCATATTGCACCGCTCATGCTGCTTGCAAAATGTCCGTCATGCGCCTCCTGCCCCGTCTGTCTGCTCCTTCCACTTTATGAATGAAGCAGGCAGGCGGGGCAGGAGGCGCATGACGGAGGGTGAGATGTCACGCTGCGCACAGCAGCAGAAGGGCGGGCAGCGGCAGACTTTTGTCAGAACACCGGCCATGTGAGGAGTGGTGAAGAGGCCGCCGCTCAGGAGGAGCGAAATGTCCTGCAGCAGAAAGGTAGGAGCTGCTCCCGGTGTGTGCACTGCACCGGCCCCGCCGCAAGTGTCCCTGCCTCCTCCCTTCCCCCCACTAATACATTACTTTACTTACTGGAGGGCACTTATGGGGGATATCTGTGGAGGGCACTTATGGGGGATATCTGTGCATGACGCACTTATGGGGGATATCTGTGGAGGGCACTTATGGGGGATATCTGTGGAGGGAACTTATGGGGGATATCTGTGGAGGGCACATATATAGCATCTTATGCTATATATGTGTCATCCACAGATATCCCCCATAAGTGCGTCATCCACAGATATCCCCCATAGGTGCGTCATCCACAGATATCCCCCATAAGTGCGTCATCCACAGATATCCCCCATAAGTGCGTCCTCCACAGATATCCACCATAAGTGCGTCATCCACAGATATCCCCCATAAGTGCGTCATCCACAGATATCCCCCTTAAGTGCGTCATCCACAGATATCCCCCATAAGTGCGTCATCCACAGATATCCCATATAAGTGCGTCATCCACAGATATCCCATATAAGTGCGTCATCTACAGATATCCCCCATAAGTCCGTCATCCACAGATATCCCCCATAAGTGCGTCCTCCACATTACATCCACATCTGCAGACAAGTTTAATAAAAGTAAAAAATGATAAAGATAAAATGAAATAATAATCAAGATCCAAATAAAAGAAAGTACATACAGTATAAAAGTCTTCAAAAACACACTCTGGGCTCATGCCCACGAATGTAAGGGGCGCCGTGCCTGTGCTGCGGACCGCAAACAGCGGTCCGCAATGCACGAACACAGACCATGGGGCAGCTGCATGAGGATCGCGGACCCATTCACTTGAATGGGGTTCGCGATCCGCATCCGACTGCCCGCACCGCAAAAAAGTAGTGCATGCTGAAGTGAATGGGTCCATGATGCGGGCTGCACACGGCCGCGTGCAGCCCGCATCATGGACCCATTCACTTCAATAGGTCCAGGATCGGGATATGAGTGCTACAGTGTGCTTCCTGGGTGCTTCTGGCTGTGCCTCCGCACTGCAAAAAAGTAGTGCATGCTCTACCTTTTTGCGGTGCGGAGGCACAGCCAGAAGCACCACGGAAGCACTCTGTAGCACTCATATCCCGGTTCCTGGACCCATTCAAGTGAATGGGTCCTTGATGCGGGCTGCACACGGCCAGTGCCCGTGTATTGCTGACCTGCCGTATGCGGCCTGCAATATGGCAACGGCGGGCACACGGTCGTGTGCATGAGCCCTAATAGTCCTCACTGGTACTGTTGACGCAATATTTTAGGTTTTAAAAATGTGGCTCTCGAAAGAAATTTCAATCGTGGTTTTGGCGATATTTGGCTCAGTTGACAAAAAAGTTTGCCCACCACTGGTCTAGGTTAACCCAGAACATATCGTTTGACCAGGGGATATCATCCAGTAGTGTAATGAGGTGGCTGGAATCCCTGAGATAAGCTGGGAGGTTGACAACATATTTCTGCAAAAGGTTGTCCACATAAGCTGAAAGGTTGGAGGTTGTGGAGTCGATGCCGGATATGATTGGCCTTCCTGGTGGGTTGTGCAATGTTTTGTGGATTTTCGGGAGGAAGTAAAAGTAGGGAATGGACGGATGTTCTATTAAAACGAAATTCTTTTCTTGCTTGTTTAGTGTTTTTAGTGTATACCCCACCTGTATCAAGTCAAATAATTTTTTCTTGTGAGAATCTTTGGGGTCAGTTTTCAGTATTTGATAATAATTTGTATCCGAGAGGATGTTCAAGGCCTCTTTATGATAATACTCGGAGTCCATATTAACCAAAATAGTATAGACACAGTGATATATGCTCCGTCATATATCGATACTGTGAAGTAGAACCATTAACCAAAATAGTGTAGGTGTAACCTCCAATTGACCTACTACACCCATCCCATCCGTTTCCCTTTCACCTTGGCACACCTGTGCTATGACCTAAACTGTAAAGCAGGCACTGCCCAGGCATGCCCTCAACACTCTGCACCCGAGGAATGTGCCCCACTCGCTACGCCCCTGTCTTGACATAGGGCAAAAATGTGGGGGGGTTTTTACCAAAAAGGATCATTATGGATGTGGCGATACCAAATATGTGGAGATTTTATTTTTGCAATTTTTTCCATTGAAAACTGAAAGAAATATCTGCTAAAAGGATGCAATGATCTGCATCCATTGCATAAAATCCATCACAGTAGTGCTAGATTGCAGGAGAGGGAGATTTAATCCCAGTGCTGTACAGCACTGGGATTAAAGGGCTGCCTGACCGTTTATATAAATGCTATACATGCGGTATGTGCAGATAGGACGTATCAGTGGGCAGTCGGGAAGGGGTTAATACATTACACCTACAGGCTATTATCTAGATAGTTTGGAATGCACCTATTTGCAGCCAAAACCTAGATGCATGATGTCCTAGATCTTAATTGTGTCTAACACCTGGGAGGGAGCTCTGACATCTAGTGGCTGTTACATGAGTTACTATATAACCTAGAATAAAAAGGCAAAATAAAAGGTTGACATCCGAACATCTCATGCACATGACTGTATTTGTGGTCTATATCACATTTTTATGCAGTACCTGCCTAAAAAAAAAATCACACCATCCTCCACTGCAACTCTGATATACAGCTCTTCACAGAGAACTATGCAACATGCAGTTTCACACTGCATCAGCATGCACCCCCAAATCTACAGATTGTTGCCTTCAAGGGCTGTTTTACATGGGCATACAGTGGACATTGATCGGAAATAAGGAAGTTCATTCCCAGCCATTGTCTTGTTTGCAGCATTTAACCCCTTAGGGACCGGGCTCATTTTCACCTTAAGAACCAGGCTTTGACTTATCCATGCCATTTTGAGATTGTTTTTTTCGTCACATATTGTACTTCATGACACTGGTAAAATGGAGTTAAAAAAATTCATTTTTACTTATAAAAGAAATACCAAATTTACAAAAAATTTCGAAAAATTAGCAAATTTTTAAGTTTCAATTTCTCTACTTCTATAATACATAGTAATACCTCCAAAAATAGTTATTACTTTACATTCCCCATATGTCTACTTCATGTTTGGATCATTTTGGGAATGATATTTTATTTTTTGGGGATTTTACAAGGCTTAGAAGTTTAGAAGCAAATCTTGAAATTTTTCAGAAATGTTCAAAAACCCACTTTTTAACCACCTCCCGTCTTGCTAACGCGCGTTCACAGGAACCGGAGGTAAACGAGCTGATCTACAGCCTGCCAGCGGCGACCGTTCGCTGGCAGGCTGTAGATGCGATTTTTTTTAACCCCTAAAAGGTATACAGTATTAGACGCTGTTTTGATAACAGCGTCTAATATACCTGCTACCTGGTCCTCTGGTGGTCCCTTTTGCTTGGATCGACCATCAGAGGGCACAGGCAGCTCTGTAAAGTAGTACCAAACACCACTACACTACACCCCCCCTGTCACTTATTAACCCCTTATTAACCCCTGATCACCCCCCTGTCACTGATCACCCCCCTGTCATTGATCACCCCCCTGTCATTGATCACCCCCCTGTAAGGCTCCATTCAGACGTCCGTATGTGTTTTGCGGATCCACGGATCCGCGGATCCACAAAACACATACAGACGTCTGAATGGAGCCTTACAGGGGGGTGATCATTGACAGGGGGGTGATCAGGGAGTCTATATGGGGTGATCATCCCCTGTCATTGATCACCCCCCCTGTAAGGCTCCATTCAGACGTCCGTATGTGTTTTGCGGATCCATGGATCCGCGGATCTGCAAAACACATACGGACGTGTGAATGGAGCCTTACAGGGGGGTGATCACCCCATATAGACTCCCTGATCACCCCCCTGTCATTGATAACCCCCCTGTAAGGCTCCATTCAGACGTCCGTATGTGTTTTGCAGATCCACAAAACACATACGGACGTCTGAATGGAGCCTTACAGGGGAGTGATCAATGACAGGGGGGTGATCAGGGAGTCTATATGGGGTGATCATCCCCTGTCATTGATCACCCCCCTCTAAGGCTCCATTCAGACGTCCGTATGTGTTTTGCGGATCCATGGATCCGCGGATCTGCAAAACACATACGGACGTGTGAATGGAGCCTTACAGGGGGGGTGATCACCCCATATAGACTCCCTGATCACCCCCCTGTCATTGATCACCCCCCTGTAAGGCTCCATTCAGACGTCCGTATGTGTTTTGCGGATCCACGGATCCGCGGATCCACAAAACACATACGAACGTCTGAATGGAGCCTTACAGGGGGGTGATCAATGACAGGGGGGTGATCAGGGAGTCTATATGGGGTGATCATCCCCTGTCATTGATCACCCCCCTGTAAGGCTCCATTCAGACGTCCGTATGTGTTTTGCGGATCCACGGATCCGCAAAACACGGACACCGCGGATCTGCAAAACACGGACACAGGCAATGTGCTTTCCGTATTTTGCGGATCCGCACATTGCCAGAACTATATAGAAAATGCCTTTTCTTGTCCGCAATTGCGGACAAGAATAGGACATGTTCTATAGGCTCTACAAAAGTTAGCGGAAATTTTAGCGGATTTTTTTTTTTTCTTACAAAGTCTCATATTCCACTAATTTGTGACAAAAAATAAAATCTCACATGAACTCACCATACCCCTCACGGAATCCAAATGCGTAAATTTTTTTTGACATTTATATTCCAGACTTCTTCTCACGCTTTAGGGCCCCTAAAATGCCAGGGCAGTATAAATACCCCACAAGTGACCCCTTTTAGGAAAGAAGACACCCCAAGGTATTCCGTGAGGGGCATGGCGAGTTCATGTAAAATTTAATTTTTTGTCACAAGTTAGTGGAATATGAGACTTTGTAAGAAAAAAATTAAAATAATAAAAAATAATCATTTTCCGCTAACTTGTGCCAAAAAACTAAATATTCTAGGAACTCGCCATGCACCTCAAGGAATACCTTGGGGTGTCTTCTTTCCAAAATGGGGTCACATGTGGGGTATTTATACTGCCCTGGCATTTTAGGGGACCTAAAGCGTGAGAAAAAGTCTGGAATCCAAATGTCTAAAAATGCCCTCCTAAAAGGTACTCCTTGGAATTTGGGCACCTTTATGCACCTTGGCTGCAAAAAAGTGTCACACATGTGGTATCGCCGTACTCAGGAGAAGTAGGGCAATGTGTTTTGGGGTGTCT
Organism: Bufo bufo; assembly: GCF_905171765.1. Classification (NCBI taxonomy): domain Eukaryota; kingdom Metazoa; phylum Chordata; class Amphibia; order Anura; family Bufonidae; genus Bufo; species Bufo bufo. The sequence goes on from NC_053394.1 coordinate 235,813,561, forward strand.
TTTTACATATACCCATGCTGGGTGAGAGAAATATCTCTCTAAAATGACAACTTTGTATAAAAAATGGGAAAAGTTGACTTTTAGAGAGATATTTCTCTCACCCAGCATGGGTATATGTAAAAATACACCCCAAAACACATTGCCCTACTTCTCCTGAGTACGGCGATACCACATGTGTGACACTTTTTTGCAGCCAAGGTGCGTAAAGGGGCCCAAATTCCAAGGAGTACCTTTTAGGAGGGCATTTTTAGACATTTGGATTCCAGACTTCTTCTCACGCTTTAGGTCCCCTAAAATGCCAGGGCAGTATAAATACCCAATATGTGACCCCATTTCGGAAAGAAGACACCCCAAGGTATTCCGTGAGGGGCATTGTGAGTTCATAGAATTATTTATTTTTTGTCACAAGTTAGCGGAAAATGATGATTTTTTATTTTTTTTCTTACAAAGTCTCATATTCCACTAACTTGTGACAAAAAATAAAAACTTCCATGAACTCACTATGCCCATCACGAAATACCTTGGGGTGTCTTCTTTCCAAAATGGGGTCACTTGTGGGGTAGTTATGCTGCCCTGGCATTTTAGGGGCCCTAATGCGTGAGAAGTAGTTTGAAATCAAAATGTGTAAAAAATGCCCTGTGAAATCCTAAAGGTGCTCTTTGGAATGTGGTCCCCTTTGCCCACCTAGGCTGCGAAAAAGTGTCACACATGTGGTATCGCCGTACTCAGGAGAAGTCAGGCAATGTGTTTTGGGGTGTCATTTTACATATACCCATGCTGGGTGAGATAAATATCTTGGTCAAATGCCAACTTTGTATAAAAAAATGGGAAAAATTGACTTTTAGAGAGATATTTCTCTCACCCAGCATAAGTATATGTAAAAAGACACCCCAAAACACATTGCCCGACTTCTTCTGAGTACGGCGATACCACATGTGTGTTTGCAGCCTAGGTGGGCAAAGGGGCCCACATTCCAAAGAGCACCTTTAGAATTTTCACAGGGCATTTTTTACACATTTTGATTCCAAACTACTTCTCACGCATTAGGGCCCCTAAAATCCCAGGACAGTATAAATACCCCAAAAGTGACCCCATTTTGGAAAGAAGACACCCCAAGGTATTTCGTGATGGGCATAGTGAGTTCATGGAAGTTTTTATTTTTTGTCACAAGTTAGTGGAATATGAGACTTTGTAAGGAAAAAAAAAATCATCATTTTCCGCTAACTTGTGACAAAAAATAAAAAGTTCTATGAACTCACTATGCCCATCAGCTAATACCTTAGGGTGTCTACTTTCCAAAATGGGGTCATTTGTGGGGTTTTTCTTCTGTCTGGGCATTGTAGAACCTCAGGAAACATGACAGGTGCTCAGAAAGTCAGAGCTGCTTCAAAAAGCGGAAAATCACATTTTTGTACCATAGTTTGTAAACGCTATAACTTTTACCCAAACCATTTTTTTTTTACCCAAACATTTTTTTTTATCAAAGACATGTAGAACAATAAATTTTGAGAAAAATGTATATAGAAATGTCGTTTTTTAAAAAAAAAATTACAACTGAAAGTGAAAAATGTATTTTTTTGCAAAAATTTAGGTACATTTCGATTAATAACAAAAAAAGTAAAAATGTCAGCAGCAATGAAATACCAGCAAATGAAATCTCTATTAGTGAGAAGAAAAGGAGGTAAAATTAATTTGGGTGGTAAGTTGCATGACCGAGCAATAAACCGTTAAAGTTGTGGAGTGCCGATTTGTAAAAAAGGGCCTGGTCACTAGGGGGGTATAAACCTGTGGTCCTTAAGTGGTTAAGGACAAGTTCAGGTCTGAAGTCACTTTGTGAGGCTTATATAATAGAAACCACCCAAAAATCACCCCATTCTAGAAACTACACCCCTCAAGGTATTCAAAACTGATTTTACAAACTTTTTTTAACCCTTTAGGTGTTCCACAAGAATTAATGGATAATAGAGATATAATTTCAAAATTTCACTTTTTTGGCAGATTTTCCATTTTAATATCTTTTTCCAGTTACAAAGCAAGGGTTAACAGCCAAACAAAACTTTATGGCCCTGATTCTGTAGTTTAGAAACAGCCCATATGTGGTCGTAAACTGCTGTACGGGCACACGGCAGGGCACAGAAGGAAAGGAATGCCATTCGGTTTTTGGAAGGCAGATTTTGCTGGACTGTTTTTTTTTACACTATGTCCCATTTGAAGCCCCCCTGATGCACCCCTAGAGTAGAAACTCCAAAAAAGTGACCCCACTTTAGAAACTACGGGATAGGGTGGCAGTTTTGTTGGTACTAGTTTAGGGTACATATGATTTTTGGTTGCTCTATATTACACTTTTTGTGAGGCAAGGTAACAAGAAATAGCAGTTTAGGCACCGTTTTTTTTTTTTGTTATTTACAACATTCATTTGCCAGGTTAGATCATGTAGATTTTTATAGAACAGATTGTCACAGACGCGGCAATACCTAATATAGTATAAATGTATACTACTTTTTTATTTATGTAAGTTTTACACAATGATTTCATTTTTGAAATAAAAAATTATGTTTTAGTGTCTTCATAGTCTGAGAGCCATAGTTTTTTCAGTTTTTAGGCGATTATCTTGGGTAGGGTATGATTTTTGATGTTTGATTGGAACTATTTTGGGGTGCGTATGACTTTTTGATCGCTTGGTATTACACTTTTTGTGATGTAAGGTGACAAAAAATGGCTTTTTTTATACCGTTTTTTTTTTTTACGGTATTCATCTGAAGGGTTAGGTTATGTGATATTTTTATAGAGCAGGTTATTACGGACGTGGCGATACCTAATATGTATCTTTTTTTTAATTTAATTAAGTTTCCACAATAACATCTTTTTTAAAACAAAAAAAATGATGTTTTAGTGTCTCTGTATTCTGAGCCATAATTTTTTAATTTTTTGGAAGATTGTCTTAGGTAGGGCTAATTTTTTGCGGGATGAGGTGACGGTTAGATTTGTACGATTTTGGTGGGCATACGCCTTTTTGATCGCTTGCTGTTGTACTTGTTGTGATGTAAGGTGACAAAAAAATGGTTTATTTAGCACAGTTTTTATTTTAATTTTTTACAGTATTCATCTGAGGGGTTAGGTCATGTGATATGTTTATAGAGCCGGTCGATACGGACGCGACGATACCTAATATGTCAACTTTTTTTTTTCCCTATTCTATTAGCAATTTTTTTTTTACTTTTTTTGGGGGGAAATGATGTTTTATTTTTTTTTACTTAAAAAAAATTTTTAGGTGGAAAAGTTTATTTTTTTCACTTTTTTTTTCACTTAATTTTTTGTCCCACTTTAGGACTTCAACTTTTGGGGTCTGATCCCCTTTACAATGCATTCCAATACTTCTGTATTGGAATGTATTGGCTGTATGAGTAATACAGTGTGTCGCAGTGCAACACCATAGCCGATCATTATAAAAATTGTTGCACAACATTGGTACGACAAAATGTCACGCGACACATGTCGTCTTGTAGCCCTAGCCTTAAAGGGGCAGGGCACTGTGGAGGTCACTGTTAAGGGAACAGGGGCCACTATTAAAGGGGCAGGGCGGTGTGGAGGACACTGTGAAGTTGGTAGGGGCCACAATTAAAGGGTAGCTGCTGTGGAGGTCACTATTAATGGGACAGGGGCCACTATTAAAGGGGAAGGCCACTGTGGAGGTCACTATTAAATGAGCGGGCACTGTGGAGGTCACTGTTAAAGGGACGGGCACTGTGGAGATCACTGTTAAAGACGAGGGCACGGTGGAGGTCACTTAAAGGGGCGGGCACTGTGGAGGTCATTGTTAATGGGGCGGGCACTGTGGAGTTCAGTGTTAAAGGGGCGAGCACTGTGGAAGTCACTGTTAAAGGGGCGGGCACTGTGGAGGTCACTGTTAAAGGGGGTGGGCACTGTGGAAGTCACTGTTAAAGGGGAGGGCACTGTGGAGGTCAGTGTTAAAGGGGCGGGCACTGTGGAAGACACTGTTAAAGGGGCGGGCACTATGGAAGTCACTGTTAAAGGGGCAGGCACTGTGGAGGTCAGTGTTAAAGGGGCGGGCACTGTGGAAGTCACTGTTAGGGGAGAGGCGGCCACTATTAAAGGGGCAGGGGCGGTGTGGAGGACACTGTGAAGTTGGTAGGGGCCATAATTAAAGGATGGCTGCTGTGGAGGTCACTGTTAATGGGACAGGGGCCACCATTAAAGGGGCAGGCCGCTGTGGAGGTCCCTGTTAAAGAAGCGGACACTGTGGAAGTCACTGTTAAAGGGGCGTACACCGTCAAGGCCACTGTTAAGGGGGAAGGCCACTGTGGAGGTCACTGTTAAGGGGGAGGGCACTGTGGAGGTCAGTGTTAATGGGGCGGGCACTGTGGAAGTCACTGTTAAAGGGGCAGGCACTGTGGAGGTCAGTGTTAAAGGGGCGGGCACTGTGGAAGTCACTGTTAGGGGAGAGGCGGCCACTATTAAAGGGGCAGGGGCGTACACCGTCAAGGCCACTGTTAAGGGGGAAGGCCACTGTGGAGGTCACTGTTAAGGGGGAGGGCACTGTGGAGGTCAGTGTTAATGGGGCGGGCACTGTGGAAGTCACTGTTAAAGGGGAGGGCACTGTGGAGGTCAGTGTTAAAGGTGGCGGGCACTGTGGAGGTCACTGCTAAAGGGGCGGGCACTGTGGAAGTCACTGTTAAAGGGGCGGGCACTGTGGAAGTCACTGTTAAAGGGGCGAGCACTGTGGAAGTCACTGTTAAAGGGGCGTTCACCATCAAGGCCACTGTTAAGGGGGAAGGCCACTGTGGAGATCCCTGTTAAGGAGGAGGGCACTGTGGAGGTCACTGTTAAAGGGGCGGGCACTGTGGAGTTCAGTGTTAAAGGGCCGAGCACTGTGGAAGTCACTGTTAAAGGGGATGGCACTGTGGAGGTCAGTGTTAAAGGGGCAGGCACTGTGGAGGTCACTGTTAAAGGGGCGGGCACTGTGGAAGTCACTGTTAAAGGGGCGGGCACTGTGGAGGTCACTGTTAAAGGGGCGAGCACTGTGGAGGTCACTGTTAAAGGGGCGGGCACTGTGGAAGACACTGTTAAAGGGGCGGGCACTGTGGAGGTCACTGTTAAAGGGGCAGGCACTGTGGAGGTCAGTGTTAAAGGGGCGGGCACTGTGGAAGTCACTGTTAAAGGGGAGGGCACAGTGGAGGTCACTGTTAAAGGGGCGGGCACCGTGGAGGTCACTGTTAAAGGGACGGGCACTGTGGAAGTCACTGTTGAAGGGGCGTTCACCGTCGAGGTCACTGTTAATGGGGAAGGCCACTGTGGAGGTCACTGTTAAGGAGGAGGGCACTGTGGAGGTCACTGTTAAAGCGGCAGGAACTGTGGAGGTCACTGTTAAAGGAGTGGGCACTGTGGCGGTCACTGTTAAATAGATGAAATATACCCGTGGAAAGCCGGGTCCTTCTGCTAGTCATCTCTAATGTATGGGTTCAGAGGCCAGAGGTCAGCCCTATTATTAGGCACTTCATATTCTTTCTGTGTGGAAATGACTCAAACGCATGCCAAATGTGCATAAATAATGTACAGGATCTCCCTTTTGCTTTGTGTGTTCTAAAAGCCAGAACTTTTTATGAGCATTTAATGAGTTTTCCAATGAATATAATTTTGTATTTTATATGTAAATGCTCATTTGTCTAGAACATAACTTGTTTTAGTGTCTTCTGCTAGTCTTTTTTTTTGTTTAGGGTATTGCAAAAATGGGTGTTTTTTTTGGATTTTGGCTGATAGGGAGTCTATTTGGGTTCTTCTGGCTTTCTTGGCTCTAGCTCCCATAGAGATAAAATGACCTCTCATGAAAGCTTTATGGGCATCCCATAACACCTGACAAGATGTTACTGACTTATAATTGAGACAGAAGTAGTCCTCTAAAACTTTTTGTGTTTTGAATTAGAGCGATAGATTCGGGGATGCCTCTGAAGCAAAGATTATTTCGTCTTCCCCTATTCTCCTGGTCTTCTATAGCTGTGTAGAGTAGGTTAATGTGTGACTGGTATTCAGCCATAGTTGAAGACAACTCTTTCTGGTGCATGATGAACTTGGTTTGATTCTCCTCAAGAGATTCCACTCTATTGCCTATATGGCGAATATCACCCCTTATAGCTGCCAATTCAGAGCTGAGGGGTTCGAGAGCTTCAGCAAGTGAATCTTTTAGAAAGCTCCTGGAGATTGGTAAGGCGTCTGGGCCAGGGGACTCTTCCCTACCTCTTTCAGCGCCAGTAGAAGTTTGCTGTTTGCAGCCGGCAGACCTCGGTGTTCCGGGCGCCATTTTAGATTCTCTTGCCACGCATGCTGCGGCTGCCTTTTTAATGAATTTATCCATTTCTCCCGGCTGAATCACCACTTTGGCAGGACCGGAAGGATCTGTATTCTTTTGTCCACCGATTTTGACCATTTTCGGCCTGGTAAGCAGATAATATCAGGCTATGAGGGATATTCAAGTAGCGGAGCGACACTTCACACAGCCATCCACTCTCAGCGCAGGCTCCGCTCCCCCTTCTGATAGTCTTTTAATTCGCTTCTGAGAACTTCATTCTAATGGCTTGGTCTTATAAGTGATTGACATCTTTCCCGGTATAAGTATACAGTTGTAAGAAAAAGTATGTGAACCCTTTGGAATGATATGGATTTCTGCTCAAATTGGTCATAAAATGTGATCTGATCTTCATCTAAGTCACAACAATAGACAATCACAGTCTGCTTAAACTAATAACACACAAAGAATTAAATGTTACCATGTTTTTATTGAACACACCATGTAAACATTCACAGTGCAGGTGGAAAAAGTATGTGAACCCCTAGACTAATTACATCTTCAAGAGCTAATTTGAGTGAGGTGTCAGCCAACTGGAGCCCAATCAATGAGATGAGATTGGAGGTGTTGGTTAAAGCTGCCCTGCCCTATAAAACACACACACACACACACCAGTTCTGGGTTTGCTTTTCACAAGAAGCATTTCCTGATGTGAATGATGCCTCGCACAAAAGAGCTCTCAGAAAATGTACGATTAAGAATTGTTGACTTGCATAAAGCTGGAAAGGGTTATAAAAGTATGTCCAAAAGCCTTGCTGTTCATCAGTCCACAGTAAGACAAATTGTCTATAAATGGAGAAAGTTTAGTACTGCTGATACTCTCCCTAGGAGTGACCATCCTGTAAAGATGACTGCATGAGCACAGCGCAGATTGCTCAATGAGGTGAAGAAGAATCCTAGAGTGTCAGCTAAAGACTTACAAAAGTCTCTGGCATATGCTAACATCCCTGTTAGCGAATCTATGATACGTAAAACACTAAACAAGAATGGATTTCATGGGAGGATATCACAGAGGAAGCCACTGCTGTCCAAAAAAAACATTGCTGCACTTTTACAGTTTGCACAAGAGCACCTGGATGTTCCACAGCAGTACTGGCAAAATATTCTGTGGACAGATGAAACCAAAGTTGAGTTGTTTGGAAGAAACACACAACACTATGTGTGTAGAAAAAGAGGCACAGCACATCAACATCAAAACCTCATCCCAACTGTGAAGTATGGTGGTGGGGGCATCATAGTTTGGGGATGCTTTGCTGCGTCAGGGCCTGGACGGATTGCTATCATCGAATTAAAAATGAATTCCATAGTTTATCAAGATATTTTGCAGGAGAACTTAAGGCCATCTGTCCACCAGCTGAAGCTCAACAGAAGATGGGTGTGGCAACAGGACAATGACCCAAAGCATAGAAGTAAATCAACAACAGACTGGCTTAAACAGAAGAAAATACGCCTTCTGGAGTGGCCCAGTCAGAGTCCTGACCTCAACCCGATTGAGATGCTGTGGCATGACCTCAAGAAAGCGATTCACACCAGACATCCCTAGAATATTGCTGAACTGAAACAGTTCTGTAAAGAGGAATGGTCAAGAATTACTCCTGACCGTTGTGCACGTCTGATCTGCAACTACAGGAAACGTTTGGTTGAAGTTATTGCTGCCAAAGGAGGTACAACCAGTTATTAAATCCAAGGGTTCACATACTTTTTCCACCTGTGAATGTTTACATGGTGTGTTCAATAAAAACATGGTAACATTTAATTATTTGTGTGTTATTAGTTTAAGCAGACTGTGATTGTCTATTGTTGTGACTTAGATGAAGATCAGATCACATTTTATGACCAATTTGTGCAGAAATCCATATCATTCCAAAGGGTTCACATACTTTTTCTTGCAACTGTATATATTGAAAGCTGTCAGTCACTGGCAAGATGGCCCACTTGTGCTACTGGGTTCTTAATGAGTTTTGCCGAATCCCATAAAGCTGAGAAATTGTTAAAAAGTACACAGTATCCTCTTTGATTCTAGTTTCTCGGTATTTATTTAATTTTTTTCTCCTTTTTATTAAAGTGTAATTGTGACTATTTCTAAAGAGGAATGAAACATGATTAAGAAATTGTGGGCTAGGATATTTATTATAAAATAGAAGATGATAACCCAAAAATGTTAAAGGGGTTGTCCGAGTTATGTAAAAATAAATAATTAAATATATATACAGAGCAGTGTACTGATATGAGACCCCGTACGGTTTTAACCGGACTTTTGCCTGAGGCTCAGTGATAATGTCATGTTGGATTATGGAAGTGCATCCAGGAAGGTCAGAGAACACATCTGTGTTCCGACTAATGAACTCCCTGGCCTCCTGAGCCTGTTTAGAGGAGAGGCTGTCAGCAATTTTCACTGTGGCAGCCGCTTCAGTACCAGAGGACTACGGAAGAGTGTCTGGGGGCTGGTTATCTGGCAGGTTGGGCTAGACTTGCAATACTCTTCCACCTCTCTGAACACACTGGGCCAGTAGAACCACTGTAGAATCCGGTCCTGCGTTTTCTGCTGGCCCAGGTGTCCCCCAAGAACATGTTGGTGGGCTAACTCCAACACCAGCTTGCGATAAGCCTTGGGCACCACCAGCTGCTCAATATGCTCACCCCGCAGTTTATTTACCTGGTACAGCATCTCCTGTTGAACCACAAAATGGGGGAACATAGACTCATAGCCCCCGGTTGTTGCGACTCACCCTCTACTACTACCACATTCTCCCAGGCTCGGAATAAAGTCAGGTCCTGGTGCTGTGCTGTACCAAAATTATCCCCAGAGACATTGATGTCTGCCAGCTCAGGACCCGGTGGCAAGTCCTCCACGTCTCCCACCATCACACTTAGCAGGGTTGTCTCCCCCTCTTCCACCAAAGTGGCGGTCACCCCTACCGCTGGCCCTTCTGACTCAGGTTCCCAAGGTTCTGGCCTCCCCCCTGAGCCAGGCCACTCCACTAGGGTTACATCTGTCTCCCGGGTATCGGTAACTTTCGCATCCAGCCAGAGTGCTGGGAAATTGGGGGAAGTCTCTCCCAATTATCAACTCATACGGTAACTTCATACATCCACCTGCCGGCCATCATTGACAGAGAGACCAGGGTGGTGGGATACTCCTTTAAGTCCCCATGAATGTAGACAACGCTGACTTTTCGACCAGTATACTCGGCGGGCCGCACCAGGGCAGCTCTTACCAGGAACACCAGGCTCCTTGAATCCAGCAGTGCCAGCGCTAAAGTGTCCTCCGCTTCCACCTGGCACAGGTGACTATTGTTTACAGTCTTGGAGGTACCTGTGGCACATAACTTCCTGGCATAATATGAGTGGCGGTAGCCATAGTTGGTTTCCAGGGGTTTACCCCTATGGGGACAGTCGGCTCTTATATGTCCAGATTCATGACACCGCCAGCAGACCACCGGGGCTGGGTCTGCGGGGGGTACATACCGGGCGTGTTTGGCTGGCACCAGCCGCCGGGTTTGGAGTGGAGATTTCTGGGGTTTAGCTGGCCCCCTCCCAAAATAACCCCCCTGCAGATTTATGGTGGCCTCATAGCGTTCCATCAGGTCGACCATCTCCAAGGCATTATTCGGAGACACCTGACCGATGCAGTGCTGGAGAGGGTATGGCAAAGCCCTCCAAAACACATCCGCCAACAGCCAATCCAACATAGCAGTCAATATGTGCAGGCTGCAGCAGTCAATATGTCAGGCTGCAGCTATTTTTGCAATCGGTGCAGCAGATCATAATATTGTGGTCTGGCGGATTCCCACTGATGCACCCTCTTGGTCCGGACCAAAACATTCACCCCGAGTCTAGCCAGGATCTCACCTTTTACTGACGGGTAGTCGGACGCTTGATCATCAGGGAGATCAAACAATACTTGCTGGGGACCAGATGCCAGGAACGGAGCAACGACCTCAGCCCACTGGTCTCGGGGTAACTTTTTCCTCACGGCCACTTTTTCAAAGACCGCCAGATAGGTCTCGACATCATCCGAGGGGGTCATCTTTGGAATCGCCGCACGGACAGCTTTCTGGGCACCGTGGACATTCTGGGATGCTCCTGCCACCTGCAATGTCATTACATGTTGCAATAGCAGTTGGTTAGTTTCTTGTTGCTGCTTGTTAGCCTCCCGCTGCTGCAGGTTAGCCTCCTTGAGGGCCTGCACGACCGCCTCCATTTTGTCAAGGGACACGGGTCGTAACCTTGCTGGCTTAATGTGCAGGGGAAAAACTTAATTTTTTCAGCCTGCCTCACTGCGTTTGCCCACATCCGACACCTGGTAGACAGGCTTGCGGACGCAGTACAGAGGCAATGACAACGTCTTTAACTTAAACAGTGCAGTGTTTTATTCACACATAAGTAAAGTGACAACAAAAAGACAGTGTAAAGGAAAAACAGTCACCTTGAGTCTGGTGTTTGTTCACACCAGGCTGCAGCACATAAGTCCTTGGGTGAAGCAGAAGTCCACGTGCTTTTTCCCAAACAATATAGCAGGCCTTAGTCCCGGCCCAAACTCTCAGGCTCCAACACCCAGATTGACAAAGCTCCAGTATCAGATGGAGGATAATCCACACAGCTGCGACTGCTTGCTGGGATTTTATCCCAAACCAAAACCCGGCCTGGAACGTTGGGAACAGCCACCCACCCTGCACTTTGGCTGCTCCCAGTAAGAGCTTTACACCACACTAAATGATCAATAGTATCAGTCAGCACTAGCTGCTGCTGACACTCAAAATCACTGACTCTTACCTCACCGAGGCCAGGAACCTCGGTAACACATATCTTCCGTCAATGACGGCCCCTTGCGCTTTCCTACACTAGTTAGTGTTAAGTAGTAGGGAATAGTGTTGTTGAATAGCTGATAGGGTCTAGTGCAGGGTGTAGGTTATAGAGATAATTAAGTTAGTTGACATATATAATACATATAGTTAGTGTTAGGGCATAGTGTAGCAGATAGGGTGCAGTGTAGGGTTTAGTGTAGGTCATAGAGTTAGGTAGCTGTAATGTATATTACAGATAGTGCTTGATATTGTAGGTTAGGGATTTAGGCCAGAGGAATAGTGTAGCTTAGCTGATAGGGTCCAGTACAGGGTGTAGTGTAGGTTATAGAGTTAGTTAGCTTAAATATATATTAGTTAGTGAGAGTTAGGGAATAGTTTAGCTGATATTTTTCAGGGCAGGGTGTACTTTAGGTTAGATTGGGATATACAGTAGGATGCGAAAGTTTGGGCAACCTTGTTAATCGTCATGATTTTCCTGTATAAATCGTTGGTTGTTATGATAAAAAATGACAGTTAAATATATCACATAGGAGACACACACAGTGATATTTGAGAAGTGAAATGAAATTTATTGGATTTACAGAAAGTGTGCTATAATTGTTTAAACAAAATTAGGCAGGTGCATAAATTTGGGCACTGTTGTCATTTTATTGATTCCAAAACCTTTAGAACTAATTATTGGAACTCAAATTGGCTTGGTAAGCTCAGTGACCCCTGACCTACATACACAGGTGAATCCAATTATGAGAAAGAGTATTTTAGGGGGTCAATTGTAAGTTTCCCTCCTCTTTTAATTTTCTCTGAAGAGTAGCAACATGGGGGTCTCAAAACAACTCTCAAATGACCTGAAGACAAAGATTGTTCACCATCATGGTTTAGGGGAAGGATACAGAAAGCTGTCTCAGAGATTTCAGCTGTCTGTTTCAACAGTTAGGAACATATTGAGGAAATGGAAGACCACAGGCTCAGTTCAAGTTAAGGCTCGAAGTGGCAGACCAAGAAAAATCTCGGATAGACAGAAGCAACGAATGGTGAGAACAGTCAGAGTCAACCCACAGACCAGCACCAAAGACCTACAACATCATCTTGCTGCAGATGGAGTCACTGTGCATCGTTCAACCATTCGGCACACTTTACACAAGCAGATGCTGTATGCGAGAGTGATGCAGAGGAGGCCTTTTCTCCGCCCACAGCACAAAAAGTGCCGCTTGAGGTGGGCTAAAGCACATTTGGACAAGCCAGCTTCATTTTGGAATAAGGTGCTGTGGACTGATGAAACAAAAATTGAGTTATTTGGCCATAACAAGGGGCGTGATGCATGAAGGATAAAAGAACACAGCATTCCAAGAAAAACACCTGCTACCTACAGTAAAATATGGTGGTGGTTCTATCATGCTGTGGGGCTGTGTGGCCAGTGCAGGGACTGGGAATCTTGTCAAAGTTGAGGGACGCATGGATTCCACTCAGTATCAGCAGATTCTGGAGACCAATGTCCAGGAATCAGTGACAAAGCTGAAGCTGTGCCGGGGCTGGATCTTTCAACAAGACAACGACCCTAAACACTGCTCAAAATCCACTAAGGCATTTATGCAGAGGAACAAGTACAACATTCTGGAATGGCCATCTCAGTCCCCAGACCTGAATATAATTGAAAATCTGTGGTGTGACTTAAAGAGAGCTGTCCATGCTCGGAAGCCATCAAACCTGAATGAACTACAGATGTTTTGTAAAGAGGAATGGTCCAAAATACCTTCAACCAGAATCCAGACTCTCATTGGAACCTACAGGAAGCATTTAGAGGCTGTAATTTCTGCAAAAGGAGGATCTACTAAATATTGATTTAATTTATTTTTTGTGGTGCCCAAATTTAGGCACCTGCCTAATTTTGTTTAAACAATTATAGCACACTTTCTGTAAATCCAATGAACTTCATTTCACTTCTCAAATATAACTGTGTGTGTCTCCTATATGATATATTTAACTGACATTTTTTATCGTAACAACCAACGATTTATACAGGAAAATCATGACGATTAACAAGGTCGCCCAAACTTTCACATCCCACTGTAGGATAGTGTAGGGTATAGCTGTCTGTTTCGTCCGTCTGTGAAAAAAAGTCTTAGTGTTAGTGTTTGTGTCCGTCCAGTTTGTGTATTGACTGTGATTATTTTTTTAGTTTTTTGTTAGTAAAAAAAAGTCTTTTTGTCTCATTGTTTTAGTATTTAGTGTCTGCGTCTTTTGTGTAGTCTTAGTTTTTCTGCGTTTTGTGTAGCGTTTTCGTCTTCTGTTAGTGAAAAAAACAAAAAAAGCTGTCTTTTAGTCTGTGTTTGAGCATTTAGTTAGTGTCTTCGTCTTTTGTGTAAAAAAAAGAAAAAAGTTTTATAGTCTTAGTTTTTCTGTGTTTTGTGTAACTTTTTCGGCTTAGGTTAGTGAAAAAAACAAAAATAAATAAATGTGTTTTAGTTTAATTTTTTTTAGTCTTTTAGTTAGTGTCTGTGTCTCTTTAGTGTGTGTAAAAAAAATTATTTTGTCTAACTGTATATATATATATATTTTTTTTTTTTGTATATTTGGTGTCTTTCATTTTTTCCCCATCGTCCCCACCCCAATAATGTTTGCCCAAATTCACTTTTTATTTATATATATTTTTTTGGGGGGGGAATATATCAGCAGCTTGAGTGCACCGGGTCGTGCAGGCAGCCGTGGTCGTGGTATGGGTACTAAGGGAGTTAGTTCCGGTGCTGGACCGCTGCCAGCATGGGGCCCGCTCCTCTATCCACGGACAGGCGGGCGCAGGTGTCAGGGGCATCTGCCTGATCCATGAGTTCTTCGAGTGTGGCAGCCGCCCCATTAGTTCCCAAGATGCCGAGGCAGTGGTGGCTCTCGTGGCACATTCCAGTGGCTCTCGTGGCACATTCCAGTGCCACGGAGTCCTCTGCCCCGGCTACCAGCAGCAGCAACAGCACCTGCAGCACTCTGCCTCCTGCAGGACCAACCCCCAGCCCCCAAGAATCTACCCTGCTCCTGTTTGACGACAGCGACGCGGAGAGGGACGTCTTGTGGGAGGCAATGCAGGAGGCTGAATTGCAGTTTAGTCATCCTGATGGACAGGACCTTTTGGAAGGGATGTAGCAGGAGGAGGAGGGGGTAACGCCTGTCAATACCCCAGTGACATCCCTTCCAACTGGTGCGGGTGGTGTCAGACACACAATAATATATGCATTTATTGATATATTTCTATTTAAATTAATTATTTTAATCATGTATTTGGATAATATATTAATTTAATTAAATTTATAATTTTTTGTATATTTAATATTTTATTTATTGTCATATTTATGTACTGATGAATTAGTGTAATCATATATATGTAGATTTATTTAATTACTTAATGAATGTTTTTATTTTATGTATTTATGTATCGATTACTTTCTATATTGATTATTTTTTATATATCATGTATTTAGACTTTACTTAACAAATTTATTAATGTATTTTTATGTTTTTAATTTTTTTTAAATCCAGTGTTTTTACATTAACGGGCGACATAAATTAGTGGCAAAAAAAACATACTGGAAAATAGATCTCTCAGATACCAATTGGCACACAGCACTCCACGTGCTGCCAGCACCAGTCTGCTCTCAGTTTCCTTATCAGGCACATCTAGCCTATAGCAGAACATATGCGGTAACACGGCCGGCCTCACCGTGTGCTGATTCCTCCAAGCCACAGGGCAGTAGGAGTGGCGGGATTTGGCAGTGGCTCTCTCATCCTCGTTTTGTCTGTGAGGAGGCATGTGTACCGCCGCTCGCCCCACCCATACACAATCGGCGCAGCAAACACTCTGGACTAAGGATATCGGCACCACCCAGCCGTCCTCGGCCCGTCAGAACACAGAAGCCAGTGAAGAACTTGCTTGCCTTGGCTCGGGTGTGGAAGTGTCCCTCAGTCCTGACTGTCACGTTCCCCGGCTACTAGCGGGGTCCTCAGCGGCTGCCTCCAGTGCACAGCCTGGTTCATCTATCGCCGGTCATGCTGCAGAATAAGCCTTTAGCTGCGAGACTTGGTTACACACAGGGAGTAGTTTCACACAGCCCAGAGCAGACTTCACCAGGAAGGGGCTGACAGGCACAGGGGAGCACCTACACTGTCATCCAGCAGAGAGGAGTTTGGAGTCTGTTCAGTGTGTTCTGGAGTGACATCGAATAGATGGTAAACTTAACCCATATAACTAATTTATCTGTGCTTCATCGTTGTGGACTTGTGGATGGCGTGTATAGCTTATTTGTTGCTCATTTATATAGTGCGTTCAAAATGTAAAATAACTTTCCCTAAAATAATTTCAACTAAAAACATTGCATTCACTATCCATGTTATCACATTACTGCTGTACACAATGTTACATGTATTTTATTTTATTTTTGGTGTTGCCCCGGTCTGGTGGGGAAGGGGGGCATTCCTGGGAACACATTCTTGCTGCAAACTTAGAACCTGCTGTGGTCAGAAGTGTCTTCTTTGTTTAGTTTTGGTGTTGACCCGGTCTGATGGGGGGGGGGGG